>NC_056072.1:8484848-8787878 GCF_016772045.2 Ovis aries
GTGAAATGTTTTTGCACAATGTCTTTAGTTGGAAACGCCCCCCAGTGCAGGATAACAAGGAACTCGGGCTTGGTCTCGGTGGGCTAGAGTTTGTCAGCAAGATCCTCAGCCCAAGGGCAGGAGGCAAGTCAGGTGATGGCCCTGCTTGGAGGAAAGCATGCCAGAAAGCTGGTGCGAGGATGGGCCGTCCTCCCCACCTGTTCTCGCCTAAGCACAGCTGTCTCCTAAGGCATGGACGCCTCACCATCTGTGCTTTTAACGTGTGAAACACATTTTAAAATATACTATTTAATTAAAAATGATATTTGTCAGCTTACTGCTGTGCCAACTCCCTTCCCAGAGTTGTGCTGTTGCCGGGGCTTCAGTACGAGAGGAGAAGAGTCGACTTTCCAGGGAGCAGAGGTTGGGTGGCAGGGTGGCAATTCAAGGCAGAGCTGCAAAGCTTTTCAGAGACAGCAATAAGACCCTTGCATTGTTCTCAGAGATCTGAAACCCTCCAGAGGTCAGGGTACTGTTATTTCTGGAAGGGATGGGCACCTCTTCACCCTCCGTGAACTTTTCTCCCGTTTGCAGAACAGACCCTGTAGATATTAACCCATCAGTATGTCTACTGAAAAAAAAAAATTCCAGTAATAAACAAGCTACACGTCCCTGCACAGAAGCTGTCTGGGTACCCTGGGTGTCATGGCTGGCATGTACCGTCTTCCTCTTTCAAAGTCTAAATGATGCCTCTGCTGAGCCGCTTTGCTTTGCTCCATCGTGGAAATTCGGAAGAGTTTTCATAGCGTGAGTATGACAGACTGTTCCAGCTGTGCGATGAATTCATGCCTGCTCAGCTGGTACTGGTTTCTTGTGGTGAGGAGTCTAGGAGTGTTGTCCTCTGGGCTTTTGGCTGTGTTGTCAGCCTTGAAATAATTGTACCCATGTCTTATGGCAGAAGGGAAAGGGTGAGGAACGAGGAAAAGAGAGAGGAGAGAGCGAGCCTAATTCTGCACAGATGTGTTTTCTGATCAGTCTCTAGAAAAATCTTCCGTGTTCACTGTGGGCCCCAAACCTAGGAACAGTAAATGATTTTTTTAACACAAGTTTTTCTTTTATTCTAGCTTGTGGGTTGAAGGCAGAAGGACCACCAGGTGGGGCTAGAGAGAGGCTTGTTTGGGATGAGGCAGTAGCCAACTTACTGACAGAAAACAATTAGTCTTGAAAGAGTTTACTTTTCATGGCTTAAAATGGAAGTTAGGTCCTAATGAGTCTTTGCAGTTCATGGTTCTTCTGTAGAAAGCTCTGTGCAGTGCCAAGCATTGTCCCTTCAGCCTCAAAACAGCAGCAGGCAACTGCTTTCTCTGCTCTCTTGCCTCCTGCCTCTCCGTGTTCTTCCTGCCTCCTCCCTGCTCTTTCCTCCCACTTTCTGCTATGACCATTCAAGTGTCTGTGTTGTAAAGCACTTTTCAGAGGCTCCCTGGACTCAAGCGAAAGGGCAGAGTGGCTCAGCCTCTCACATCAGATCTTACCGCTCTAGAGGGATTAGCATTATTACTTTGGAGAAATTCCTTCAGCAAACTTCTACTGAATATCTGTGTAATATCTTCCAGGGATTACTAATAGCTCTTAGAATACTCTGGCAGTCTCATCTCACTCATGATCTGTCCTTCTCAGTGAGTTCTTTGGAACTCCTCCCCTGCACTTGAAAGCATATAAGATAGTTTTAGTAGTCACCCTTTTAAAGATAAACATTTTCAAGTTCAGAGTGCAGAGATGATAAATACATAATGCTCTAAGTTTTTGCATTAATTGGTAATTAATTTTTGGAAAGAGCTTTGGAGATAAAAAGGGTTGCATGCCATCATGTCAAATCAGTGTTGATTACAAAGATTTTTAAGTTTAACACTGTGGATGTAGGCTTTTTCAGACCTCTTATATTGTGTTTCTGGAACAAAAGGGCACTTCTTTGAAATTTTACATCAATTATCGGATAAATGAGAGAGAGGATCAGTGAACTCGACAAATCAGCCATCAGTCTGATAGCAAACACACACACACATGTGCAGGCCTGATAAGAATTTTGACTGCATTGGAAAAGACAGTCTGTATCACATTATTATCATCCAGACTGGAATGAGGAAAAATAGTGATGACAAAATAGGTTATCATGGAGTCTGAAGATGCACTTCTTCTTGATTTCAATTTGAATGAGATGATGAAGTGAATATGCTGATTATAGCCCATAAAGGTCAAAAAACAAACCCAAACAGAAGACATGGGGAGACTGACAAGACCTCAGGAAAGTACCCCGAAGAGGAGTGCTGCTGAGCACAGACCCGGCTGCCTTGTGGGAACAGCAAAGCCCAGTGGAGTCACTGCTTGTCTAGCTGCCCTTTGGTTATTCAATCTGGGGATAGGCCTCCTGAGTCTCAGTGTCCCCTCTGAAAGACGGGACTACCGTATGTACCTCAGAGTTGTTTTAAGTGGCAAATGAGGTCAATAGTGCCTTGCGGGTGATGTTTTCTGAAAGTGTTTTCCTAGGTACCATGATACCTAGGGACTTCCACCTGGGGTTCCCCAAATCGTGCTGGTGATAAGGACCCTAGAGGGCAAGAGTATTTTGAGCCACATGGAGCAGTAAAGATAGCTGACATTTGCATTTGGCTTTGGGTTTATAATTCACCATCACTCTTGTTCTTTCATGGTGTCTCCACAGCCTCCTTGGGAGGAGGTCAAGGCAAGCAACATTTCCCCCAAACCAGAAATGAGAAAGTTGAATGATTTGTCTACTCAGATCTTTTGATTCCAAGCCCAGGACAATTCAGCTGTATCCCTAAAGGTACCAACAGTCACGGCGGGGAGTGAAAATAAGTGGATCTTATGATAGTCTTGCATAAAGAAACCACTCCTCAGATGGAGGGAGGGGACCACCACCTCCTCATTCCTGTGGGTCAGTGAGTGTGAGCTTGTACATGCACGTGCACATATACACTCACACACACACACACACACACACACACACACTCACACCCATGAAGATAGCCAGACAGCCAGTTTAAAGCATCTGCCTATAATTCTTTAAAAAACTAAGATGCCATTTCCAAAGGCTAATCCCTCTTTTTTGGAGGAAAAAAAGGAGAAAGTCTGATTTGGAGACGAGTAGGATCGGGGAGAGACCTGCTGGGCTAGCTGGAGAAGTGTGAACGTGGCCTGCCAGTCTCAGTATTAAGGTACTCCAAATTTATTTCTTTTCTACAGCTTTATACAAATGTCTTTCTGATGCGTGCCTTCCTTCTCTTCTTATGAAACAACGCTGGCAACGCGGAGGAGAGGACTTTTATTGTGTTAAAAGAAGCTTTATTTGAGACAAGTTTCCATAACGACAGACTTTTTATATATAGAAGCAACACTACCTGCTTTTTTAAAAAAATTCTTTTGGAAATCACAGTCTGAGTAAAATCTGGTAAATTCTTAAGATATTCTAGAGGTTGACAGAAAGGGTTCACAGACACCTTCAAAGCAGTGGGTTCACGGGCAGTTGGGCTGCAAATTGCTTTGCCAGTCCTCTGTGGACCCACTAGCCTGACCCTGGGCTGCAACCTGTACCGGGAAGGCTGGAGAGGATGCTGGCAGCTTCCCCAGCCCTGTCCAGTACGATTCCATCTCCCATCTCTTCCTTATTCTCTCCTCTTCTCTCTTTCTATTTCCTCACTTATTTTCCTTCCTCTGACTTTGCAGGTTAATAACATGCTGGGATCTTGGCCGTAAATAGATCCCAAGCTTTGCTTCATGACCCAGTCACTTGGGTGGGCCAATTAAACTATAGATTCTGGGGCCTTCATCCCATATACCCTGAATTAGACCAGAGAACCTTCATTTCTAAGCTCCTCCCCAGGTGACGCTGAGCCCACCACCCTGCCCTGAATCCGGCTAAGAGAATAAGGAGCAAGGTTAGGTCACACTGAGCATGGTTTATGTGTGAATGCGTTGGACCCTTGTCAGTGCCCCAGGACAGATGCTGAAGCTGAGGCTTAGGGAGCTTAAGAAATATGCTTCAAGGTAACTATTCAGTCACTTCTTCACTGAATCACCGAGTGATTTCTTCTTTTGTCATGGTTTTTTGTGTGTGTGAAGGAGGGGGCAGACCCTCAAAAAATACACAGAGGAATAAAGCACAGGGGCTCCTCTCAAAAGTGGCTGTAATGAAGAGGATCACACTGCTCATTGCTGCTGGAACCAGAGTTCAAACCTTGTATTCTGACCCCGGATCTTGTGTTTTTGGAAGACCTTTGTTTTGAAGTAATTACAGACTTACAAGAAGTTGTGAAAATAGTACCAAGTTCCTACACACCCATCACCCAGCTTCTTCGAAAGGTACCATCTTACAAAGCGATCATGCGCTATAAAAACCGGGAAACTGACACTGGCATGCTACAGCTAGGCAAACTCCAAGCCTTACTCAGATTTCACCAGTTTCCAGCGTGGGCTTTTTAATGCCACACAAGGCCGCAGATGGATCTGTAATCCTCCCTTAGCCTTGACGTTAGTTCGCAACCAAAGTGGCTTCGGTTTCTGAGACAGCAGGAGCTGATCAGAACTTGCGCAAGACACAAATCACACTCTGGGTGAGTTTGCCTTTCACAAAATAAAAATGTATGTGATATCCAGCGCACACTATTGTTGCTGTCAACCGTTTCCGGGCTAGCGTCTCCCAGCTGCTCTTAGTGTCTGCTGCCCCTGGCGTATAGTTGATCCTTCTCTGGACAGGTGACCCTCAGCCAAGCAAGAGCGGCCTGGCACGGGGTAAGATATCCCAGCCCCTCTTTCTGCAGCCGATAATGGACTGCCGTGGGGGCGAAGAAGCTAATTCTTTGGATTATGGTGGGACCAGTTCTATGACACAAGTCATACTCCAGAGCTCCTAGAGGGTTGGGCTGAAGCACTTTCCTGCTTAGCTACTTCCCATGCCCCATCCTGAGCCCCCACCCCCTTTCTCCTGAGGACACCCCCTCTGTAGATCCTGTGCCTCTGAACCCCCATGTCAGACTCTGCTTCTAGGGAACTTGAGCAAAGCCACATTCGTGTTTTGTTTTCTTATCTCTCTTTTTAATTTTGGAGGAGGGCCATTCTAGACTCACAGTAGATTTCCTTGTTGTGCTTTGGAGCACCCCCATGCCCCCACAGACCCGCCCAGATGCCCAGACACACACATATACATACTCGTATAGCCTTATCGCCACCCGGTTATCCTTCATAAACACCATAACTAGGGCTGCATGGCAGAGGGTGGTGGGGCAATCCTGAGCAGCCATTTTGGACCCTGCATTGTGTGTATAAACAAGTTGAAGCCCAAATCAAAGATCGTGCGTTTCATGTCAAATTCCATTTCATTAGTTTTTGGATATTGCTTTGAGATAATCAATACAGTGTGATCAGAGTGCAGTTTTATATTCAGCATAATGTCTTCGCTGGATATTCAAACTACTGCCTTCTGCTTCCCTGTTTACACAAAGGCAGCTTTAAATTAGACTGATTGGACTGAGCTGATCATTTGTTTTCCCTTCAGTAGAGAGTAACATCAATAAGGCTGCTTCTTAGCCCACCTGGGTGCTTGTGGCCAGCACATAACCATGGACAAGTGTTGCAGTGTTTTAAGAGGTACCGCTCATGATCTGCCTGCATTGCAGGAGCCCTCAGTTCAATCCCTGGGTTGGGAAATTCCTCTGGAGAAGGGAATTGGTAACTCCAGTATTGTTACCTGGAGAATTCCATGGACAGAGGAGCCTGGTGGACTACCCTCCGTAGGGTCCCAAAGAGTTGGACACCACTGCGAGATAAATACTTTCATTTTCACTTTTTTCACCAAGCTCAAAAACTAAGATTCAGGAGTCTTGGGGTCTTCCATGACTTGCTAGCTGGAAATACTGGGCATATTTCTTTTAAAATCTCTGGGTTATTTTCCAATAATATGGAACTAATATAACCTCCCTTGCCTGTCCCAGAAAACAAGGATAAAATTATTTAAGTGAAGGTGCTTTGTAAGCTAAAAAGTACTCAAGAGAGAGGTAGGTGTCAGTTTCCAGGGCCTCATCGCTGAACTTGTGCATCCCTTCCTCCTCTGGTTAACCATCCTGCCTCCTTATAACTTTATCCCAGAACAAACCCCCACCCCCACCCCACCCTCTACCCAAGGCCTTTATGACTTCTTGGAAGGACCCAGAGTCACTTAGAATTCTCTTTCCTCATGAAGTCTGACCAAGAAGATGTAATCTAAGAAGGCTCTGATGTGGCTGGAATTTTACAGGTGCATTCATCACTCTCAATATCCCCAAATCTGGATTAAAACACAGAAAACAAAATGTGTCCAGTCTTTTGACTTTGGCTTATTTTGCAACAGGATTTTGTAGTATTGCAACCAAGATATAGAACAGGTTCTGGTATTTCTTCACAAAATATCCCCAAAGTGTTCAGCATTTCTTTTGTGGGATGTTTCCAGTGGAAGAATCAGTCTGCTTCAAATCATCCTTTGGTCTGCTGTGATCACACAGCCACAAAGAGCTTGGTGGGCTTGTAAGGAAGAGCGTCAGGGAGCATGCAGTGACGAGGCCAAGGCTTCGAGGTTTGGAGACTACCTCCTCTGAGTTCAGTTTTTACTTTTTCTTGCTTCTAGAAATATACTCTTATTTCTCTCCTTTCCATTTGATATCAGATATTAGCATCCTCCCTGAAGACTGCCTCCTTATGGGGTGCAAATAGCATCAAAATATAACAGTTCAGGTTTTGTATGTTATAAAAATATAGCACTTATTGACATGAAGTTAATTACATTGGAGTACACCAGAGGAAACAAAAAGATTAAACTTCTACCCAAGATGCTCCATTTCTCCAAATTCATGTCAGTTACCATAAAACTTATTCAGGAGACATGGTCTAAGCAGTTTAATAGCCCAAGAAACAGTTCAGGGTCAGAGTTTTCTGGAAGTTATCAATGACTGTTTTCTGAGCCTGCCTGGGGATCTCCAGGGAGCCCTGGTTGTAGCTTATCAGCACAGTTGACTCTGGAAATGCATGGATTGTTCTACTGGGTTTGGCCTGAGCATTTTGAGCTTTTTTGCTTATGGAATGGTTAAGCTACAGTCAGGAATGTTTAGATGCATTAGAGTGCCATCTCTTCATAATAATAATAATAATAATAATAATAATAATAATAATAATAATAATAAAACAGCAGACACAAGTACTCCATTCCTTGTTGAGTGCTGATACGGTGAAGGGAACCTCTGTCCTCTGGTTACACCAGCCTCTAGAGATCACCTTGAACCTTTATTCTTGATTCCTGTGCCTAATCCTTCACCAAGTGCTGTTGATTTCACTTCCGTACTTCTTCTTCTTCTTCTTTTTTTTTAATCTCCTGGAGTATAGTTATTTTGGGGCTTCCCTAGTGGCTGAGCTGGTAAAGAATCTGCCTGCAATGCAGGGGACCTGGGTTCGATCCCTGGGTTTGGAAGATTCCCTAGAAGAGAGCATGGAAACCCACTCCTGTGTTCTTGCCTGGAGAATCCCCATGGACAGAGGAGCCTGGTGGGCTGCAGTCCATGGGGTTGCAAAGAGTCGGACATGACTGAGTGACTAAGCACAGCACATAATTGCTTTACAACGTCTCAGTTTCTGCTATCCAGCAAAGTGAATCAGTTATACGTATACATATATCCCCTCTTGTTTGGGGTTTCCTTTCCATTCAGGTCACCACAGAGCATTGAGTAGAGTTCCCTATGCTGTACAGTAGGTTCTCATTATTTACCTATTACATCTCACTTCCATACTTTACAAAAGAGTTAATTGTTTGGCTGCACTGGGTCTCTGTTGCTGTGCACAGCCACTCTCCAGTTGCGGTGCCTGGACTTCTTATCTTAGCGGCTTCTTTTGTCGAGGTGCATGGGCTCTAGACTGCAGGCTTAGCAGCTGTGATGCGTGGGTTTAGCTGCCTCATGGCATGTGGACTGTTTACTGACCAGGGATCGAACCCATCCCCTGCATTGGCAGGTGGTCTCTTAACCACTGGATCAAGGGAAGTCCCTTCCATACTTATGAATAAATCTTTCCACTCCTCCATTGCTGCTGGCCCCATCTGAACCTAAGGACCTGTCTTATTACACCTGTATTATCACAAACATGTCTTTTTGAAGCCATTCTTGCCTCCCTCCAACCCATTCTCCTGTAAACATGCACATCTGGTTTCAGATTTAAGATGGCAAATTTATATATCCAGCGTTCCTTTCTCCCAGAACTCTCCTGGAAGGAAAAAGGGAGACTTCAAAGAACAATAGTTCAAATACAGCAGTGCTGGAAGGTTAAGGACAAAAGCCAAGAGCCACAGAGAAAGTTAAACGAAATCCTGTATGAGAAGAGACAGGTGTGATCAGTTTGATAAAGACAACAGATCTGGAAAAAGTGTAGCCGGAGACACCCAGCATGAGAGCAGCCTTCTTCAAGGGGCAGCAGAGGAAGCTTCCAAGGTTGAGGACGATGAGTGATGGCTATGGGGTGATCGCCAGGATTAGCAATCAAAAAAAAAAAAAAAAAAAAAAAGAATTGTTAACAGCTGAGTCTCCAGGAAGTGTCCTCTTTCATCCTCTTCCCCTAGCATACAGAGCATATTGCCATGGCACAAAACCCAAGAGCTAATCTTTAAAAAAAGCGTGTGATCTTTCTAGGAAGGTATCTTCCTGTGGTTTGGGGATCCAGAGAAAAGCTGAGCTCATCAGAAATTGAGCTCATCAGAAATGAGCATTAGAAAGAGAGAAATAAAGGCATCAAGAACAAGGCAGCTCCACCCAAGAGGTCATTCTGATGTGAAACCCACACGTCCTCTGTACATGACAGTTGTGAGAGATGCTGCCTGCAGACAGCTCCCCAGCCCTGTCCTCACAGCAGAATCAGCAGGTCACCAGCCCTTGCTTCCTCATGAAGCCTGCCTTCCACTGTTCCACTTATAGAAAAGCTTGTTAGGAAAACAAATCTACCCCACTGCAGAGGAAACATTACCCTTTGCTCGTGAATGTGCGTTCTCACCCAGAAATCAGATATTTAAGGAAAACCAGTAGCACAAAGGGAAGGACTAAGATTAAAAAAAAAAAAAAAAACAACAACACAAACAAAATAGAGCAATCTTCTGTGGAAGAGACAGAAATAATTGAGAAACAAAAAAAGAACTTGAAAGTTCTGAACTGTCTTTAAAAAGAGAGGCAAGTGGATACTATCTGTTTTCTCCTCTTTAAAAAACAAAGAACAAGATATTCCATATAAAAAAGAGCAAATAGTTAGCAAGAAAGGAATCCCTGGAAACTAAAAATATGTTCAATTGAAATGAAAAAAAGAGATCAAAGGACTGACTAAATAAGACAAAGCAAAGCCAGGGTTAAAGACCAAAGCTAGGAGATAAGTCAAAGAAATCTCCTGCGATAGTAAACAAAAGTCGATGGGGTTATCCTGTCAACAGTAGAATGGCCAGAAATCAGAGTCTCTCCTCACATGGAAAAGGATGGGAACAGTGCAGCGCTGCACACAATGTGGATGACCATCAGGAACACTGGGTGAAAGAACCAGCCCCAGAGATTTTGAGCTGTATTATCCTATGCGTGTAGTGAGTTCAAAGACAGGCACAAATACTCCCAGGTACTGAAAGGAGAGTGGTGGCCCCCGGGGGGGTGGTAACGTGAGGCCACACAAGGTGGCTTCTGGATACTGGTAACATTCTCTTTCTTGATTTGAGTGCTGGCTACATAGGTTGTTCAGGCTGTGCAAATTCATCAGTTCGTACATTTGGGTGCATTTTTCTCTATGTATACTTACTATACTTTGATAAAAATTATCAAAAAAGAGCCAAACAAGTATAAAATGTCATGCATTCAGATTTATCAGTGTATCCTTGATGGTTCTGGGTCTGGTATTTAATATCGTGTTCAGAAAACTCTCCTCTGGTCTGAGATTACAACTTTGTTTTCCCTGATGCTGTCTTCCAGTGCATTTATGGTTTAATTTTGTTTTGGTTATCGTTTAAATTGCATGACCATCTAGATTTCTTTCTGTAGATCATCATTAAAAAAACAGACGACTCCATGCATCACCAGCAAATGTGTCACGATGCATTTAATGAGTCCTCTGTTGTTAGGAAATAGATTGTATTCTGTTTTCACTATTTAGAAAATAATAAAATATAGACAACTGGGTAATAAGGAGTTAAATATTCATCCATTAAAAGTTCCAGGAAGAGGATGTGATAACAGAGGGAACAAAACCAGTGGAAAACAGGTTCTCAGAGGTAAAGAAAGGAAGGTCTTTAGAGTGTCATGGCCTAATCCACGCTGAGCAGGATGCTGAGAAAAAAGTTCACACTTAGATGCAATGAAATTAAAGTGGAAGACTCCAAAGATCAAAAGAATATTCTGAAAATTTCTGTAAATAAGAAGCAGGTTACCTGAGCTGCAATCAGCTTGACATCAGATTTCTCACCGTCAAGAGTGAAGATACATTATTTAAAAGAAAATGACATGTTTCAAATTCTGAATATGCCCCCAGTCAAACTTTCAATTAAAGGTTATTTCTGAGAAATCAAGCATTCAAAGTATTTACCACCCAGGTAGCCAATTTGAACATAATTACTTGACTTGAAGAGTTTTCCTGAAACATACAAAGGAATATAAGAGAATGACTGTGTCCTGGTTCTCCACAACCTCTGTTTGGACCCCAGACTCATTTGATTCAGTGTCCACAGAACCTCCATGCCTCCTCTTCAGGACACACAGAGTCTTCTGGGCCTCCTGCTCACCACACACTAACCATAAAGAATCAAAGCTGCCGCCTCAGGTCAAATGTTTAGATAACTCCCTCCACCCGTGTTGTAGCCATTTTGGACTTTGTGACTGGCCGAATGGAGGGCTTTCCTGAAAGCACTGCGGGCTCCCTCAGACTGTGGTCTGGGAAGTGGTTTGCTGGCTCCCGGGGATCTCATGAATCCTCTTGCTAACTGGAAGGTTGGCACTGCATGCAAACTCCCTGGGATCTCAGCCTGGAGGGAGGCCAGGACACAGGTTTTCTTCTCCATCTCTTTCTCTTCTCCATCTCTTTCTCTTCTCCATGATCAGCACAAAGCCAGAAAGACTGGGCTTTCCCATGTGGCAGGGGTCTTCTATATCCTGAATGCTCTCTTTTAGCTTGTAGCTCAACTCCCAATCCTCGCGAGCCTAAGAAATACAGAAAATTCCCTCCTCTCAATGTGGCAGTTTCCTTGATAGGAACTTGAAGTCCTTTTCAAATCATTGACAACTGTGAACTCTTCTTCCCTCATGTGATAAGTATTCAACTTCATCTATTCTAAGGACAACCAGCACTTCCTTGATTCCTCCCAGTGTAAACCTTGTCTGCTAGACTTTGCACAGGACATAGGAGTTATCATAATTATTTGTGTCTATCTGGTTATCACATGTCTCCCTCCAGATCATGCACTCTATGAGAGAAATGCCTCTAAACCCGCGATCCTCAACCTTTTTGGCACGAGGGACCGGTTTCATGGGCTTCCCTGGTGGCTCAGATGGTAAAGAATCTGCCTGCAATGCAGGAGTCCCAGGTTCAATCCCTGGGTCACGAAGATCCCCTGGAGAAGGGAATGGCAACCCACTCCAGTGTTCTTGCCTGGAGAGTTCCATGGACAGGGGAGCCTGCAGGCTGAAGCCCATGGTGTTGCAAAGAATTGGACATGACTGAACAACTAATAGTTTTTAAACACTGGTTTCATGGAAGGTAGTTTTTCCACAGACTGGGGTGAGGGGACTGTTTGGGGATGATTCAAGCACATCACATTTATTGTGCACTTTGTTACTTTATTTCTCTTATTTTTGCATCAGCTTCACCTCTGGTCAAGAGGCATTGGATCCTGGAGGTTGGTGACCCCTGCTCCAGGCAAGTTTATGAAGTTACTCTGATTTGGCCAGTTAAAGTGGATTTGTTAACACTCTCAGATCTGCTTCTTAATCAGGAATATCTTTAGAGTGAGTTTAAATGACTTCTGGGTTAAAACCAACGGCCAGGGCTGATCCTTGAGGAGGACCCAAGGATAGAAGGAGGTGAATCTCCTAATCATGAGTAGCCAGGACGCAAGACTCTGAGACAATGCTTCTCTCTCCATCTTCATCCCAACCTGCCAGTGCCCTGTTTTGGAGGTAGACAACTGGGCTGTCCTGTGGAAACTGCTTCTGGAGTGTCCTCTCTGGTTCCAGGTTCCCTTAATGTTAGTGTTTTTGTGGATGTTAATGAGGGGACAGTCAGATCCATGCACATAAGCTGGCCCAACTCTCAGGCTCTGGATTTAGGATGTGAGAAGAACCACTCTGTAGAGCATCTTCCAAAGACCAGGCGAGTTGACTCGGGCTGGAAGTTCTCAGGAGCAGTTGTTCTGGGAATTGGAATCCTTGTTCTTTCTTCGTTCCTCTTTCTCTCCTTTCCTCCCTCTTGAGTATGTCTGAACAATGCCATTTGCAGGAATACCTGGCCCTTTCCCAGACTCTCTCTTATATTATAGTATATCATTTGCTTGCCTTTTAAAACACACACTGTGTATCATTTTTCACTGTTCCCTTAGTTTTGAAATACGTATTTCCAGCATTTCCCTTGGGAGCCAGGAGGCTTGGTCTTAGACTTGCTGTCTGACTGTGGGAAAATTAATTGCCCCCGCTGAGCCTCTGGTTTATCTTATGCAACAGGACTGAGAAGGACCAGGTAATGCCAGCACTTCTGTCAATGATGGCATTCTAGGGTGCTTGGCTTTGAAGCCGAGGCAGGACTGACATATGATGGCATCTGTATGTGATCGGTGGCTGTCAGCTTTCCACCTGGAGAGGTTTCATGGGTACGTGGACTTGTGCTCGGAATACAACTGCCTAGAAGGAGCAGACAAGTGTGCCGGCAGAAGTGACTGCCTATTAACACAGCCAGTTGTTGATTAATGAAGGGGAGAGAGCACAGAAAACTGAAATCCACAGATGATTGTCAAACCTTATCTTCAGCAATAATTTTATCCTCCTCTCTGATTTCATTGAAAACAATTTTTTTTTTTTTGCTTCCTCTTAGGCCAGAGCTGCTAACAAGAAAAAAAATGAACTGATTTAAATTTCATCTTCTTTCTTTTTCTCCGTGCAAGCTGAGGTAGAGTGCTAATGAGCAGTGGAAAGACCACAAGGGTTCATCAAAGGGTGCGAAGAAAGAGTGAAGAGGCCAAAGCCCCTGCCCACAGGGTGGGAGTTTAGCGAGTGAAGGTCAGCATTAGAATGTCTGGCTCATCACAGTGTAGGTTTGCTCATACACGCCACAGCCCTTGTCATAGTTGGTGGTGATGCTCAGCTCCGTGCAATCACTCAGGAACCCAGGATTCTTCCATCCCTTGACGCATCAGAGACCGCTACCAAATTCTCTGCATCTGGCTTGAAGACAGAGGAAGAGAGAGCATTGTGAAGGAGGTCTTCTGAGTGGGGCCTGAACACAGAGAACTCAATCGTATGACCCTATCTGACTCCAGGGGAGCTGGCAAATGTAGTCTGGCTGCACTCCAAGAAGTAGAGGAACAGGGTGCGTGGACACGCTACAGCGTCTTTGCCCTCAGGTCTTTGTCTGTGCTGGCTGGTTGCTCTTACAGCTCTGAAGAGGGGGGACACTTTTCTCATCAGTACCTGAGCTCACCCATGGTCTCACTCATGGCTTTTGTGTCATCCCTTCGTTATTGGAATGCAGCCAATCCCCATCACCCAGATCACAGCTTCTCCTGGTCAGGAAAACTCTCTCTGATGGTACCTACTGTCTCTGAAGAAAGGTAGAGACTATTCCTTGTAATCTCATGGTTAGGGACCAGACTCTAAGCCCTTTGGATCTGATTGGAATCTTTGCTATGTTATTCACCTTTCTGGACCTGAGTTGTTCCAACTGTAAAACAAGAAATGAAAACTTTTGTCTCATAAGATTTTTGTGATGTTGAGAGTAGTGTTTGGCATATTTGCAGGTTTAATATATTAATCTAAAACACTCAGTGGATTCAGAAGGGGAAGAAAACGTTCAGACTTTGCTTCTAACCCCAATAACTCTAGGGAAGTTGTTACTTTAAAAAAAGAATAAAGTTCTTTTGTGCTGTCTCTTTCTTGCTCGTTAACCAACAAAGAATCTAGCTATGGCTTCTTGTCATCAAGAGTGCAGGGTAATGGTAAAGAATATTCATTTCTCCCAATCTGTAACAAAAATTAGGTGTGGTAGGGGGTTGTCCAAGTGTCTGATCTGTCATCCTTAGACCATCAAAGGACCATGGGATGACTGTGGATCTGTCTCGGGGAAAAGTAGAGCTGATGGAAGTAATTAGGGTTGATTTTGAAGTTTTGGAGCTTAAAAGACTTTGTGAACATCTTTTCTTCTGTCTCCTATGGAAATAAAATTTTTTAAAAATCTTAATTCTTCCAGTCCAAAGTATCTGTTTCTGTTTGTACTTCCCTAGGAGTTCAGGGACCTTGATCATAATCCTACTTACCATAATAGTTAGTGCAACTGATTTAATGGCATTAAACAAATACCTATACTTAGTAGTTACTATATGCTGGGCATATTCAAACTTGTTTGCTCCTTTTGTCTTGGCAGGCATAGGATTTGAATCTAGGACCAGTTGGCTGCAGAATCAAGTCTTTTCTACAATATGGTGTTGTCTTTTAGATTAGGTAGACGTTGGTGTTATAATTTGATCAAGTTTATAATTTGATCAATCTTGGTCAACTTGATCAAGTTCATGAACTTGAACTTGATGACACATTGGTGCCTGTATTACATTGCACAAAAATTATACTGCTTGGTAATGGTGGTGGGGGACTGTCTCCAACATTTTTTGTTAGGAATTTGCAGTATTTCAGTTTTAGTCTAATAGATAAAGTAGGCTGTATAGGTCCAACTCCCAAAGAGCTCCCAGTTTCATGGATCTCAGTGGAGCTGGGTGTCCAAAGTTGTGTGTCCAGGGACAAGGTTCTTAAGGGAGTTCACAAAGGAAATTCAAAGTTCTAGTGAAAGTCTGTGTGGGACAGGGAAGATGTCCCAGGGGAGCCAAGGGATAGAATAGGGTCTGGACTTGTCAGATGGGTCCCAGCATCTTCTTGGGAGTTATTTGCTGTCCAGGGCATGTAGAGGGGGTCTCAGAAAGACCTTGGGTTCATCGCTCTGATGAGAAAACCTTCATCCACTTGCATGCTCTGGGAAGGGGGTAACCCTGGTGGACAAGATGTGTCGGGGTAGCCTTGGGCTCTGAGATAGAGGTAGGCTGATGCTGGGACAGCCCTTCCTGTATGCCCTTCCCTAAGTGGGGGGAGTGAGGACCCCCACGCAGATTTTGTTTTACAGATTCCCAGGAAGTGGGAGAAGAAGAAAGGCTGACTCTGGTTTGACATTTCTGCTGCTCTCTCCTTTCCTTCCACCCTAGTCAGGAATTCAGAAGTACAGGAAATTACTTGGTTAACCAAATGGAGAATTTAATGAACCCATGGATACTAAAAGAAAAATCTGCAGTATCTTTATCTGTGTAATTAATTATCCTCTGTCTGTGAAGTGTTCTGAGCATGTGATGTGCCATGGATCTCTTGTGTTATTAATTATCATCATTCACGGGAAACATAACTGGGTTTCTTGACCTCTGTGCCCTTAACAGCCCCTGTTTAATGGTACGTTAATTGTAGCTTTACTCTTTGATCAGCTTTGATTCTCTTTAGGTGGCAAAATACTTTTTCATGCCTTTCGAGAATTTTTCCTTAGAAAATCAAGTTTCAAAACTATGTGTGCAAACGTGAGTATCAGTGAGGAGCCACTGAAAGTGTCTGAGGCAGGAGGAGCTTCAGGCAGGAGCCAGTGAAATCACAGGAAGCAGGGTGAGAGAAGATGCATCCCCTCGTGTCACATGAAATTTGAAGGAGGAGAGACTGGGAGCAGGAAGAATCCTGCTCAGGCATGAAGCAATGGAAATTTAGGAATTAGGGATTGTATGGTAGAGAGAAAAACTTATTATTTTAGGAAATGTTGAACACAGTGTCCTAAGGGACCCTCTGGTATGCTGGGGAAAGACCATAGGTAGCTTAATACCTTGTGTTAAAAATGAGAAGGAATTTGGGAGCTGGAGGTAGTCTTGAGACAGATAGATGCAAGACAGATTTGGAAGGAGGGTGCCACAGTGAGAGTGCTGTGGACTTGAGGATGGAATCCTCTGTGGTGAGTGAGTGGCTGTGTGCCCCACACCAGGCATGGCCCAGGTCCTGAGTAAGCATGAGCTGGGTAGCAATAAGGTTTGTCTTCTCATCTGTACTTGGATCCAAGGTAATACTCACCTGTCTTCAGTGTGGTGGGAATGGTGATCTAGAGAAGTCAGAGAGTGCCATCCCAGGCTTAGCAGTGAGAAGAGGGAAGGGGAATTTAGGAGAGGGCCATGCAAGTTAGGTGGAGAGTGGTCCTCCAACACGGACTCCAGTGACTACAAGAACAAAAAGCCACAGGGGATTCAGTAAATTCTTGAGCTGGGCCTGGATTTCCGAGAGCATGTGAGATGGGATTAAGTCAATTTGATCTGATTGTTCGAAACCAGTGTGACCTCAGCTAATATCATGATACCAAAAGGAAAGACAAATCCTAGCTACTCTGCAAATTGAGGATTATATGCTGAACTTTATGAAGACCAAAGTCCATTGCCTTCCTCTCTCCAGCTTTGACCTTGAATTTGTTGTTTAGTTACTTAGTTATGTCTAGCTCTTTCTCAGCCCCATGGACTGTAGCCACCAGGCGCCTCTGTCCATGGGTTTTCTGAGGCAAGAATACTGGAGTGGGCTGCCATTTCCTCCTCCAGGGCATCTTCCCGACCCAGGGATCGAACCTGTCTCTCCTTCATCTCCTTGCATTGGCAGGTGGAGTCTTTACTACTGGGCCACCAGGGAAGCCCCCGTGTATCCATTCATTGTTTTACTTCTTTTCTCGAATAGTCGTCTGTATCTCAGTGGGACAAAATATGCTTTTAGAGCTTTCGAAAAATCCTTTTCTTCCGGAGCCATTCTGTTCTGGATCACTTTGGGCTTTTAATGAGATAAGGTCTAGATAACTGTTCTGGATCATTCTGGACTTTTAATGCAAAGAAACCCAGAGACACTTGTCTCAGAGCCACTGTTGGTTCTTTATGAGGCGAGGCCTATGGAAAGGCAAATATGTGGATGAAGTCTTCCAAATTGCTACCTTCTCGCCCCAACTCCTCTCCTTTGTTGTTTTTCATATTACTTCTTTTATTCCCTGAGTGTGTGTGTGCTAATAGGCATTATCAGTGGACAGGTGGAGGTCCGGGTATCTATGTATGATCCTACACCTGGACTGCCTTTGTTACTAAATAGGTATATGACCCTGGGCAAGTCTGCCAGTCTTTCCTTCTCTGCCTGGCTCTGGCCTTCTGTAACCCGCTGTTTCCTTTTCACTAGATTGCCCTGTTCAGATGTCTCTATTGATAAAATGCTCAGGCCAACTGATCATTTCATCTGTCCAAACAAAAAACAAAAATACCAAAGGTTCCATAGCCAAGATATGCAAGCAACTGAAATGGCCTTCAGTGGATGCATGGGTAAGGAAAATATGGTGTGTGTGTACATATAGAGAGATATATATGAGACAAATGATTTGTCTTTCCTTTTGAGATCATGATATCACATTGGTTTGGAAAATCAAATAAAATTGACTTGATACCATCTCACATCCTGTATGTAATGGAATACTACTCAGCCATAAGAAGATGAAATCTTGTCATTTGAGACAAAATGGATGGACCTTGAGGATACTATGCTAAGTTACTGAGTCTAACTGGGGAAGACAAATGCTATATGGTTTCACTTATGTGTGGAATATGAACAAACAGACAAAATTAATGACCAAAACAAACACATAAATAAAAAGAAGAGAACAGTGGTCGAAGAATTGATGCTTTTGAACTGTGGTATTGGAGAAGACTCTTGAAAGTCCCTTGGACTGCAAGGAGATCAAACCAATTAATCCGAAAGGAAATCAGTTCTGAATATTCATTGGGAGGACTGATGCTAAAGCTGAAACTCCAATACTTTGGCCACCTCATGTGGAGAGTTGAGTCATTGGAAAAGACCCTGATGCTGGGAGGGATTGGGGGCAGGAGGAGAAGAGGATGACAGAGGATGAGATGGCTGGATGGCATCACTGACTTGATGGACATGAGTTTGAGTGAACTCCGGGAAATGGTGATGGACAGGGAGGCCTGGCGTGCTGTGATTCATGGGGTTTCAAAGAGTAGGACACGACTAAGCGACTGAACTGAACTGAACTGAATGGGAAAGGAGGCAGAGGGAAGGGCAAAATGAGTAAAGAGAATCAGCTGTATGGTGATAAGTGGAAACTGAAGTTTTGGTGGTGAGCATGCTGTGGTGTATGCATACATGAAGCTTACAATATCATAAGCAATGCTACCTCAATGCAAAGAAGTAAAGTGTTCTTTACTGATAAAAGTACTGATAGAAGATACTCCATGATGGCTAACGTGAATCACTCTGGGTTTGAGAATGCCTTCCTGGCTTGGCCTCTGGTACTCACCTGTGAAATATTTGAGTATTGGAGTTGCAGATCTTGTGGGAGAGACATTTCTTTCCCTGCGAAAGTTACCACATCCAGGCAAGCATGTAGGTCATGTCAGGGATCCTGGGCAAGTTCTCAGTATATCTCTAAGATATATTTCATTCCTTGTGTTTCTTTGTGTTGCCGTTCTGAAATGCAAACAGGTTGAAGATGGGAGCTGTCTTTAATGGAAACTGAACGGTGCCTAACCCCTGTTGATATCCACTGAGTGTTGAATAACAGCAGTGATCATGTAATAAGGACACCAGCTCACTCAGGAGAGAATACCAAATAGCCTGGAATTTTCCTGTTGCTGGCAGCCCGGCCCAGGAGCATCCTGAGGTGAATTTAAAAACCTCAGTGATTCAAATCACATTTCCCATAAGAAATCCATCTTCTAGCTTGGAGTAATTGTTCGGCTCATTGCTGGTTTACTGTGTGATTTGTTAGTCCTTGTTTGAATCCTCCAGGTCTGGAAGAAAGATATTGTGCTTTAATGATAAATAATCTCAAAAAGAGGAACAAAACATCCAAGCAGCTCCCTGGCCGGTACCTTTCTCTTTTCACCTCATCCGGTATTTTTTTTCCAACTGCTTCAGTTTTTCTGAAGTAAATTATTACCGTATGAGCTCCATTTAAAGAGCTGCTATGGAAAACAAGCTGCCACAAGCTATTAAGAAAATAACCCTATTTCAGTTTTGAGTGAAAAGGAAAAGAAATTAGCTCCACTCAAGATACATTTTTCTCCCCCCATGGAACCAAAGTCTTTCTCTATAGCATCAAAGAAAAGAAACTGTGTCCTTTTTTTAATCCTCCCAGCTTTCTTCAATTCTACCCTCAGTCTTATTCCAGAGGATCCTGAAGAAAGCTGTCAGAAGTCTTGGTTAAAAGTTTTCTGATGGGGACACTAATGATTGGTTTGGAAAGACCCAGGGTGAGTGGGCACGAACGCAGCTCCCCCCGCAGATGGGCAGAGCTGTGGCCAGCACAGACGTCTTCCCCGGCATGGGTGCGTCAGCATCACTGGGGCACTGCTGGGCTTGAGATTCACGCACTGACTCATTATTGGCCCACAAGTGCCACGTGTCTTACCAGATGACCAAGATATAGTAAATAAGACATAGTCATGCCCTAAAATGACCTCACTGTAGATTAAAGAATGATGGGTTCCCACGTGTATAAAGACAGTGACAGGCATGACTTGGAGGTGGGTTGTGGGACCGCAGTTCAGAGTGCTTACTCTGTCTTAAGAGGGGTCACAGAAGCTTTCCAGATGAGGTGATACCTGCGTTGTTTTCAGAGACAAATAGGAATTTTCCAGTTGTAGGAACGTCCAGGAAAGAGCCTTTCATTGTCACACCTTATTTGCTCTCTGCCCTTGGAACTTTAGAAGTATTTCACCCCACATTTCCAAACCTTGTTGAAGTTCAAATAGGGGCCATTTCTGCTTCCCTCTGTCTACTAATTCTCTCAGCTATCAAATACCAACAGTGGAGCCTATGCTGGGTGCTTTGTAATATCTTATTTGTCTTAACTTTACTCCTGTGTTTATAGATGAGGAGGCTATAGTCACACAGCTGATAATTCAGAAAGCCTAGTCTGTTTTCTCAGAGAAGGCAGTGGCACCCCACTCCAGTACTCTTGCCTGGAAAATCCCATGAACGGAGGAGCCTGGTAGGCTGCAGTCCATGGGGTCGCTGAGAGTTGGACATGACTCAGTGACTTCACTTTCACTTTTCACTTTCATGCATTGGAGAAGGAAATGGCAACCCACTCCAGTGTTCTTGCCTGGAGAATCCCAGGGACGGGGGAGTCTGGTGGGCTGCCGTCTATGGGGTCGCACAGAGTCAGACACGACTGAAGCGACTTAGCAGCAGCAGCAGCAGCAGCAGCAGTCTGTTTTCTAAAATATAAGCTCTTCTCACTAGAGCATGCTGCAAGTTAAAAAATTCTGTATGGTCTAATTGGAAAGAATCTTTAAGCCTGACGGCTACACTTTCTAGCATGAAAACCTGCAGCACGTTTATAGTATTGGCCTGAGTAGATAAGTATCATTGTTATTGTTATTATTATACATGAACTATGTTATTTGTTGTGCTTGGTTTTTGTTTTTCCATATTGGTAGGCTTTGAAATGTACATTTTTATAGCACATTTACATTTCTTATGAACAGATATTTCCATGTTTCTGTACTATTTGTGGACACCAAAAAACTTGAACTCTTGAGCCAGTTGCTAGTACACTTTAAGAAACACTGAGCTGGGCTCAGTGCCCCAGCAGGAAGATTGGGAACTTCTACATCTCCTGCCCCTGGGTAGACATAATGATACATAAAGCTGGATTCTAAAGTGTCTATTTAGGACTTTATTTCCTCTTATGGAAAAGAGAATTTTAGGAAGTTTTGAGTTGATCATTGTCTCTGGTGGCAAAAACCACTGACTGTATGAAAATTCTAGGGCCAGACTACATTTCCCAACCTTCCCTTGCAGCTCAGCATGGTCATGTGACTGGGTTCTAGCCAATGGGCTGTGGGAGTCAGTGATGTGTATCCCTGCCAGGTTTGGCACACAAACCTCCCCTGCAAGTTCTTTCCTGCAGTGCACCCTTTCCAACTGCCTGAGACAGAGATGACTTTCAGGGTGACCTTGGAAACCACGTGCTGAAGATCCACCATCAACCATCTGCCTGAATGACTATGTGGAAGAATCCATTCTCTGTCAAGAACTGTTAGGTGAACACAGAAAAAAAACTTCTATCATGTTTCCCTTTTTTATTTTTAGATTTGCTGCAGCAGCCAGTGTTACTCAAAACGATGTAGATCATCATCCCTGGAGTCTTTATTGTCTTAAACTTAGTATCTGTGGCCTGAATCTTGCAGTTTCCACTGAAGAGAACTTAGTAGGGAGAGTTGGAGGGCTTTGTGAGGCTTTAAATGGGAGGAAGGCACACAGGTTAAGGTCATCAGGTCCCATCCCAGCTTGTATCTGCTGCGCTGGGTGTGGCCTGTCCCCTGAGGGCTCTTCGGGCTTGGAGGAGAATGTCCTGACTGTGGTCTTTTCCCTTGGTTGCTTTATCAACATAGCTTGTTCTGCTGCAGGGTTCCTGATGAGATTTCTGTCTGCCAGGGCCTGCCATCTCTCTGTCTTGATTTCATCCTTCTTCTCTTGAAGAGCTGTCCATTGCAGTGACTTCATTAGCTCTATCTGATTTCAAAATTTATTCAGTTGGGGTGAGGCGCTTCCAATTCTCAGAGCTGCTGAGTTTGAGGACAAGCAAAACCATTCCTTCACTCGCTCACGTGTATTAGTGGAAGGTGCTGGCAAGAACCTGGTGTCGGTGAAACGCTTTTTAAAAAACACCAACCTAGTGTTGAAAAATAAGCATATATCCTGTCAGTGTTTCTAGAGGTCTTCCTGAGTCTAAGTTCTGGGCACAGTTTATCTGGATCGATTTGGGGAACTGGGTTTCTACCGCCACTGATGCTGTATCTGGAACCCATCAACTGGGAACATCTGTTGCTGAGTAAATCCAGCTCTCACTTTATTAAAATGTCACAGGGCATGACCCACAGGGAGTGGGCAGAGTGGTGCATGACTGTGTTATCATAGACTTCAGGGTCTGAGGACTAGGTTAGATGCTTGCCTTCTCTGGGATTCCACGTTGCTGTTTCCTTCTTATTCTTTTAGATGTGAGAAAGCTGAAGCAGGAAGGATTCCTGTGTATTGCACAATTCAGTTCAGTTCAGTTCAGTTCAGTCGCTCAGTCGTGTCCGATTCTTTGCGACCCCATGAATCGCAGTGCGCCAGGCCTCCCTGTCCATCACCACTCCTGGAGTTCACTCAGACTCACGTCCATCGAGTCAGTGATGCCATCCAGCAATCTCATCCTCTGTCGTCCCCTTCTCCTCCTGCTCCCAATCCCTCCCAGCATCAGTCTTTTCCAATGAGTCAACTCTTCGCATGAGGTGGCCAAAGTACTGGAGTTTCAGCTTTAGCATCATTCCTTCCAAAGAAATCCCAGGGCTGATCTCCTTCAGAATGGACTGGTTGGATCTCCTTGCAGTCCAAGGGACTCTCAGGAGTCTTTTCCAACACCACAGTTCAAAAGCATCAATTTTTCGGCGCTCAGCCTTCTTCACAGTCCAACTCTCACATCCATTATGACCACAGGAAAAACCATAGCCTTGACTAGATGGACCTTAGTCAGCAAAGTAATGTCTCTGCTTTTGAATATACTATCTAGGTTGGTCATAAATTTTCTTCCAAGGAGTAAGCGTCTTTAAATTTCATGGCTGCAGTCACCATCTCCAATGATTTTGGAGCCCCCCAAAATAAAGTCTGCCACTGTTTCCACTGTTTCTCCATCTATTTGACATGAAGTGATGGAACTGGATGCCATGATCTCAGTTTTCTGAATGTTGAGCTTTAGGCCAACTTTTTCACTCTCCACTTTCACTTTCATCAAGAGGCTTTTAGTTCCTTTTCACTTTCTGCCATAAGGGTAGTATCATCTGCATATCTGAGGTTATTGATATTTCTCCCGGCAATCTTGATTCCAGCTTGTGTATTGCACAGCAGCCCACAAATGGTACCTTCGAGACATGCCCCTCATCTGTTCCTGTAGAAATGGGCAGGGATGAGATGACTCAGCATTTGGAGATTCTGAAGGTAGGCATATTTAATATTATATACTTGGCCTGTATATCCACATTTCTAACTTAACCAAGACTGAATTTGATAGGATTTTATGTATCTTTTCAGACAGATGCATCTCATTTTACTCTGGGTACACTTCCTATTGTGGGCACTTATAAACAGGACATTTCATGATTTCTCAAATATTTATGATTAACCTGTTGTTTATTATTATTTGGAAAGCCATCTGAGCGTCTCTCTCCTCTCAACCAGAATGTTTCTGCCACCATCCCAGAGTACCAGTGATAAGCTATGATACTTAGGAGAGCTCATAACTTGGTTGCCTTCTTCAAAAATAATGTGTATAACAGAGGATGAAATGGTTGGATGGCATGACCAACTCGATGGATGTGAGTTTGAGCAAGCTCCGGGAATTGGTGATGGACAGGGAAGCCTGGCGTGCTGCCGTCCATGGGGTCGCAAAGAGTCAGATATGACTGAGTGACTGAACTGACTGATAAATAATTCCAACTTTCTAACCCCCACTGATGTTCCCAATTTGATTATCCCATTCACAAACTCTCCCGGGGAAGTTGGAGTATTTCTAGTAATAATTTAGATCATCTCGAACTGTCTCAACTTTTAAGTTGTAATGACAAATCCCAGTTAAAGTTAAAATTATAATTTTAACTCTACCAGGGGTGAAAATATCTATTATACATGCCATTAAAAGGTTCCAGTTGCCTCCTAAACACCTTGTTTTTAGAGTTTTGTTTTTCTAAGTCTCTGGAGAAATGGGGAGAGTGAAAATCTCTTACTTGAAAGCATTATTCAAGGGAAATCTTATGCCAGACAGAACTTGCTAACAGGCAGTATTGAATGCCTTTAATTCTGTCTTGATAATTTCCAATTGGAAGATTGTGTTGGTTTTCTTCTTGAGATCAGGTTGACTTTACCATATTTATGAGAAATCACCATCAGGAGGAAGACTTAATTTCATTTTTTTTAGGTGGCTACATGGTGTCCCCCTACTGCTTGCCCTCCCAGGGCTAAGGACCTAAGGGAGAGCCTTGTACAAGTTCTCCTGGGCCTGGGAAGCAGACGTTGTCTTTAGCATAATCAGGAGAGAAGGGGCGCTGGCAGGATGGTTCTCATCTCGTGGTGTGAGCTTCTTTGTCTGGACTCTGGCCTCATTCCCACACTGAAATCAGAGTCAAGTAGTGGCCCTATCCTGCCTCCTTCTCCCATAAGGTGGAACTTCTCCTTCTTTTAAAGCAGCAACGTCAGTGGTGACGGGTAGAGACTGTCCATCCCTGTTAGAGGCCAAAACCAAGAGAAGCAGAGAGAGAAAGGAGCAATCAGTGAGGAGAGAAAGGGCGAGTCTAGACGTGATGTCCCATGTCTGATAAGATGCCTTGTCACTAAGGACTAGGAGCTCCCCACACAAAACATTTAGAAAGCAGGACGCTTACTTCATGTGGGTGTATTTGTGATGTGTTTGTGATGGTGCCAGCTTCCTCAACACTCTGGGTTTGTCTTCAGATTGGAGGCCTGGTGGCCTCAGCAACCCCATGTCATCTAGACACCACAGCACCAGAGACGGAGGACAGCCTTTTCTGTGGCTTTCTCTTTACATTGAGAAAACTTGTCCTTGATTCTCCAAGAGAGTCATTTCTCATGGGCTAGAGTTTGGTTAAATGCCCATTTCTTAGCTACTAATCCATAAGACAATGGAATTACTGTGACTGGTTTAGACTAGACTAAATATTGGGGGATTAGGCACTATGACACTCAAGGTTCCATATGTATGATGTCTCTTATTATCTCCTTTATGTTATCAATTAGATATATTAATTGCATCTAGATATTTAAAGCATTTAATGATGTGTATAATATAAAAAATAAAAAGTATAGCCCTATTTATTTGTATAACTAAACTATATATATATACTATATATGAACTAAATTTAAATAATGCTTAAAATTCT
This sequence comes from Ovis aries, assembly GCF_016772045.2. Lineage (NCBI taxonomy): Eukaryota > Metazoa > Chordata > Mammalia > Artiodactyla > Bovidae > Ovis > Ovis aries. The sequence continues at coordinate 8,510,125 of NC_056072.1, forward strand.
CCAAGCCAGGCTTCAGCAGTTCGTGAACCATGAACTTCCAGATGTTCAAGCTGGATTTGGAAAAGGCAGAAAAAACAGAGATCGGATTGCCAACATCTGTTGGGTCATCGAAAAAACAAGAGAGTTCCATAAACCATCTACTTCTGCTTTATTGACTATGTCAAAGCCATTGACTGTGTGGATCACAACAAACTAGAAAATTCTTCAAGAGATGGGAATACCAGACCACCTTACCTGCCTCCTGAGAAATCTGTATGCAGATCAAAAAGCAACAGAACTGGACTTAGAACAACAGACTGGTTCCAAATCAGGAAAGGAGTACATCAAGGCTGTATGTTGTCACCCTGATTATTTAACTTATATGCAGAGTTCATCATGCAAAATACCTGGCTGGAGGAAGCACAAGCTGGAATCAAGACTGCCAGGAGAAATATCAATAACCTCAGATACGTAGATGACACCACCCTTATGCAGAAAGCAAAGAAGAACTAAAGAGCCTCTTGATGATAGTGAAAGAGCAGAGTGAAAAAATTGACTTCAAACTCAACATTCAGAAAGTTAAGATCATGGCATCCGGCCCCATTACTTCATGGCAAGTAGATAGGGAAACAATGGAAACAATGACAGGCTTTATTTTCTTGGGCTCCAAAATCACTGCAGGTGACTACAGCCATGAAATTAAAAGACGCTTACTCCTTGGGAGAAAAGCTATGACCAACCTAGACAGCATATTAAAAAGCAGAGACATTACTTTTCCAACAAAGGTCCATCTAGTCAAAGCTGTGGTTTTTCCAGTAGTCATGTATGGATGAGAGAGTTGGACTCGAAGAATTGATGCTTTTGAACTGTGGTGTTGGAGAAGACTCTTGAGAGTCCCTTGGACTGCAAGGAGAGCCAACCAGTCCATCCTAAAGGAAATCAGTCCTGAATATCCATTGGAAGGACTGATGCTCAAGCTGAAACTCCAGTGCTTTGGCCATCTGATGCGAAGAACTGACTCTTTGGAAAAGACCTTGATGCTGGGAAAGATTGAAGGCAAGAGGATAAGGGGATGACAGAGGATGAGATGGTTGGATGGCATCACCAACTCAATGGACATGAGTTTGAGTGAACTCTGAGAGTTGGTGATGGAAAGGGAAGCCTAGCGTGCTGCAGTCCATGGGGCTGCATAGAGTCAGACACGACTGAGCGACTGAACTGAACTGATAAATTATATCAATATATACTACATATATATATTTATATTGTATATATGTCTGTTATGTACTATAGTGTGTATTATATATACTCTATTGTTACTATTTTTAGAAAGTGTGTTATATATGCATACACAGACTACTTACACACACATAAAGTAAACTTCTAAAGTATAATCTAAAAGCTGCTTTCAAAGTGTTATATGTTGTAACACAAACCCTTTATCACATCAAAATAATAAGTTCCTAGTATTTTGTTGCACCTTTGAAATTGTTGGTCTGCAGTAGCTAAATGGTGCTAGTCAGAGCCACCTAGTCAGGTTTGGTGAGCGCTTCACAATCGCCCAGCATCTTTCTCATTGCACCGATAGCCACTGAGAGATGAGTTCTCATCGGAACCCGAGTGGGGCCCGCACCTTTTCTCCATCTTAGTGCTGCACTCTCTAATGGTCCCCAGGCCTTGAGTCCTCTCCTCCCATCTTCTCTCACCTGCAGTTAGTGAGGTTGGCACAGCTCCTGGGCCCACGCAGGGGGTGGGGCTCCAAAGGGACCAGCAGAGTGGAGGAGGCAGGAGTCCGGGATGGTAGGTGAGGAGCAAGCTGGCTCTGCAGCAGCTGGGCCGGGATCTTTGGTTGGCTCTTTCATGGAGAGGAGGAACTCTGAAGAACCATGGGCCCCACACACACCAGTCGCAGGAGAGTGGGCGCTGTTGGAAAGGAGGCAGCTGGTTGAGGGCACTCTCCACGATGTGTGACAAAGTGTGACAAAATTCAGAGGGTGAAGGGAAAGGGACATGGGCAAAAATGAAGGCGAAGCTGTGGTTGTTGATGGGCTTTCGGGTGGATGCCATCCTCCCGTGGGAGCGTGTCTGGGTGGGAGCGGTGAGTAGGGTGAGGCTGCCCTGCCCAGAGGTCACTCGATGGGGTTTGGGGGGCTCCACGGCCACTTGCTGGGGTGTCTGGCAGAGCTCCCTCCAAGGCTGGTTCACTTGTCTGGGATGGCTGCTCCCCACTGCAGATGGCTCAGCAGCTGAAGTAGGCTCACCAGGAGACCCCGTGCTGACATCTGACCGTGCCCATGGGCCCTGGCCAGTCTTCAGCCAGTACCCGGGCCCAGCAAGGTGAGGAGTCTCTTCAGGGTGTGTATAAATAGTTCACACCCAGCTTGTCTGAGGGGCTGCCTTCTCTCGCTTTTGAACCAGAAGGCAAATTTTCAGTTCATTAAAAAAGTAATAGTGGACTCCTGCAGATCCATATCCAATAGAAGGACATTTAGATGTCACAGTAATATGTGGTTTTCTGTGGTAAACCATATGTGCTAGAATTTACATTATTAATTAAGCCTTCATATGGCAGCTGTACTGTTTACCAGCCAGTACGGAGGTATATAAATATTTGAATAGCTTATGATGCTGTGTACCCACTGAATACAAGGTGTGGTTACATTTCTTCCCATCCTTGAGAGGTGGTTTCTGGAGGTGGGTATTGAATTATATAGCTTGAGTGTGAATTAAACATTATTGAGTATGTTAGGGTTGTGTAGTTTTTTATGATGGAGGGAGGGGATAGGCCACCTCCTTACCCTTTATAGGAGTAGCCACTCCAGGGTGGAAAGAAGAGTCCTTGACTTGACTGCTGGCTGGAAAACTGACAGCTCCTGAGGGTTCCTCTCCTTTCCCCTCCCCTCGGAGTGGAGCACATCCATCGTCTGTTACACCTTTTTTTTTTTTTTTTTAAGTAACATATTCTCCTCTGCTCGGAGACTCAAAAGTAGATATTCTACAGAAATGTGAACTGTGAAAGTATATCCTGTAATTTACAGTCAATGTGCTTTGAAGGTGAAAAACACCCTCTAGTCATACAACATCACTGTAGCTTCTGTCTGTCTTTTTATCCACTTCTCTCCCTACTTTGTTGGCTGGCTTGAATCACCTGCAGAAGAGATCTGAAGAGGGAAGGAGAAATGAAGAAACACACTGGAAAAAATTCTTCATTTATTATTAACTTAAACCTCCAACTGACTTGCCTCCCCCAGGGCTGGAGACTACCATAGGAGTGGGGAATTGGTCCAGTTAGCCTCAGACATTCAGAGAAAGAGGTCGGTGTCGGGGAAAGATCCGGGAACTGGGAGAGAGAAGAGCTAAATGCTAATCGTGGTTTGCTGAGTCCTTTAACTTCTCAGCCACTCCGTTTTTACTTTGCACACCTTGTGCCCTCTCTTGCTGTCTTCTACTTCTGGCCATTCTCTGGTTTTCTTTTCTGCTTGCTGGAAGGCCTCAGAGCATAGCAGACAGGAAATGCCTTGGACTGTGTATTGGTTAAAGACATCATCCCGCAACTTTGTTAGGTCGTAAGGTTTTTCCTGTGGTCATGTATGGATGTGAGAGTTGGACTGTGAAGAAGGCTGAGCACTGAAGAATTGATGCTTTTGAACTGTGGTATTGGAGAAGACTCCTGAGAGTCCCTTGGACTGCAAGGAGATCCAACCAGTCCATTCTGAAGGAGATCAGCCCTGGGATTTCTTTGGAAAGAATGATGCTAAAGCTGAAACTCCAGTACTTTGGCCACCTCATGTGAAGAGTTGACTCATTGGAAAAGACTCTGATGCTGGGAGGGATTGGGGGCAGGAGGAGAAGAGGACGACCGAGGATGAGATGGCTGGATGGCATCACTGACTCGATGAACGTGAGTCTGAGTGAACTCCGGGAGTTGGTGATGGACAAGGAGGCCTGGCGCACTGCGATTCATGGGGTCGCAGAGAGTCGGACACGACTGAGCGACTGAACTGAACTGAACTGAATGCTGTGAAGCGCCCAGTTCCTCTGGCCTGGGCTAGCTCAGCTGGTCGTGGCTGGTTTTCTCACGTGTCTGCTCTCAGCTGGCAGGTCTGTGCGATCTTCCATGGCCTACCGTGTGTGTCTAGGGGTTGGCAGGCTGGCGGCCACGATCCGGTTGCCTGTTGGTTGTGGGGCTCCCTGGGGTGCTTTAGTTGTCTTCCACGTGACCTTTCATCCTCCAGCACACCATCTCAGACCGAATCACATGATGGTCTCTGGGTTCCAAGCTCAGCAAATCTACCAGCCAGGATGTAAGCACTTTGCTAACCTCTGATTATATCTTCTTTGCCAATCTCCGGTTGGTCAGAGCAAATCACATGGCCCATCAAGATTCAAAGGGAGGAGAAATAGACTTCGTGTCTGGATGAGAGAGAAGAAATTCATGACCATTTTTGCAGTCTATCAGAGGCTGTATTTTAAGACATCTGAAAAAAGTGCTGACTGGCAGAGAGCAACTTTGGGTGTTCACTGGGCGCAGGACGTTGCACTAATCACTGAATTCACATGATGTCCTGATGCTCGACAGTATCGCGTCCTCATGATATCACTGTCCTCATCAGTCCTGTGGCTTCGGTGCTTCTGTTTAGAAGTCGCTATGCCAGAACCCTGCTCTGCTTTACATAGCAGATGTGGTGTAGAAATGTTCCTGGTACATAGACAGTTTTGGAGCTTGAATTATATTTTCAGCACAATAGGGGAGCTGGCTATTTCAAGGAACCCAGTCGTGAGTCTTTTATGAAAGTAACGAATCCTTTTGTAAGACCCCAAATCACCTTCTGGTTTAGCTGCTTGGCAGGTCAGAGTAAAGGGATTTTAAAATATAGATGATGTAGAAAGGGCTCCGACTTTGCTCTTGAACTGCCCAAGGTTCAAATCTTCCTGACTTTGTGATCTCAGGCAGGTACTTTAATTTCCCTAAGCCCTACTTAAAAAATTTTTTTTAAGTAAAATGCAGTTAAGAGATGTCTACATCCATTGGATTACTGGGCGGATTACATGACAAGTGGAAAAAAATATAAAGGACCAGATAATTACAGAAGTTCAGTCAATGAGCATGATGGTTTCTTCCACATTATCGGATGTTAGATTTTGTGTAACTACCTATCCTGTCATTTCCCATCATAGATAAGAAGCTTTTGAAATATTTGTTTTTCAGTTTTGAGATTAGTTTGGCTTGGTTCCCTTTGTCTGTTCTTCCAAAGTCTTGCCATAAAGCTTTATAGCCATTTTCATTCCTTGATCAAATTCAAGAGGGTGGATGAGGAAATGAATTCATAACTTTGTAGGCATCACCGGGTAAAAAGTCTGTACTAAATCAATTTAAAATAAATTAGCTGAGAATAAGGCAGGTGCTGCCTCATACCGTCTGCAGAGTTATCTTTTAACCTGAGCAGCAGAGAACAGGAAAACAATTAACAAACTGGGAAGCAATCCCAGGGTATCTGAGGGCCACCAACCACAAGGTGGTCGGTTGAGCGATTGTCACAGGTTTTAGGGTCAGTGGGTGGATTTGCCGTGTCAGCACAAAATCCTGACCTGGGGTGGCCAGTCTTCCAGGACTGTGAGAGCATCACAAGGAATTTATAGCTGGTGAATTACAAAAACAGCTCTAATTAGCCCCGAGAGGCAATAGCATGAGAACTACTGCAGACTCATATTTGCCTCCTTCTCAGGATTTTATATGCGAGCTTAGTAATGAATGTTCTTTAACAATAGGAGCTGGGAGCCCTTAGCTCTAATAGGCCTCCTAAGGATCCGGCCTCCTTTATTTGCAATCCTGCAAAGATCAGTGGGATGCTATTGTTAAGCCCTGAATCGCCCCCCAGTTTGCATTGTGGCTTCAATCAGAAGGGTGGAACAGCGGGGAGGAAATTTTCCTTAACCACTGCCCCCTCTCCATGCAGGAATAAACAGTAAATAATCCAGCACTCAGAGGGGTTGGAATGCTTGGTGGAGGACCAGCACAGTTTTAAAAGGAGTTTCAGGCACAAAGGTTGTTTTATTTGTTTGTTTGTTTGTATTAATAAAGAATTATAATGTCTCTCTGACATAGGATAAGATACTGTTTCTGAAGTCAGGGTTGCTTTGGCCAGATATTGTCTCTGCCTCCCTTGTTCTGCTTTTTCTACATCTCAGTGACAAGGTACTCATAAATTCATTCTCTGGTTGACGTTTGGGGGTATGGCTCAGAAAAATCCCTCTGTTTTTTCCCTTGCTCCACTCAGTAAGTATATAGAGGGCCTTATATGCAGCAGCCTCTGTTCTAGGTCCTGGATATGTAGTGGGGTTGAATGAAAGATCTCTCCTGAAGCCTGAGCACTGTGGTGTTTTGGTTGTGGCTAGAAGTTCAGACAGGTAGCTGTAGGGGTCTTTAGGGGTAACAGTGGGGAGCCAGCGATATTCCCATGCTTGTAATTCCTTAGTCAGGTGAGAGTCCAGGGTGGGGCAGGTACAGGAATTCAGTGTTTTCCTCAGCTTGTAATGCAATTATAATGGATTTCAATGTAGGCAGTTCAAAAAGAGTAGAAAAAAATAAATCATAATTTTCATGGCAGTTTGGTTCTGAACCAAACATGTTAGCCCGTTCCTGGTGGAAGCTGATATGACCAACTTCATCCAGGTCAAGGAGATGGTTCAGCTTCACTGACCGGTGACTTTGGAGCTTATTATAATATTGATTTCTGGGTCCCATCCAGGAACTTGCGAGTCAGTGTGTCCAGGGAAAGGGCTGAGTCTCTTGACTTTTGAAAAAGACCTCCTCTGATGCAATTCTTGGCTAGTCTCAGGCAGGCCCATGTGGCTTGTGTGTTCCACGTTGAATCCCGCCACCTTCTGGCAGGAGCAGCACTTGGTTTTGGAGAACCACTCTCATCCTGTGAGGAGTAAAGAAGAGTGTGATGGTTGGTCTTATACCGTTAGCTCATGCAGTCAGATGCTACTTTTCCCAGAGTGAGGGCAGACTAGGACAATGATCTGGAGCCCATCGATTCCTCGGTGGTGTCAGAGTAGCTGGCTTTAACTTCTGCTGCTTGAATCCTCAGAGTTGCTCTGCTCCCAGATTTTGTTCAAGTTCAGTCCTTCAGCCATTTATGGTTTTGGGAACCTTCACGAGAGCCTTTAAATGGATTTTTTTGGGGGAGGGAGCAGAGTTATTCTGTTGGTATCACTGAAGAGTCAGGAAAGGACATGAAATAATAACAGGGGATTGGTGTTCCAGCTTTGGGTGGATGCCATGTTTAGGAAGAAAATGGGGGTCTTTCCTCTGTGTGGTCCATGAAGGAAAAGCCTGCCCTGCCTTCTGCCTCTGCCTGAAGAGGAACGAGATGCCTCTTCTCTTTCTTTCAGCTATGGCAACTGTGCTGAGAATGTATTTTCTAAGTATCTGTTTCTCCTCCTAAGCTCTGAGGACAAGACTGTGTCTTATTTTTGTCTGTGATTCTAGGGATTAATGGAAGGCTTGGCGTATAGAAGACTCCACATGTGGCTGTGAGACGGGATTCTATTCTGGACCTGAACCGTGATGCAGGGACTGGGCCTTGTTTGAGCCTCAGGCTTCATCGTGAGCCCCACCTGGGTGTTTGGAATCTGTTTCTTTCTGCCTTAGACCACTCCTGTGCTTCCTAAGAAAAAAATAACTGCCTCCATATGGGCCATTATCTTTAGTTTTTAAAGTCCAGAGATCTGTCATTTGCTTAGGAATTGGTATGTTTCTTGGATTAATTTCTTATATCTGGGACCACATTTCATTTTTTGCCCCTCCGGAGTCTGTTCTGTGCTAATGGCATGATAGACAAAAGAAGCGTATTTATGTCTAATCTCTCCAGGACCTCAAGAGATAAAAGTTTCCAATTAGCATTCTTTCCCTGGCAGCCTCACTTCATGATTAAAGAGCTTCATTGGCTTTGGACAGTTTCAGAAATAAAACTGAGTGCTAACAGAGACCCAGGGGCAAGACCTCATGAGTGGAGGCCAGAGACGAAAGAAGCCGATGAAAGGGGAGAGGAGGCCACTGCTGCTGGAGAGGCAAGGAAGGACGAAAACAGCCACTGAGATAATTCGCTCTCCTGAAAGTGGAGGTAGGGGCCAGTTCCACTGAGGCGGTGCACTTTGGGAGTCAGGAAATTTCAGGGAGCTCATCTTGGTTTCTACTTTGTAAAATGCTACTGAATAAATCCAGGAATCTTGGTTTGTAACTCCTTTCTCTAGAAACTCACTTTATCTAGATATGTGCTGAAATAGTGCTTTGAAGGCAACCATGAGGGATATCAGAGGTCAGCTTAGTATGGAGAGGTGGCATGTGACTGGCTGGATGTTGGGAGACATCTGGGCATCCATCTGGTTTCTGTCCTGCCCCACCATCGCTCATCCCTCTGCCCAAGCTCACAGCTGCGCTGTGTTGTTCTGGGTTCTCTCACATCCATGCCTTTGCACCATTGGTCTCTCCATCTAGAACATTCTTCTCCCTGACTTAGATTTTCTGAAAGCAGAAAGGAAGCCAGGGATTCATATGGTTTCTTAAGGGAGTGGTGGCAGGAGAAGGGAAGGGAAGGAGGAAGGGGAGTATAGGGTAAGGAGCTGAGTAAGAATGTGATCTCAGCTGTTCCTACAGGGAGCTCTGAGTGTGAGTTGCATCACAGAAATTGTCCCAATTTCAGGCAGGGCCCCTGGACCCCCATGACAGTCAGTCATTGCAGAGGGGATATCCCTACATATAGGACTTGACTGGTGGTTCAGACAGTAAAGGCTCTGTCTGCAATGTGGGAGACCTGGGTTCAATCCCTGGATCAGGAATATCCCCTGAAGAAGGCAATCTTCCAATATTCCACTCCAGTATTCTTTCCAGGAGAATTTTATGGACAGAGGAGCCTGGCAGGCTGCAATCCATGGGATCACAAACAGTCAGGTGGGATTGAGTGACTCTGTGTATGGGTGAGGTACCTCCCCTTGGCTAGGGCCAACTGTCCTGAGAATGGGGTCAGTGTGAATAATAGCAATTGAGATATCCACAGCAGCTGGATGGTGGGAACCCTGTCCTGGCAAAGGAGATCCTGGTGGAGTGTCAACAGCATCCCCTCCACTGCCATTCTTTACCCTGTTAAGGTTTGTTAGCTGATTTTTCAAGACTTGGTTCTGATCATACATTCTTTGACCACGTCTTTCCTTTCTAGCAGGTTAGATAGCCCTCATCTGTATTCAGTAGCCTCCTGGACTTACTAACCTCCATATCATCTCACTGTACATCAGTGGGCCTCCTCTAGTTATCTCCTTGGTGATATGGGATTACCTTTCCCATCTTTATCTATCATGCTTATGTAGTATGTGGGGCCTCCCTGGTGGCTCAGAGGGTAAAGTCTCTGCCTGCAGTGCTGGAGAACTGGGTTTGATCCCTGGGTTGGGAAGATCCCCTGGAGAAGGAAACGGCAACCCACTCTGGCACTCTTGCCTGGAAAATCCCATGGAAGGAGAAGCGTGGTAGGCTACAGTCCATGGGGTCGCAGAGTTAGACATGACTGAGCGACTTCACTTTCTTTCTTTCACATAATATGTACAACATAATGCATGCTAAGTCACTTCATTTGTGTCTGGCTCTTTGCAACCCCATGGACTATAGCCTGCCAGGCTCCTCTATCCATGGGATTCTCCAGGCAAGGACGCTGGTGTGGGTTGCCATTTTCAACTCCAGTACAACATAATGGTGTTCCATAAAATTGTGTTGAGTGGATGAGTGAAATCTTGGATCCTCCATTAGTTTACTGTGTGACTGAGGTCATAACTTTTGTGAGTTTAAATTCCCACTTTTTAAAGCAAGGTATAGTATGTGCCCACTGGTCTGTTAGTGTTGTTAAGAAGGTCAAGCCACCCAGCCTGGTCTTAGCCATGAGGCATGGTATGAAAACCAGATTTTGTTTTGTCTGGCTCACCCTAGTGCAAGAGTCTACTTAACAAAGATAAATGGTGTCCCTCCCACCTAGTTCCTCTCTTGGTACCTTGGACAGTTCCAACAGATCTTCCTTATGTAATACAAGGCTGAACTCTTGAGCTTCTCTTGAGCTTTTAATTTGCCTCCTGGAGCCACTCAGGATGTCAGCTCTGTGTTTCACAGGACAGTCCTTATGATTCGATTATTTCGGGGAGTGTTGTTGCCTCATCTGCTATTCTCACTTCTGGATGACAGTTGCAGCCAAACCTTTGAAGGTTGAGTCTTCCTTGTCTCCTTCCTTCCTTGGTTGTCATCAGCTCCTGCTGTTACCAAGATGAGATGGAGAGAGTTGGACTCTCAATGTTGGTTAAGTTCCCAGGAAAATGATTCTCAGGAAAGTCTTCTGAGGACATGCATGGAATTTTGTCTTGACTTTTTTCTAATCATGCCAATTCAAAGGAGGGCATTTCTGCTTAGAGGGATCCTACACTTTCCTATTTGAGCAAACATAGGGAAATGGTGAGGGATAGGAAAGCCTGGAATGGTGCAGTCCAAGGGGTTGCATAGAGTTGGACACAACTTAATGAGTGAACAACAACAACACTCCCCTATTTTTTCTCAACAAAATCTTGATGATAAATGACATCATATCCATAATCAATTTTGGTTTTCCTAAATAATGTAGGGTGATGCTTTTGAACTGTAGTGTTGGAGAAGACTCTTGATAGTCCCTTGGACTGCAAGGAGATCCGACCAGTCCATTCTGAAGGAGATCAGCCCTGGGATTTCTTTTGGAAGGAATGATGCTAAAGCTGAAACTCCAGTACTTTGGCCACCTCATGCGAAGAGTTGACTCATTGGAAGAGACTTTGATGCTGGGAGGGATTGAGGGCAGGAGGAGAAGGGGACGACAGAGGATAAGATGGCTGGATGGCATCACTGACTCGATGGATGTGAGTCTGAGTGAACTCTGGGAGTTGGTGATGGACAGGGAGGGCTGGCGTGCTGCGATTCATGGGGTCTCAAAGAGTCGGACACTACTGAGTGACTGAACTGAACTGAACTGAACTGATGTGGACACACCAGTGCACCAGGGGCTGAAATACTTGGGCCCTATTTCCAGTGGCCATTAATTAGCTGTGTGACCTTAGGCAACTTTATCCCTTTGTTCTTGAGGTGCTACAGCACCTCTCTACATGTGAGAGGAGTGAAGGCAGACAGTGGACAGAATACACAATTACTGAAGGGCCCAAATTAACAGGATTTACTGATGGTTTTGATGGAGAAGTAAGGGAGAAAGAGCGATCAAGGACAACTCTCAAGAGTCTGTAGGGGCTCTAGCAAGTTGGATAGGGAGTGGGAACCTGCAGAGAAATACAGGAGCATCCAGGGAGATGGGGGAAAATCGTGGGGTTGAGGAGTCCTGAGAGCCCACATAATTCCAGAGACGAGGTATGGTCTGCACCACTGCTGAGGTTTCAGGTAAGATGAGGCTTAAAAATTATCCTTGGGCTTTAGCAGTAAAGAGGTCACCTGATGATCATAGAGGCTTTTTAAAGCCTGTGATGGGGGTGGAAGATGGATTGGAGTGAACTGAGGAGTAAGTGGGAGGGGAGCATATGGAGACTGCAGGGAGAGAGAACTTTCTGGAAAACTTTGTGGCGTGAGGAGGGGGAGGAGGAGAGAGGCCTAAAGCTGCAGGAAACACAGAGTAGAAGGAAGGTATTTTTAACTCGGGGGAGACTTGAGCCTTTTTAAGTGATTGAGAGGAAAGGTTTGGCTTCTTCTGCGTAGAAGAGAAATGGGCTAATTGATACCCTGAGAAGATCAAGGAAGAGGTCCAAAACACAGGAGGAGGGACCGACCTTGGCAGAGAAGGGCACTGTCTTGAATGTCACGTCAGGGATACATGTGTTGCTGTGGAAACCACACTCAGATCCACTGGCCAGCTGCTGTTTCTGCTTCCCTCACTGCGACCACAGTATCTGCTGGATGCCTTTTCTCCAGACCTCCGTTCTCAGCAGCCTGAACTCCATGCGTGTGTATTCATTGCGGGAAGGAGAACCTCCCAGGACTGCACAGGCACATTCTTGATCGTTGGGACTAACCCCGTTCCTGCCTCTGTTCATTCAGTGTCAGATCAGGAGTGAGTCACACCCAGGCTTCCCTGCACACTCACCCCTATCCATGCATCCATTTTCACCCGATTTCAAGTTCACATCCTGCAGACCCACAGTCAATTCCCTCTCCCCTCCTCGCAGATGAACTAGACAAGCTCCTCTTGCTGAGAGGATGATGACCTCATTTCCCATGGTCTGCCTCAGGCTCCTGTGTCTGGGTCCAGGATGAGTCAGCGTTCTCTAATACTCTTGGCCAAATCTACTTTTCTTATAAATGAAACTGTTGTCTTTGTTTATTCGCTAAGTTGTGTCCAACTCTTCTGCAGCCCTATAGACTGTAGTCTGTGAGGCTCCTCTGTCCTCAGGATTTCCCAAGCAAGAATACTGCAGTGGGTTGCCATTTCCCTTTCCAGGAGCTCTTCTAGACCCAGGGGTTGAACCTGTGCCTGTCGCATTGGCAGGTAAATTCTTTATCACTGAGCCACCAGGGAAGCCCATAGATGAAATTTTTGTTCCCATTTTCCTTGTTGATAGAGGAACCTAAAGGAGTTCCCTATGTGTGCTAAGTGGCTTGAGTGTCAAGATGTATGACTAAATTCTAGATGTGTTCCTAAAATACTGACCCTATAAAAAAATTCATGTCACATTTTAAAACAATCCAGGAAGCAATGACTAGATACATCAGTTAACTGAGAGCTTTAATATGCTTATGTGTTTGTGTATAACTAGCTTTCTAAAGGCCTGAAGACAGAAGCACAGACTTTCTTAAAGCAACAAGCAATTGCAAGTCAATAAACATCCTGCTCCTCCTCTGCCCATCCAGCCCAATGATGATGAAATGCACACCAACAGGAACAATAAGAAAAATAATAACATTATCACAGGATCAATGTCTATTGCTGGCTTCATAAATAAAGGACTTGGCTTCCTATTGATGTTTAATTTTTGTAAATGCCTCTGGAAATTTAAGTAGCAGTAGGAAAACATTATCCTGAGATAATGTTCAATTTCTCCCAACATAAGCTCTTAAACCTTGGATGTGTTCAGCCTTCAGTCTGGGACAAATTCTGGAGAACAAATTTCTTTGGAACAGACGGTGGTAGATTGGTTTTAAATAGGCTGACCTTGGTGCTCTGGGTCTAGGGGATAGGAGAACAGATGATGGTTGGAACAACAGAAGCAGAGAAGGCCTGGTGTTCCTGCTTCTTCCATGGCTTGTTCTGAGGTATCCGTCAGCAAAATGGGAGATTCTTTCTCCTCCATCCACATCCCACAACCAATGCAGCAGGCTGTGCCAAATTTGTGAGTCCTGGGGGACAAACAAGGCTCGGAAAGAAGGGTTCACCTGTCTCAGTGGGATACTGTGATGTCCTCGTATCCTGTTACCTCTTGCTGTACATCAACTACATTGGGCGCCTGGCTTGAAAAACAAATCAATGCCTGCCAACTCGACCCTAGCAGAAGCACGAGAATACTTTGAAGGCGAGAAATCATAGATATTAAAGCTGAAAGGGAGCTTCCTCAAGAGACCTTCTAATCTAGACTTCCTCAGCCTTTAGGAAGGTAAGCATGAATGCCCCCAATCCTCAGAAGACGTTCTGAAAATTGAGCTAATTCGAATAGAGGGCAGGAAAGTGCCCGTCTTCTGCCCTGAGAGCAATGTTTCTCTGACAACTTGCACAGAATCACCTGGCTCTTGTTAAAACACAGATCCCTGGACCCTCAACCCCAGCATCTCTGATTCTGTAAATCTGGGGGTAGGGCCCAGGAGTGTGCATTTCCTTTTTAAAAAATTATTTCTTTATTTATGGCTACACTGGCTCTTGTTTGCATCGTGTAGGATCTTCTGTTGTGGCACAGACTCTCTAGTTGAGGCTCACGTGCCCAGTAGTTTCAGCTCTCAGGCTCAGTTGCCCTGTGGCATGTGGGATCTTAGTTCCCTGACCAGGGATCTAACCCTTGTCCCCTGTAGTGGAAGCTGGATTCTTAATCACTGGACTGCCAAGGAAGTCCCCAGTGTGCATTTCTAATGAATTTTTAGGTCCTGCTGATGCTCTTGGTCTTGGTCTTACTTTGAGAATCACAGGACTAGAGTCTCCTTTCTTGACTTCATGACCCAGAAGCTGGGCTGTCTTAAGCTAACAAGTGAGTTGTTCCGTAACCCATTGTGTCAAATAGGGGCAGAGAATATGTATGTTAAGCTTATTACTTAATCTGAGACTGCAGAGTCTTTGCTCAAGTAAGAGCAAGCTATTTTTCTGTGACTTTAAGGCCGGTTCCAGCTACTCCAAAGACATGTGGGCTTGGAAAGATACAGGGATTCCTCAGGTACCCCAACCTCTGACCTGGTTTCTTTTAACTTGAGAAGAGCTGTCACTTTCCTGGGAATCTGAAATAGCAAGGCAGGTTTGTAAAGGCCTTTCTGACTCCAAACAGCTGGATTTGCACTCACCACGGTGATCGCTCAGTGCCACGCCGCCCTGACACTGATAAATGATGCTGGTTCCACTGGAATTCCATCAAAGCTGCAGGGTAGAGACCCTGGCCACTGAGCCCAGTGCCCTCTGGCTCTTCCCTATCAAGGTTTGAAAAGCTGGCATGTAGCTGGTGGGAAAGAGGCATCAGCTGGGTGTGCCAGCTTTGCTGTTTAGCAGAGGATGCAGTGTTAGGGATAGGGGATCAGCAGGAGAGAAGGGAACAAGAGGGTTTTCTTCAGCCGCAAGAATTCCAGACCCTTACATGACCTCCCTTCTTCTCTGATGGAAGAATCTCATGAGAAAGTATACTTGCCTCAGAATACAGTCCCAGCCCCACCCCTACCTGAGTCATAGCAGTGAGAACAATTAGGCTCTTCACAGGGTTATGTGTTCTGCATATCCTTATATTTCATGTAAGGGTTAGAAACCAGGAGTGCTGGAATTTTCAAGTCCTTGTCCTGTTTCTCTCTGTCCATTCCTAGTGTGCTGCCTTTATAAGCATGTCCCCCTGTTGTATTAGTTGCCTCCATCCTTTCCCTTTAGTATTCTTTCTCACTGGTTCCTTTCTTTGTTTCTCTTTGAGGAATTGAGATTTCTATTCCTCCATTCACCTTTCTGTCCAGTCTTTGACTTTTAAGAACAGACTGTGTAGGTGCTTATGAAACACAAGGGCCAGATCTGAGAGCCTCTTCTTCCCCAGCAACTTGCATTTCAGGCAAAATAAGCCCACGTTTCACTTCTGTTTTGTTTAATGTAAGTGTTACTGAAATGCGACATGCACACAGAGAAACGCACAAATCATACATTTTTGGCAGATGGATTTTCACAGCATGAACACATGGAGTGACCAGCACCCAGGTCATGAAACAGAAAATGCCTGGTTCCCCCAAAGCCCCAGTGCTCCCCTTCAGAAATTTCCTGCCCTCTAGGGTATCACTGTCTTGACTTTTAACAGATTAATTTTGACAGTTTTTTAACTTTGTATAAATGGCATCATTCCATATACACTCTCTGATGCCTGGCTATTTTTCTCAGTTTTGTGTTTGTGAAATCCACTGATGCTGTCGCATGTGGTTCATTTCCTTGTGCTCTCTTCTCTGTGTAATGAACATATCACACTTGATTCATTCGACTGTTCATGGAAATTTGGGCTTTTCCAGTTTGAAGCTGTTATAAATTTTGCAGCTATTCACATTCTTTTACATGTTTTTCTTTTTTAAATTTTTATTTTTACTTTATTTTACTTTTACAATACTGTATTGGTTTTGCCATACATTGACATGAATCTTTTTCTGTGAACATACATCCTTTTCTTGGTGTGTTGAATCTATAAATGGGTGGACTTGCTATTTTATAGACTGGCATTTATTCAGCTTTGGAAGATACTACTGTATGGTTATCCAGAGTCGCTCTACCAATTTATACCTATACTCCCACCAGAAAGGCCCAAGAGCTGTAGTTCCTCTGCAGACCCGCCAACATCTAGTATCTTAAATTTAGTCATCTGGTAGGTGTCTGATGATGAGGGATTGTGCCTTTAATTTGCGTTTCTTCAATAACTGATAACATTGGGCAACTTTTAATATGTTTACTGGTTGTTTGAATACCGTTTGTGGTGAAGTACCTGTAAAGTATTTTGCCCATTGTAAAAATCAGACTGTTTGCCTTTTCTCGTTGCTTTGTAGGAGCTCTTCATGATTGTGGATATGAAGACTTTGACAGTACCCTGGAGCAAATGTCTTCTGCCAGGTGTTGGCTTGCCTTTGACTGGTCTTCAGACCCTTTGTGTTATGACTGTCAAACTCACGCTTAAACTCCAGCTCAAATGTCATCTCATTGGTGACTTAGACTCCATCTCCTTTCTCTTGGGTCGTCGCCTGCCCCCGTCCTGCCGCAGCGTCAGCCTAACTCCCTCTCATGGCAGGTGTCATGTTAGTTACAACGCCCTATTTCTTACCTTTCCTTTCCCAGCCCCAGGGTCCCCGAGGCACAGACTAGTCTAGGTGGAACCAGTGGCAGTCGTTTCTGTGGAGGTTCTGGGTGTTTTGCTTCCTTTGACTTTGTAATCTTCTGGGTCCCAACTTTCTACTCTGTGTGCGCATTATGTTTGTGATGATAACAGATATTAGTATAGACCTTAACACTGTGCACTTGATCTTGCCTCACTATGTATTGGGCATCTTTGCAGGGAAACTTCCAACTCAGTGTGGTAAAACGTGAGCTCCCTGTTTTGTCTTCCCATCTCAGCCCAGTGTCTTTCCTGGCCTTTGCGATGGGTATGGGATAGGATCACAGAGAATCGCTCTAACTTCAGAGATTATCTTTTAGTCCTTCCTGCAACATCCAAACTGTGATTTCCAGCTCTGCTGTCTTTGCCTCTCTCTCTGTTCTGTTGGAAAATGAATACATCTTCTAAATTGTTCCTGTGCCCACCTTTGTCAGCTCAGAATTGCACTTGATGGAATTAAGCTGATAAGGAAGACTTTATTCAAGACTGTTGTTATAGAGGTCAGCTTCAGTGCCATAGGGAGTGACCTCAATGCCACTGAAACAAAAGACAGGGCGTGTTTAAGCACTGGGGTGAGCTAGTGGAAAGTACTGTGGGACTCTAGGGGGAAGGTAGGTCAGTATGATTAGCTCATCTGTGTCTGCTAATTGGTGTTTATCAAAGTTAGGCTTCTACGCTCCCACAGAGACAGAGATGACTGTAATCATCTCTCTTGATGATTCTGTTTCAAAAGGATGGCTCTTCAGTCCTTGAGAAAGACTCAGGATTCTTGGGCTTTAATTGGCTGGGAGAAGAGTTACTTTTCAAAAGGACAGAGAAAGAATTTACAGTTTCCTAAAGTAAGTAATGAAAAAGTAAAGTAAGTCATTCTTTGAGGACAGGGAGCCTCTAGCCAGGAGGAAGCCTGTTTAAAGTTTAGCGAGAGGAACACTAAGGCCATCTTGCTCACCCTCACTCCAATTTAAATGCCATAATTTAAATTTGATTCTGACATTCTACCCCTGTGTTGCAAACCTTTCCATGGCTCAATACTGCATGATCTGTAAACTCAGGCATGTATGGAAGAGTCTCCATGTCCTTGCCCCAGCCTCTCCTGAGTCTTATTCCCTCCACACTGGCAGTGAAGTCACCATGAGTGTTCTGAAAATGGTCTCAGGAAACTGAGATTGAGGGAGGTGAATTTCAAAGCATCACAGGTTATGATTGACCAACTGGGGGGTGGGTGATTTGAGTCATGGGTTGGATGAGGATGGAGCAGGAGAGCCAAGACCAAGTGAAGTCCAAAGTCATGAGACTCCCAGCCAGGTGCATTTCTGGGAAGATGGGCATTTCCTCGCCAGCGGTGTGCAGAGAGTGACTAGCTCAGACTCTTCAGCTGGGGCCCAGCTGCCCTTCAAGGGCTTTCACCTCAGGGTCAGTTTAGCAAAATTTGGAAACTTTTCCTCATGTGGAAACCTTCTGTAATCTGTCAAGGTCAGTGGGCACAGTGGGGCAATCGTGTCTCATGCCCATCCTCTGAGGTCAGCAAGGTGGGCACTGTCCTCTTAATGTCTCCTGAATGACAAGGACAATCTAAGATTTTCTACCTTCCTGCTCCACTGAACACGCAAACTCAATTGAAAGGCCACAACACATTTAAGTGTCTGAAATTAAATCTGAAGTCGAAGCAGCATCATCTTATTACTTTTAATCAGTGCAGTGCATGAAAGCCCCTTTGGAGAAATCATTATTTTACCTCTCTGCATGGAAGGCCAAACTGCTTCCTTGCTTCCTCTGGTCCCTGAGAAATGACAGGGACTCTTTGCTCTGCGTGCCCATCAAATTTGGGGCTGCCTTCAGCTTCTGCTGTGTCCGGGGCTTGGGTCAGATTTCCTTCTTAGAGCTGCTTCTTTTGAGTCCCCCTGCCTCTCAGCTGCACTTTTCTAATAAAGGGACAAGAGGCTGAGGGATTAGTAACCATAGTTACCATTTATTAAGCACTTTCTTTATCAGTTAAGGTGTTTAGTAGCAAACAATCAAAACTGGTTTGATCAGAAGGTAATTGATTAAAGGATATTGGGTTGCGCACAGAATCTCCAGCCAAGCTGAGGAACAGACTTGGGAGCTGTACTGCTGAAACAATGCTCAAAATCTCAGCGAAGAATTGGAGGCAATGCTGATGTATCAACTGCCCTCCCAGGCACAGCACCGCAGGTTGTGCTGCTGATGCTGAACACTGGAGGCCATGTCTGATTGTCCCCGCAACAACCATGAAAGGTAACTGTTACTCTCTTCATTTTATAGATGAGGTCACAGAAGTTCAGAGGTGGTAGGTAGCTTATTCCCAAGGTTAGCTATAATAGAAATCCTTGACTGTGTGTTCAGTGAGGATGGGGATTACATTGGTCTTGCTCACCGTTTACTGTAAGCTCAGGACCCAGAGCAGTCCTGGGTCAGTAGGTACTAGATAAACTGGGAATGAATACATGGGGAAGTGGTGGGCAGATGCATTGTTACAGTGTTTGTGGTAGTCTCACTTTAACGTGAGCTGTCTTCTCCTACCTTGCTCTGGGGCCATCCTGCATATTTGTGGCCAGAGGGTTGGGTGAATGAGTCCAGGTCAGGCAGTCATAATATGTCCTCCTGGCCATGGTGATTGGTCCCAAAGTTTGAAGGTTGTGAGTCTGACCAGATGGCCCAGCACCTGGCGTGAGACTGACTTGCTCTAAAATGTAAGAATAGAGCTGACATACAGAGAGGAACAAAGACAGGGTTTATGATTCGACTTTCCTGCCTGTTACTCATGTTGGCCTTTTATAAGCAAGCACTATCGCTCCAGTCAAGAAAGGCAGGTCGAAAGCGGTGACTTCTCTCACGAAAGGGGTTTTACTTTGGATGCCACCTTTGGATGCCCCATTAGATGGATGGGTGCGTTTCACGAAATATTTTGGAACTGGGTAAAAATGGATGTCTTCTCAATCCTTCTTCCTCTCTCCTTGGCAAGCCCCCCATGTGTCTCCCCTCATATACAGATTTTTAAAAAAATTTATATATATGCGTATTTAGTTTTGGCTGCGCTGTGTGTTCATTGCTGCTTTTGGGCTTTCTCTGCTTGTGGCGAGCGGGGTTTCTCTGCGTGGCAGCGTGCGGGCTTGTCATTCCGGTGGGTTCTTTTGCAGTGGAACACAGCACCAGAGCTGGTGGGCTCAGCTGTTGTGGTGTGTGGGCTCAGTTGCCCTGAGGTATGTGGGATCTTCCCAGATCAGTGGTTGAACCCCCGTCCCCTGCATTGGCAGGTAAGTTCTTAACCACTGGTCCACCAGGGAAGCCCTACCTTATCTCTAGTTGTATGGGGTCCTTTTTAATTTTTTTTTTCCTGACAGTTTATCCATCTCCAAGCCCTTGCTCAGTGAACATCTCTGAGATATGTTTGTTGGGACAGCTGTTGGGCAAAGGACGCAACTGTTATGGTGGCGCAAGGAAAGCAGGCCTCAGGGGGACAGGTTCTGGTGATGGTTGTGGGTTTCAGGCTGGGCATCCGTGAGGGCCCTTCTCCCGGAGCAGTCTGCTGTGCAGGGCGCTCAGGTGGTCAGGTACAGAGCACTCTGTCAGGGTAGCCCAGTAACGGGACTGCTGTGAAGTTGTCAGTGTGCTCATTTGACATTGCGTTGTCCAGAGGCCTTGCAGAACCCAGCCGCAGCATGGGCCTCTGTCGATACTGGGATGGGACGTAAGAATTAGATGTTTGCTCTGTGCTGATAGCTTTGGCCTCAGGCCGTCTTGGCCGGTCATGTAGTACCAGGGCTGCTTCATTATCAGGGCTCCGTTATCCTCCTTTTGTTCCCACGCCAGCTCCAGTGCTGTCAGACTGATCCTTTCCCTCATTACTCCCAGGGACCACCAGCTGGCCTGCAGATGAGACATCCCTGTGGGGCATCTGAGTCGTGCTGACCTCTGTCCTTGATGTCCTTCCCCGTGCACCCTGGACCCAGTTCCCGACCCAACCCTCTCCTCTCCAAAGCTTTGATGAGTCCGTTTTCATTTCCCAGGTTGTGTGTGTGCCCGTTTTGGCTGAAGACTTTCCCTAGAACGTCCGAGCCCTGTGCCTTTGTTTTCCTCCTGGGGCTCCTGGTCTTTGTTTTCCTCCTGTGTCATAAGGGGAGCAGCCTGCTGCTGCTCTGCCCCATCGCTGCTTGCCTTAGTAACTTTCTTTTTCCTAATGAGGCTTAATTATAAGTTTTATTGACAGACTTATGTTATGCCATTGGAACCCATCTTGAATCAATTAAAATCAATTAATCACACTGTGATTAACTTTAATTGTGGGATGTTTCCTACACCCAGCAAATAACCATTCACATATGTTCCAATTAATATTTTTACCCCCCCCTTTGTTGACAAATGAGCTATTGTACTTAAAATTAATTGAATGTTAGCATGGTCCCAATTAACATTGCGTTAACCTGAAAAAAAAAAAGTCTTTATTGTCAATCCTGAGCAAAATCTGTGACAGTCTACTCTTTATATTGCACAACATATATTAAACACATGGAGCCTAACCTTTGGCCAAAGTAGTGGATGGTCTGGACAAAATATGAGGCCGCATTGAAAATCTTGAGGTTTTTGGCTGTGACTTGAGATAAGCAAGGAAAATAAATATTGTCTGCCTAGAAATAGTTACCTATCTTTTTCTGTGTTTTGCTAAACCAACATTTAATGTCTCTAGATTATCAGTACTTTATATATAGGATCTTTTTTTTTTTCACTCAGTATTTTTTTGTCTTTTTTAAAAATCTCTAAAGTGTCTCATTCCCCTGTATCTTGAATATTTCTTTACCTAATGCTATTAATTGTACTGTAAATTCCAAAGTGTATCTTTCATTTTTCACCCAGCCTTCTGTTTTCTGAGACTCCTCTAAGTAGGTTATGTGGGTTTGTTTTATATGCAAACATTGTTTATCCATGCTCACATTGATAAGCGTTCAGATTGTTTCCAACTCTTTGCTTTTATAAGCAATGTTGGGATGAGAATCTTAGTGTATCTGAATTTGTGTATGTTGAATCCCAGGACAGATACGAAAATGTGTCTCAATGACATATTGATTATTTTAAATTAAAGTTACTAAAAAAACAACCAATACAAGAGGAACACTCTGACTCTTTTTTTTCTGCCTCCTTGGAGGCAGGGAATGAATCTCTTCTGTGAGAGTTACATTCCCGGCATCTGGAGGAGAAGGGCACCCTTGCTGCCCAAGACAGAATCCAGGGCCGAGAAGCCCATAGAGGCAAACATTGTGACTTCTGTTTACTCCGCCAAGCCCAACCCTGTTTAGAATCTTCACTAGTTGGCCACCCCAAACCTAAGCTTCTTTGTTCTATGAATTCCTCATAGATTTATTATTTCCTTATCAACGATAAAATCCACCTGCTTTGGCCACCTCTTAGGTCTCATTTCGATGGGACTTCAGAGCACATGAATTGGAATGTGTTTCTTTTTCTCCTGTTAATTTGTCTTATGTCATTTTAGCCACAAGAACTAAGAGGGGTCGAGAGGGAAAACACCCCCTGTGATTTATATCTCAGGTACCTGTCTGAGATATAGTCCTAGGAAAACAATCGTTGGGTCTCAGGGCAAATGCAAACTGCTCTCTGGAATTGATCCTCTTTGGCACAGGACGAAATGGAGATCTGGAGAGGTTAAGTAATTTTTTCAAGGTCAAGTCTACAACTAGGCTTGATTTCAGATCTTCTGAATCTTAGTGAACTATCTATTTCGCAATAGGCTACCATCTCAATTTCCCTGAATTCCCTGGAATTTTCTAAGCAAAATTTCCCCAGTATGATAGTTTCATTGTCTTATAGCTAGGAATCATCCTCGTTAGGCTCTCCTTTAAGAGTCAACAGTCAATATATGTTACAACTGACACAGAAATGTATGCAGCTATTATCAGGCGATGGCACTGGGAATTTAGGTCTAACCTGCTCTCTTCGAGAAGTCTGCTTTTAGGGAATTCGCTGGCAGTCCAGTGGCTAGGACTTTGGGCTTCTCACGACTGATGGTGTGGCTCCAATTCCTATTTGGGGAACTAAGATCCTGGCAAGACTTGCAGCCAAAAAAAAAAAAAAAAAAGATAATAATAATAAATAAATTAATTTAAAAAACCTGCTTTTGTTATTGAACAAAGACCTATAAATATTTTAGAATAGGTGGTAGAGATATCGAGATATAATAATGATCAATCTGAGATTTCAAAGCTCTTCTCACACAAGGGGGCAAAACACTGCTTCAATGATTAAAAAAACAAAACAAAACCTAAATCCCAGGTTTATCTTTACAAGTCAGTTTGCCCTGAAGGATGAACATGAGAGATAGAAAGTAATACAAGTTTTCAAAGCTTTCAAGTTGTCTTTGGAACTTTGTATTTCTTTGGGGGTGTTCCTAGAATTGACCACTAGAAGACAATCCCTGGATACATGATTCTCTTTCCTCTTTCCCCTGTCTCAGTTCTCATTAATTCCTAAAGGGTTAACCGAGCAACTGGTGAATCCAAGAATAATATATATTCCTTGTCCTTATAAGACAGGATAGAGGGAAATGAGTAAGAATTCTGAGTGCTGAGCCAGGTGCTGTGGGTAACCTGAGGAAAGAGCCACTGAATCAGTGAGTGAGTGGTGAGCAGGGCGGTGAGATCTGAGCTGGACTTCAGCAGACGTGTAGGAGGTGGGAAGGAAGGATCCTAAGTTTAGCTTCCTCACGTTCTTACACCCCCACCCTCTGCTCCTCCTGCCCCCACAGTAGCCATGTTCAGAAATAACCCAGCATCCCTGAGGGAAGAGGAACAAATGTTCTACATTGCACCATGCTAAGCATCCCCCTCCAGGCCTTGTGCCTGTGAAATGCATTTCACGCCTCATCTGTTCCCTAAATGAGATGTGAAAGCAGTTTACACCTCGTTTACATTTGTGCTGTTTTACCAAACAGCATAGATACAGCTCCATCCCAAGTCATGAAATGAGGTCAGGCACCCTTTCTCTCCTTGGATTGAATCCACCCAACTCTCCAGATCATCTCAGGCAACCAGGCATCCACCAGGTGTCGAGAGAGAAAGTGCAAGCCTTGGCGGAGAGGTGTGGGGAGCAGTGAGCAAGGAGTGTTCACATCCTCTTAGGTGAGGGGAATGGCCTTTCTTTAAAGCCAGTTGTATACTTAGTAAAATTTGCTTAAGCAAAATGCAAAAATCATAGGTGTACACTTAGAAGAGTTTTTAACCTTTGCACATACCTGTGTAATCAACACCCAGATCAAGACATAGAACATTTCTCTCACTCCTGAAACTTCTCACGCCCCCTTTCAGTCAGTAGACCCCTCCCCAAACAGAACTGCTAGATTCTGACATTCATCACCACCATGGATATATTGTACCTATTGTAGAACTGAATATACATGCAAACATACAGTATGTACTGACATCTCTTCAGATAATGTCTGTGTGATTCATATGTGTTTCTGTATCAGTAGCTTGTTCCTTTAAATTGTTGGATAGGGTCCCACTGTATGAATAAGACACTGTAGTCATTTTCCTATTGATGGGCATTTGAGTGGGGTTCTGTTTTTGCCTATTATAAATAAAACTGCTATGAATATTCTTGCACAAGATTTTATGCACATATACAGATTCACTTTTTTTTTCTTGGGAACACAGCTAGGGGTGGAATTCCTGGGTTGTAGTGTAGCTGTATTTTAACTTTATTAGAAACTGCAAAACATTTCTTTGAGGTGATTGAACCATCACTCCCACTGGCAGTGTATGGAAGTTCTGGTTGTTCTGATTGATTCAAGATAATGAAATAGTGTTGGCAATCACTGTAAAGTAGCACAGATTCATCTAAGGAGCATGGCATAAAAGACAAGATTAAATATTTTAGAAGAGAACTAGAACATGAAAGGCATTTCTATGCATGAATCTTTATTGTCCCAAATAGTATCTCTTGAATGTCCTGATTTTGTCCAAAACTCACTGTATTTAAAAATGCACAGCACGTTTTGTCTTAATCAGACTATATACCTGGGAATATAAGAACAGTGTGCTGGGAGTCATATACCAATAATGCCTACAAAGCCCTTTGCCCACCTTCGCCAAATTAGACTAATAATGTTTGTCATTTTTGCCAAACTGATAAAAAAATATTTGTCTCTCACTTCTGAATTTAATTTTTATGTACCTTGATAATTAATAAAGTAAAGCATTTTGCTTTTTTATGGATATGTGTATTTTTTTCTTGGTGTATTTTCATGTTCTTTGCCCATATTCTCTGGTGTTTGTCTTTTTCCTGTTGATGTTTGGGTGGCTTAATACGGACAACTGGTTGTTGTATATGTTGCAAATATTTCTCTTTTCTGTTGCTTACCTTTTAAAATAAAAACTGCTTTCATTATTTTTAAAGATCCTACTTGCTCATTACAAAACATCTGCACAATTGAGAAAATATTACAAAAGATTAAAATTCTTCCAAATCCCACTTTGCAGAGATAAAACAACAACAAAAACAGAACCAAGAATAATCGATTAAATTCTGATGCAAATCGCTGCAAGCATCTCTCATTGCATATGTAGAGAAACCTAATGAGATATGTACGATAGGTAGACATTTAGAAGAACGGCTTTAAATATGAGAGTTCCAATCACATGGCTACACGTAAGATAAAAGTTTCTTGATTGCAAAATATATTAGTCCTAAAATAATCATATTATTTTAAAACCTCATGAGTTTGGAACAATATTTGAACAACATAATATAACTATGGACTGTATCTTTGGAAATCTTTGCTATAAACAGTGAAAAAAATAGCAAACTTTTTTTTTTTTCCTACTCTGGCATGTCTAGTTTTATTGGTTACCTCAGTGCTTTGATGTTGTCAAGTTTTATAGCATTTATAACCTTTTCTCTCACTGTAATTCTCAGAGTTGTCAGTTTTTCTTCTGTTTTAAGCACATCATCAGCATTTCTTTTATCCTGGCTTTGTATACATATTTTCTTTATTTTGGCTTTTGGCTTCTTATATTCATTTTATTATTCCAATAAATTACTTTTCACAAAGGGCTTGTAGGTGTTAGTTTTCCTGAGTTCTTGCATATTTCAGGCAATTTCTCAGTTGCATTTGCACTGGAAGGTTTACTAGGGTAGGGACATGATTATTGGGCTATTCCTTTTTTTACTCAGAACTTTACAGATATTGCACCAATGTCTACTGTTATTAAATGTTGGATACAAAGGTCCATCTAGCAAAGCTATGGTTTTTCCTGTGGTCATGTATGGATGTGAGAGTTGGACTATAAAGAAAGCTGAGCGCCAAAGAATCGATGCTTTTGAACTGTGCTGTTGGAGAAGACTCTTGAGAGTCCCTTGGACTGCAAGGAGATCCAACCAGTCCATCCTAAAGGAAATCAGTCCTGAATATTGATTGGAAGGACTGATGCTGAAGCTGAAACTCCAATACTTTGGCCACCTGATGAGAAGAACCGGCTCATTGGAAAAGACTCTAATGCTGGGAAAGATTGAAGGTGGGAGGAGAAGGGGACAACAGAGGAAGAGATGGTTGGATGGTATCACTGAGTCAATGGGCATGAGTTTGAGTAAGCTCCAAGAGTTGGTGATGGACAGGGAAGCCTAGTGTGCTGCAGTCCATGGGGTCGCAGAGTCAGACATGACTGAGCGACTGAACTGCACTGAACTGAAAGTAGAGATAAGAGGAACCTCATCAGCTCCCTTCCCAACACACACACTTACACACTCTGTAAAGTCCATGTGTGACTTTCTGCCTAGATGTCCATATATATTTTTTTCTTTTAAAATATATGTCTTTTGGTGGTTACTCTAGTGATTACAACATATACTTTTGACTTATCAAAGTCTAATGTTACTTGGAACTTTCATCCTCTTCCAGGACAATGTTAAAAAATGTAATTCCATTTATCCTCCTATCAACTTATATGCAATGGTCATATGTTTTAATTCATTATACATTTTAAACCATGTAAAACACGATTGTAATAATGATTATTATTGTTTTGTACAGAAAGCATTCGTTTATTCATTTATGTCATTCATTTGACATACATATCTAGCTTTTTATTTTTCTTCTCTTCATTGCTTCCTGCATCTCCAAGAAAACATATGCGATCATTTTCTTCCTGCCTGAAGGACACTCATTGTTATTTCCTTAAGGGTGTTTGGGATGTGCTGCTTATGAATCCTTTTGGTTTTTATTTGTCTTATGTCACCCTCATTCTCCACATGTATTTTGCTGAGTATCAGATTCTGGATTGACACTTTCCTGCTTTCAGTACTGTGAAGGTCTGTGTTCACTGTCTTCTGTTTGAATCTGTTGTTTCCAGGTGGAAGTCCAGTTGTTACTTTCTGTGAGGAGGTGGCTGACTCCAAGTTTGGACGTTTAGCTGCTGACAGCTTTTAAGCTCCCTCCTACTTCTTTCCCTTCTGCCCCACATCTGGATCAGCTGATGAAAGAGCCTGGGTGCTCCCTCCGTTACTGCTGGTGGGAGAATCTACCCACACAGGTCCCTGCCTGCATGTGGGAACCCTGACCCCGGCCCTACTTCCCAGTCACAGGGAAAGCCAGGCCAGTCTCTTTTGCTTGCTCTCTCAAGTCACCCTGCTCTCCCCATGGATACAAGCATGTAAATAGCAGACTTTTCCACAGCCTCTTGATATGGGTGGCATCTTCATTCTTGATGTTGGAACCAGACTTTGGGTGGAAGTCCTGTTACCTTTGCAGGGAATCATGACACCTTTATTTTATTTTAGAAATATTTATTTATTTATTTAACTATGCCAGGTCTTAGCTATGGCATATGGGATCTAGTTCCCTGACCAGGGGTGGAACTCGGGCGCCCTGCATTGGGGGCACAGAATCTTAGCCGCTGGACCACCAAGGAAGTCCCATGAAACTTTTAAAAGTCTGTTTTGTTTAGCTGTCATTAATTTCATCCTGAGGTATTTAATTGTTCTTTAATTTATTTTTTATTACTTTGCTTAGGCCTTCTTGAACTTATAGCTTGATTAAAAAAAATAGTTTTAAAAAGTTCTCAGCCATGATACTTCTGTCCAATTTTCTGTAACCTCTCGTTCTGGGACTCCAAGTCAGTCTCTCCAAGTACATCAGTCTTTATTACTTCTCTCTGAACATTTTTTTCTGACTTTTTCATCCTTTTCTCTCCCATGTTTCACTTTTTATATTTTCTTCTGATCTTGCTTCCAATTCAATAATTCTTATCAGCAGTGTCTAAGCCCACACATTAAGTTCTTGATTTAGCTAACTGTATTTTTAAGAATTATAATTTTTCAGGAAGAGTTCACGTATGAACTAAAACATATTCTTGTAAAACAAAATGTCACCTTATAGTTTGTACTCTTTCCCCATTTCAGAATTTAAATACAAATAAGTATCTCAAGTGGTCACATGAAGTGATGAAGTTAAAGTAACCCACACACAAAAAATATTTTCATTAGTTGTATTTATAATTCCTAGTTGTCTTCCAAGATCTCAGTCTTGTGTATTTCTCCATGAATGTGTTAAGGATGGTTATTTTAATGGACTTTGGGAATGTCATTATCTTAAAACCCCATAGGCTGTTTCAATTTCTTATTTTTTTTCTTGATTTTTATTTAGGTTTCTTGCTTCTTCATTTGTTTGCTTTTTAATACTTGCATGTCCAGGGGGAGAATTGGCCTGAATTTACCTAGTCTGCTATAATCAGAAGTGGAAGCCTGAGTCTCTGACTTATCTTTATTCCTTATATTCACGATGAAACTTGTTAATGAACAGTTCACAATGAAGTATATATAAAGTATATGCATATAATACAGTTATTAAATATATATAATAACTATATGTGTATATAAATATTTGGTTCCTTTATTTTTTCTCAGAATATCAATTATATATTTGTTGATTCTTTTTTTTTAATTTTACAATCCTCTTGATAATTCTTTAACTATCTGTTATTTTTCTTACTATTTGAGTTATTACCTGAGCTTTGTCCAGCCAGGGACCTGGCTATATTTTTAATTATATATAGTCAACAGTTTTCTGCTTCAAAAAAGACTAATTTTTGTAACGTTTCCGTTTTCCTCTTACATTTCTACCTGCACTTTGTCAGCTCACTTCCTTGTTCTTTTTATTATCCTAAAATCTCTTGAAGATTTTCAAGCCTTCAGTTCTCTTTTTGATGTCATTTTTGAAAAGAAAGTTCCATGTAATTCTTTGAGACCCTGCAGAATCATTTGATGAGGGATTCATCTCTTTCCTTAAATACGCTTTTTTATCCTGTGTTGTTTTTCATTCTTCTTTTTTTAATGTATGAGTTTGGTTCCTTTTCGTCTATGGCTCTTTTTCACATGGGGCCAAACAGGTACGATGCAGGGAGAAACTTGTGTGAAGGTTGGGCCAAAGGCATTTGTAGCTTAGAGTCAGGATTTGTGGCTTTAACTGTGCTCTCATTTAATCTGCCTTCTGCTTTCCCTGGAGCTCAATTCTCCCTTTGGTTGTTGAAGGTCAGTGGTCAGTGTGGCCCAGAGCACATCCCTTTCATTCACTGGCTTTCCAAGTTATCATCTGGTGTTTGTTCTTCCCACCTGCCTTCTCTTTGCTTTACTCCTGAAGCACCATTTGGTTAAGAGTCTCACACTGGTCAGATTTGGAAAAAGAGAACTGGTGTGCGGTTCCCATGACGATTGGGATTACAGCTTATGCAGAGTTTAAGCAGGAGCACAGCCCAAATCTAAAGGTAGGGGTTTGTTTCCTGAGTTGGTGATGAGCTGCAGGTGGCTCAGCCAGTGTCTCAGGACAGGTGTAATGGGAGTTCTGCCTGTCGCAGCAGCTGCTTGCTGCAGGGTAAGGACCCTTGGAAGCTTCTTCTCTTCAGGCCCAAAGCAGGTCTTTGTGCTGACTGTCCAAGATGGCTCAGAGTTCGTAGCAGATGATTTGGAAATTACCTATCAGTCTTACCAAATGGAGCCTTGCCATCATGGGCAAACGCCTCTCCTCACAGAGTAACATGGAGAAGTGATGAGAACTCTGGCTTGAAATTAGGACACATGTGTCCCCCTCCTACCCCGTACATTGAATGGTTAATGCACTTGGTAACAAGCAGTTAGCCTCTTCAGGCTTTAACCTCTTCAATACTGCTATACCTGGCTTGTGATCTTTTCAAATGGGGATAGTCTGGAAAAGGTCTACACATTTCTGCTTCCAAGAGAAAATTCAAATTAGCAGTTTCTTTCCTTCTGATTGCTTGTGTGCTCAGAACAGAAGAAAGACACCTGGATAAAGCATTTCCATCGACTTCTGCCATTCCCTAAGGGGTGCCCAGGATCTTTAAGCTTCTTTTAGGTTCCTTTGAGGTCTCTCAGCTCAAGGACTGTCTCCACATGTCCTCCATCCTGTCCACACTTCCAGCCAGTGTGTGTAGGTGGAGCTCAAATTTAAAAACAACTCAAGTGAACTCACATATCTTTTTTTTTTTTTTTTTTGGCAACTTGCTGTTTCAGCGGAAGCTCTTAAAAGTTGTCAGCATTTTTCTTAGTAGTTAAACAGAACTAGAAACACAGACAGTAGCCACTCATGACCACAGTGTGCCTCCAGCTCTCATCCGTAAACCAGCCTCCTCAACAGACATAGCAGCAAGGTGATACGAATTTTCTGTACATGGAAAGCAACAAGGGTATAATGTTCACAATGTGATCCTTACTGAAAATGGTTCCAAAGTTGAGTCACATGCCATCCAAGCAGGTGTAACACTGAAGAGTTGTTTAGCGCACAAACTTCAGCAAATAGGCTATGTAGCTTCAATACCTTAAATAAAAGAGCAGCATGGCTTTAGAGTCAGGGCAAGTTTGTCACCTTGGAAAAGTCAGCTCAGTTATTTGGTGGTACTTACCGGCTGATTCCATAGTTATTTAGCTGTTGGAGACCTTGGAGATACCAAGGAGAGCTTCAGGAGGAGGGAATGTCTGCTAATGGGTTCAAATAAAAGGCCGTTTTGTCATCCCAGGTGACTGAAGTCTTTTGAGTTGCTTTGGAATCCACTGAAATAGCTACACACTAGAATGGATTAGAACAGAAGAGTGGATTTCTTCCAACTTCTGGACTATTTTCTCATGTTTTCACATCCCCATAAATATGATCCAATAACAAAGAAATGTCTACACCATAGCTATGAACTAGCAAGCAGTGTCCTCCTAAAACTTCTAGAATTTTTGGCAAGAAACAGTAGAGATGAGAAGGAAGAGCTTATAAGTTCCTGTTCTTCCCTTAAAGAGGAATAACCTACCTAGGAAGCTAAAACGACATCTGGCCAACAAAATGGAACAAATACACAAATAATTCAGTAAAATCCTCTTGTCTGAACTGCCAGGGCCTGGAAATGAGAATTGGTTATCAGCAGTTGACGGATGTATAGGCGAATGACGATCATTTTAGAGTTCCAAACCAAGGTGTACAAGGATCTATACAGAGCAGGAAAAAATCCCAAGAGGGTACCCCAAGTGTCCTGGAATGTGGATGATAAATGAACGGTCATGCAGACAATGGACTGACTTGGGATGAAGACTTCTGCCTTTATGGACTTTCTGTTGTTTTGTTAGGTGGAATATGTGGGAAGGAAAGAAAGAAGGGGTTCAAGGGTTAGAGAGAACATTTAACCTCAAAGAATATTTCTGCCCAAGCCTTCCTCCTTTCACCTATATTCACCAAAATATCTCCACACCTTCCCTCAAAAGATTACTGTTTCTCAAGAGATTAAAATCTTTCCTTTTTCTCTCCACCTTTTTCTAAAGGTTTGAACACTATTATATTTGAGCTACAGCTCAAACAGCACCCTGTGCTGTGCTTAATTGCTCAGTCACGTCCGACTCTTTGCTACCCCATGGACTGTAGCCCGCCAGGCTCCTCTGTCCATGGGATTCTCCAGGCAAGAATACTGGAGTGGGTTGCCATACCCTCCTCCAGAGGATCTTCCCAACCCAGGGATCAAACCCAGGTCTCCCTCATTGCAGGTGGATTCTTCACCATCTGAGGTATCAGGGAAACCCAAGAGTACTGGAGTGGGTAGCCTATCCCTTCACCAGGAGATCTTCCAGACCCAGGAATCAAACCAGAGTCTCCTACATTGCAAGCAGATTCTTTACCAGCTGAGCTACCAGGGAAGACTCCCTGGTCAACTCCTAAAGGTAAGACAGACATCCTACTATGACATAAGAATGAGTAAACATTAAAAAAAAAAAAACACCCCTAGTGTTTGTACATATAGCATCTGCAGCTGTTTCTAAATATCTATCTAATCACTAGTAGAAATTAAGGCAACCACATGGACAAATGGTACCTTTTAAATAAAATTGCTGCTATTAATAGATAAATAATAATATTCAGTGAAATCCCAGAGGACATTAAGTCAATAAACCATAAATAGAGAATCATGAAAGAATTTCATTTCATGGAAAGAAGAAATTGTTCTTAGGGATAAAAAATATAATGAAAGTATTTAAAAAGTCCCTAGAAGAATATTACACTATGATTTCTGGACTAATCCAAATAATGTACTGGCCATGTATTTCACTCCCCACAAGCCTTCCTACGGGTTCATCCAAATGGAACTCAGATGACACATAAATTTAGTAGGAGAGAAAGAGTCCTGATTGTTTGGGGTTGTAAACATAGAAGGAATATGTGCCCCAGTCCCTGGCCAGACTAAAACTACAGAAGATAAATACCTTCTCTAAGGATGGTGGGCATAGTTTGACCATGATCTGCTCTGTGGGAACCCTGCTTCTCATCTGCAGAGACCAAGGAGGTATGGATGCATTAATCAAATACACCAGTACTATTCTTTTTATGTGCGAACATGCTCAGTTGCTTGAGTCATGTCCAACTCTTTGTGACCCTGTGGACTGTACCATAGCCGCCCCCTCCAAGTCTCCTCTGTCCATGGGATTCTCCAGACAAGAATACTGGAGTGGGCTGCCATGCCCTCCTCCAGGGATCTTCCCGACCCAGGGATCAAACCCGTGTCTCTTATGTCTCCTGCATTGGCAGGCAGGTTCTTTACCACCAGTGCCACCTGGGAAGCCCTTCATAGTGTACAGTTTAGCCCTTTAAACATACTTGTGTTCCCTGCTCTTGTTCATCAAAACAGGTCTAGATTTGTGCTAATTCAAGAAATTGTTTTCAATGGCTTAGATTCTCCTATGAATAATCAGAGGAGTGGGGTCCAAGTATTCTTAACCTCTTTGTTTTTATAAGGAGACAAAATTGACTAATGAATGATTAGGGTGACCACATAATTTATATTCCAAGCCAAGACCTTTCTGGGAATGAACATAGGAGCTGTTAATAATTGTAGGACAATGGGCAAAATGGGATTCAAGGGTCCCCTGCTTATAGTTAAAATCAAAATATATTTCTAGCTAGGTTTCAGTGATTTATTGCATATTTCAAATTAAAACACACTTAATATCTAATACAAACATGGCCACATGATTTTTCTTTAATTCTTCCTTGAGGGGAAAAATGCAATACTCTATTGAAAAATACCCTATACCTCTTACACTTGCATTCTTTATTTCTGATCTTCCCAAGGTTAGATAATCATAAATAAAACTTAAATAAATCTATTATCTAAAACAGTGAACAATGATGATCCTTGCAGAAAATAGATTTAGGAGCCTGAGGAATGTCAAAGAAATATTTGTGGAGCTCAGAGAAGACTGAAGACATTCAAGCTTTATAAGAAAAGGTAAGATATATAGGGAATGGATGGAAGATATCCGCTATCCTTGCAGCAAGACTTAGAGAAAGACGGACAATGTTGTTGTTGTTCAGTTGCCAGTTTGTGTCCAACTCCATGGCCTGCCACCCCATGGACTGTAGCATGCCAGGTTTCCCTGTCCCTCACCATCTCCCAGAGTTTGCCCAATTCATGTCCATTGAATCAGTGATGCCATCCAACCATCTCATTCTCTGTCGTCCCCTTCTCCTCCTGCCTGCAATCTTGCCCAGCATCAGTCTTTTCCAATGAGTCAGCTCTTTGCATCAGGTGGCCAAAGGATTGGAGCTTCAGCTGCAGCATCAGTCCTTCCAATGAGTATTCAAGAATGATTTCCTTTAAGATTAACTGGTTTGATCTCCTTGCTGTCCAAGGGACTCTCAAGAGTCTTCTCCAGCACCACAATTTGAAAGCATCAGTTCTTTGTCAGACAAAGCAGGTTGTAAAAACAAAAATTAGGAGGAAAAGGGACTTCCCTGGTGATCCAATGGCTAAAACTCCTCACTCCCAGTGCAAAGAGCCTGGGTTCAATACCTGGTCAGGCATGATGCAACTAATATCTGGTGCAGTGGAATAAATAAGTAAGTAAGTAAAAAAAATTAACAAGGAGAAAGAAGGATAGAAGTACATTTCCCTAAGATTGAAAACAAAATAGAATCCCACCAAAGTCCTAAGTCAAGATATAAGAAGAGATAAGGAAAGATTCACTAAGGGCCAGACTAGATGGATGAATCCATTCCCAGATAGAGTCTAATGATATTCTGGAACTTTAGGAATAAAGAAGAAACAATTCAATAAGCATTGATGCAGAAAAAAGGAAAATAAAAAGTAACCAATTATGTATTTATTCAACAAGTATTTGTGGAGTACTGTGGTAGATTGAGCTATTCTCAGTTTGCTGCCCTGCCTCTAAGATGATCAACACATCCCTGCTTGTTCTATGTGACTTGCTCCCCAACAGGAGAAGTATATCTCCCCATTACTGTCAAGCTTAGCCAGATGGCTCATTGCATATGAGTTGGGTGTTATGTGCTGCGTCTAAGTAGAGGGTTTAACAGTGAAACTTATATATGGTTCTGCTACTGTCCTTTCCCTTCTGCTAGGAGAAAAAATGCTCAAGGTAGGATCTATCAGTGTGGATTCTGGGATAAAAAAGATGTAAAGAAAGCTACAGCTATGGAGTAGAGCCTCAGCCTACCTTTATGCAGCCAATATATAATGTGATTGAGAAATAAACTCTTGTTGGTGAGAACAACAGGGATACTAGGGTTCTCTGCCATAGCAGTATAACCAAGCAGAAGTCGACTAATGGAAGTGCTAGTGATTGGGGCTTCACAGGTGGCGCTAGTGGTAAGAACCCACCTGCCAAGGCAGGTTAGACCTAAGAAACACTGGTTTGATCCAGTCCCTGAGTCAGGAAGATCTCCTGGAGAAGGGAATGGCAACCCACTCCAATATTTTTGCCTGGAGAATCCCATGGACAGAGGAGCCTGGCGGGCTACAGTGCATAGGGTCACAAAGAGTCAGACACAACTGAAGCAGCTTAGCACAGCACAATGATTTCCGTTACACTGCTTGGCCCTGGAAATTCAGTTACCATGGGTCATTTTCTTCATGGAATTGGTAGCCTAGTGAATCATCCTATGAACTTTAGATACCAAAAGATAATGGATTGCTATTTACTGGATTTTAAGACAGAGGCAAGGCTTCCCAGGTGGTGCTAGTGACAAAGAACACACCTGCCAATGCATCTTTTACTCAGATGCAGTAAGAAACATAAAAAGTGCAGGTGTGATCCCTAGGTTGGGAAGGGCATAGCAATCCACTCCAGTATCCTTGCCTGGAGAATCCCATGGACAGAAGAGCCTGGTGGGCTACAGTCCACAGGGTCACAAACAGTTGGACACAACTGAAGTGACTTAGCAGGTATGCATGCAAGACAAAGGCAGAATATTCTCAAACATGAGATAACTTACAGAAAATGCCATTCGTATGTTTTTATGGAAAATTATTTGAAGACATTAATAAGATAAAAAAATATGAAGGTGCTCTTAAGAATGAAGGAATTTTGTTTAAATAGGACTGGTAATGAGTCCATATTGAAAATACAGGGCCAACTTAGTTGGTTTACTTTTTCATTCAACAAATATTTTTTAAGTGAAGGTGATATTATTTTCCTAAAGAATTCAAGAAAGTCAACTACAAAATTATCAAGACTAGTATAAGAGTTGCCTGTGAAAATCTACATGAATAACATCATTAGCTTTTTGTATACTTGCAGATATAATTAGGAAAAAGATCTCTGTCATCATAGCAACCAAACTATTGTAATACACAGGAATTCAGTTAATATGGCATAAGGAAGACTTTACTAAGGGATATAAAATAAATGAGAAGATACAGTACTGGGTAGGTATTCATTTCCTCTAGATTAATTTCTACATTTAATGTGAGGAAGAAACTGCAGGTCAGAGATTCTGAATGACTTGCCTTTGACTACCTTGCCAGCAGAAGGGAAGTCATAATCTGATACCTAGTCTCTGTATTTTCCATGATTTCGTATTTTACCCACTACTAAGAAGAAAATTGTATATTGTTTAGATTAAAAATAACTTTGAACACTCAAGTTCCATGAGGTTCAGTCTTTCTGAAAGGGTTCTTTTCCATCAGCTTCATCTTGCACCAATGACCCCATGTAGTCCAGTCACACCATCTAGGAGCTATTAGCCTTGCTATGTGGGGGAGCACAGTTCAGCACCGTAAAATGTGTCTCTTTGCTGGGACGATTAATTTAGGTTGATTATTTTTACCTAATACAAGACCCAGGAAGTCTTCCTTTTTACTTCTTCCTTAGCTGCATAAGTGTCATCCCTGGTGGCAGTAAAGAATCTGCCTGCAATGCAGGAGATCCAGATTTGATCCCTGGGTCAGGAAGATCCCCTGGTGAAGGGAATGGCAACCCACTGCAGTATTCTTGCCTGGAGAATCCCATGGACAGAGGAGTCTGGCAGGCTACAGTCCATGGGGTGGCAAAGAGTTGGACACGACTGAGTGGCTAACACTTTCACTGGCCACCTAAAACTTTTAGATGAAGGGCCCATTTCCAGAATAGAGCTATCATCAGAGATATCTGCAAAGAATATGGGCTCTATGTGGTGAGGGAACCTGGCAGGGCTTGGATATCAGAGGTCGCTCTGTCTCATTGCCTCTGTGTGGCCCAACAAACATTTATTTACCCAACATTTGCTTTCCTACAGGAATCAAAACAGTGTGGTACTGGCACAAAAACAGAAATATAGATCAATGGAACAGTATAGAAAGAACAGAAATAAACCCACACACCTATGGTCAGCTAATCTAAGACAAAGGAGGCAAGAATACACAACAGAGAAAAGATAGTTTTTCAATAAGTTTTCCTGGGGAAACTCAACAGTTACTGTGAAAGTATGAAATTAGAACATTCTGTAACACTATAGACAAAAATAAACTCAAAATGGATTAAAGATCTAAATGTAAGACTGGATACTATAAAACTCTTAGAGGAAAACATACTCAGAACACTTTGACATAAATCGCAGCAATGTCTTTTTGGATCTGTCTCCTAAAGTAATGGAAATAAAAACAAAAAAGAAACAAATGGGACCTAATTAAACTTAAAAGCTTTTGCACAGCAAAGGGGACGATAAACAAAAAGGCAACCTACAAAATGAGAGAAAATATTTGTAAATGATGTGACTGACAAGGGATTAATCTCCAAAATATGTAAACAGCTCATATAACTCAATATCAAAAAAAAAAAAACCCCAGACAACCTAATCAAAGCATAGGCAGAAGATCTAAGTAGAAATTTCTCCAAAGAAGACATACAGATGGCCAAAAGGCATATGAAAAGATGCTCAATGTCTCTAATTATTAAAACTACAATGAAGTATCACCTCACACTGGTTGGAGTGGTCATAGTCAAAAAGTCTATAAATAGTAAAGGGTCTATGAATATAAATAATGTGGAGAAACAGAAGCCTTTCTACTGTTGGTAGGGATGTAAACTGGTGCAGCCATTGAGAACAGTATGGAGGCTCTTCAGAAAACTAAAGATAGAGTTACCCTATGATCCTGCAGTCCCACTTTTGGGCGTATATTCAGAGAAAACCATAATTCAAAAACATACGTTCATCCCTGTGTTCATTGCAGCAATATTCACAACAGCCATTGCAACTTCCTGTGTGACTTGGGACACCCTCAGTTCAGTTCAGTTCAGTCGCTCAGTCGTGTCTGACTCTTTGCGACCCCATGAACTGCAGCACGCCAGGCCTCCCTGTCCATCACCAACTCCTGGAGTTCACTCAAACTCACGTCCATCGAGTCAGTGATGCCATCCAGTCATCTCATCCTCAGTCGTCCCCTTCTCCTCCTGCCCCCAATCCCTCCCAGCATCAGAGTCTTTTCCAATGAGTCAACTCTTCGCATGAGGTGGCCAAAGTATTGGAATTTCAGCTTTAGCATCATTCCTTCCAAAGAAATCCCAGGGCTGATCTCCTTCAGAATGGACTGGTTGGATCTCCTTACAGTCCAAGGGACTCTCGAGAGTCTTCTCCAACACCACAGTTCAAAAGCATCAATTCTTCGGTGCTCAGCCTTCTTCACAGTCCAACTCTCACATCCATACGTGACTACTGGAAAAACCATAGCCTTGACTAGATGGACCTTTGTTGGCAAAGTAATGTCTCTGCTTTTGAATATACTATCTAGGTTGGTCATAACTTTCCTTCCAAGGAGTAAGCGCCTTTTAATTTCACGGCTGCAATCACCA
Source organism: Ovis aries (assembly GCF_016772045.2). NCBI lineage: Eukaryota > Metazoa > Chordata > Mammalia > Artiodactyla > Bovidae > Ovis > Ovis aries. The sequence continues at coordinate 8,548,312 of NC_056072.1, forward strand.
TCTGCAGTGATTTTGGAGCCCCAAGAAAATAAAGTCTGACACTGTTTCCACTGTTTATCCATCTATTTCCCATGAGTGATGTAACTGGATGCCATGATCTTCGTTTTCTGAATGTTGAGCTTTAAGCCAACATTTTCACTCTCGACTTTCACTTTCATCAAGAGGCTTTTTAGTTCCTCTTCACTTTCTGCCATAAGGGTGGTGTCATCTGCATATCTGAGGTTATTAATATTTCTCCCTGCAATCTTGATTCCAGCTTGTGTTTCTTCCAGTCCAGCGTTTCTCATGATGTACTCTGCATAGAAGTTAAATAAGCAGGGTGACAATATACAGCCTTGACGTACTCCTTTTCCTATTTGGAACCAGTCTGTTCGAACTGTTGCTTCCTGACCTGCATAAAGATTTCTCAAGAGGCAGGTTAGGTGGTCCGGTATTCCCATCTCTTTCAGAATTTTCCACAGTTTATTGTGATCCACACAGTCAAAGGCTTTGGCATAGTCAGTAAAGCAGAAATAGATGTTTTTCTGGAACTCTCTTGCTTTTTTGATGATCCAGCGGATGTTGGCAATTTGATCTCTGGTTCCTCTGCCTTTTCGAAAACCAGCTTGAACATCAGGAAGTTCACAGTTCACGTATTGCTGAAGCCTGGCTTGGAGAATTCAGTGTTACACTAATAGTTAATGATAGAGGTTGGGTCAGAACTCATCTTTGAACCAGGAGAGAAGCAGCAACAGCCATATTCTACCCTCAGACTCAGTAAGCGAGCTTTTTATTATAGCTTCATTGACATGGAGTTTGGCTTTGCAATTAGGAAGTCATTTTCTGTATGATCTCATGCCATGCGAATGCTATACAAATGAATAATAATTATTATTCCCACTGAATAATAATAGTTTCACTAGTTCTCATTTTGAGACCTTTAGAACATATGGTTTATTAATGAGGCAACATAACCAAAGTTTAATTAATAATTAAAAACAGGCATCTGTATTTCAGATGAAAATTTAGCTATTTTTAAGTACTCTCAAGTCAGTGATTCATTACTGGGAGAAAGTAAATTTTTAGAATCACTTGAAGTACTAGTTCCTATAATATTCACCAAATCTTCCAGTTAAATGTAAAAGCCGGAGTCTTGGTCACTCTTGGACACACTCCAAACCTAAAAATTGTGTAGGTCTGATTGAAAAGATCTATAGCTCTCCAGAACAGATCAGCAACCTCTGTGGTGTTTTGCAGCACCACAGACACTGGCAAACCTTCCCTGCCTGCCCCCACTGGTGCTTATCATTGGCGAATAGGTCTCACCCAGAATTAGAGAATGGAAATTCAGAGTCGGTCAGGTCTGACCTTCATCACTTCTCAAGTTTGCCATTTGCCTTAACGTGTCCTACCAAGGGAGAATTGAACCCGAGTGCACCTATGAGAAAAGGCCAGGTCCAAACACTCCATCTTTAAGGAGCTCAGGCCATCTGCATTGGTCCCTCGGGCTTGTCTTGACGCCTTCTAAAACTGCCCCTCTGCCTCCAGTCGCATCCCTTACTGTCGTGACTCCTTAATCTCGCCAGAGTGAAGTTTTCAAAAGGCAGACCCGAGGATGTTCCTGGGGCTTGCAATCTTACCTGTGTTTTCCGGGTGTTTCCTGCACCCTGTGGTCAAGGCAGCTGAGTGTGTTGCCCTTCAGCTCTCTGAGCAGCAATGTGAATGCCCTTCCTGCCGTGGCCTGCCTTGAGAAACTCATGCATCCATTAGGGTTCTTCCCAGTCTTCATGTTTTTGAGATGCCTTTCAGAATACCCGCAGGCAGGCTTGAGCTGCATCAGCTCGGATCCCAGAGTGCCTTGCGCAAATCTTACTAAAGCTGTGATCAGTTTCTCTTGCGGTTCCCGCCTGTGTCCCTCAGGACTCTGTGACTCTCCTCTGCTTCTCGTTGTATCTTCAGCACATGGATGAACGGAAAGATTACTGGATAGTGATCTACAGCTTAGTGCTTTTGATTCCATTACATTAGAATGTGGGATACTTTATGTGAATTGACTGGATGGGATTCCCAAGGGGTGGGGCACATTTAAGCCTTTTTCTTTTCTCCCATGGGCAGTCACCATGCTTGAAACATTATGGAGAGCTCCCAAAGAGTATGGGTCTTTGCCAGAAATGACAGAAGAAACAAAATTGCAACAAGATTCTTCAACTAGTAAAGAGAGAAGAGGGCATAAGCACTTTGGTATCAGTATGTTGAAGACCTTAGTTTTCTCAGTTAAATCAGGGTTTTGATTACACATAGTACTTAAAATAAGTCTACAAGGCTTTGTTGATATTCTTTTGATCATTTTTCATAACTGAAAATAATGCAGTACCATGCCTTTAAAAATGGTCTGTTTTCGTTTTAAAACTCTGTCTGCTTTCTTTATTTCCTTATTCACTCAGAAATGATTAAGGCCTGTGCTCCCTTAAGAGAAATTTTAACTGTGTCCTAAACGTTCACAAACTCATTTTGATTAAAAGCTTCTCCTACTAATATATATATGGGCTTCCCTTGTGGTTCAGATAGTAAAGAATCTGCCTGCAATGAGGGAGACCTGGGTTTGATCCCTGGGTTGGGAAGGTCTCTTGGGGAAGCAAATGGCTACCCACTACAATATTCTTGCTCAGAGAATCCCACGGACAGAGGAGCCAATCAGTCTACAGTCCATGGAGTTGCAAGAGTCGGACACGACTGAGTGACTTTAACTTCACTTACTAATATATATAATCATACATACTAGTATTGTATGATTATGAGTTGAAAGCATCTTTGTTCTAATCAGGGCCACTTTTAGGGACATATACGTACACACATATCAGGACTTTCTATGAAGGAGCCACAATGGTCCTTCACCTTTTCCTTCATATTTTTTCCTACTTCTTCTTCATTATCATTATGAATAACGTGTTTAGACCAGGAAGCTGTGTCTACCAGTCTGCAACAAAATAAGAAAACATTTTCCCCAAAGATTCTGATCCTTAATTCAAGAGCTGCTGACAAATTTTAAGCAACAGAATAAGGAAAACCACAGTTACATTTTGGGAAAGATTCAGTTCAGTTCAGTTCAGTTGCTCAGTCATGTCCGACTCTTTGCAACCCCATGGACTGCAGCACGCCAGGCCTCCCTGTCCATCACCAAATCCTGGAATTTACTCAAACTCATGTCCATTGAGTCAGTGATGCCATCCAACCATCTTATCCTCTGTTGTCCCCTTCTTCTCCTGCCTTTAATCTTCAAGCATCAGGGTCTTTTGCAATGAGTCAGTTCTTCCCATCAGGTGGTCAATGTATTAGAGTTTCGACTTCAACGTCTGTCCTTCAAATGAATATTCAGGACAGATTTTCTTTAGGATGGACTGATTGGATCTCCTTGCAGTCCGAGGGACTCTCAGGAGTCTTCTCCAACACCACAGTTCAAAAGCATCAATTCTTCAGTGCTCAGCTTTCTTTATAGTCCTACTCTCACATCCATACATGACCACTGGAAAACCATAGCTTTGACTAGATGGACTTTTGTTGGCAAAGTAATGTCTCTGCTTTTTAATATGTTGTCTAGGTTGGTCATGACTTTTCTTCCAAGGAGCAAGTATCTTTTAATTTCATGGCTGCAGTCACCATCTGCAGTGATTTTGGAGCCCCCCCTCCCCCACCAAATAAAGTCTCTCACTGTTTATACTGTTTCCCCATCTATTTGCCATGAAGTGATGGGACTGGATGCAACGATCTTAGTTTTCTGAATGTTGAGCTTTAAGCCAACTTTTCACTCTCCTCTTTCACTTTCATCAAGAGGCTCTTTAGTTCTTCTTTTCTTTTTGCCATAAAGGTGGTGTCACCTACATATCTGAGGTTATTGATATTTCTCCCAGCAATCTTGATTCCAGCTTGTGCTTCATCCAGCCCAGCATTTCTCCTGATGTACTCAGAATATAAGTTAAATAAGCAGGGTGACAATATACAGCCTTGATGTACTCCTTTCCCTATTTGCAACCAGTCTGTTGTTCCATGTCTAGTTCTAACTGTTTCTTCCTGAGCAAGACTTTAGCATGGTCAATAAAGCAGAAGTATATTTTGCTGGAATTCTCTTGCTTTTTCAATGATCCAGTGGATGTTTGCAATTTGATCTCTGGTTCCTCTGCCTTTTCTAAATCCAGCTTGAACATCTGGAAGCTCACAGTTCACATACTGTTGAAGCCTGACTTGGAGAATTTTGAGCATTACTTTGCTAGCGTGTGAGATGAGTGCAATTTTGAGGTAGTTTGAGCATTCTTTGGCATTGTCTTTCTTTGGGATTAGAATGAAAACTGACCTTTTCCAGTCCTGTGGCCACTGCTGAGTTTTCCAAATTTGCTGGCATATTGAGTGCAGCACTTTCAAGCATCATCTTTCAGGATATGAAATAGCTCAACTGGAATTCCATCACCTCCACTAGCTTTGTTTGTAGAGATGCTTCCTAAGGCCCACTTGACTTTGCATATGTCTGGCTCTAGGTGAGTGATCACACCACTGTGATTATCTGGGTCATGAAGATCTTTCTGTCCTTTACTGAGCCCATCTTTGCATGAAATGTTCCCTTGGTATCTCTAATTTTCTTGAAGAGATCTGTAGTCTTTCCCATTCTATTGTTTCCTCTATTTCTTTGCACTGATCACTGAGGAAGGCTTTCTTATCTTTCCTTGCTATTCTTTGGAACTCTGCATTCAAATGGGTATATCTTTCCTATTCTCCTTTGCTTTTTGCTTCTCTTCTTTTCACAGCTATTTATAAGGCCTCCTCAGACAGCTATTTTGCTTTTTGCATTCCTATTCTTGGGGAGGTTCTTGATCCCTGTCTTCTGTACAGTCATGGACCTCCGTCCATAGTTCATCATGCACTCTGTGTATTGGATCTAATCCCTTGAATCTATTTCTCACTTTCACTGTTTAACCATAAGGGATTTGATTTAGGTCATACCTGAATGGTCGAGAGGTTTTCCCTCCTTTCTCCAATTCAAGTCTGAATTTGGCAATAAGGAGTTCATGATCTGACCCTCAGTCAGCTCCCAGTCTTGTTTTTGTGACTGTAGAGAGCTTCTTCTTTGGCTGCAAATAATATAATCAGTCTGTTTTCAGTATTGACCATCAGGTGATGTCCCTGTGTAGAGTCTTTTCTTTTGTTGTTGGAAGAGGGTGTTTGCTATGACCATTGCATTCTCTTGGCAAAACTCCATTAGCCTTTGCCCTGCTTCATCCTGTACTCCAAGGCCAAATTTGCCTGCTACTCCAGGTGTTTCTTGACTTCCTACTTTTGCATTTAGTCCCCTATAGTGGAACAAAAGAAAAGAAAGTTAAGTCGCTCAGTCATGTCTGACTCTTTGCGACCCCATGGTCTGTAGCCTACTAGGCTCCTCCATCCATGGAATTTTCCAGGCAAGAGTACTGGAGTGGGTTGTCATTTCCTTCTCCAGAGCGTCTTCCTGACCCAAGGATTGAACCCGGGTCTCCTGCATTGTAACCAGATGCTTTACCGTCTGAGCCACCAGGGAAGTCATAATTAAAAGGACATCTTTTTGGGGTGTTAGTTCTAGAAGGTCTTGTAGGTCTTCACAGAACCATTCAACTTCAGCTTCTTCAGCATTATTGGTTAGGGCATAGACTTGGATTAGTGTGATATTGAATGGTTTGCCTTGAAAACAAACATATCATTCTGTCATTTTTGAGATTGCATCCAAGTATTGCATTTTGGACTCTTTTGTTGACTATGAGGGCTACTCCATTTCTTCTAAGAGTTTCTTGCCCACAGTAGTAGATATAATGGTCATCTGAGTTAAACTCACCCATTCCGGTCCAGTTTAGTTCACTGATTCCTAAAATGTTGATGCTCACTCTTGCCATATTCTTTGACCACTTCCAATTTGCCTTAATTCACGAACTTAACTCTCCAGGTTCTTATGCAATATTGCTCTTTATAGCATCGAACTTTGCTTCTATCACCAGTCATATGCATAACTGGTTGTTGTTTTTGCTTTGGTTCTGTCTCTTCATTCTTTCTGGAATTATTTTTCCACTGAGCTCCAGTAGCGTATCGGCCACCTACCGACCTGGGGAGTTCATCTTTCAGTGTCCTATCTTTTGCCTTTTCATACTGTTCATGGGGTTCTCAAGGCAAGATAACTGAAGTGGTTTGCCATTCCCTGGAGAAGGGAATGTGAAAAATTTTCTGAATGCGTTGTTTGAGTCATGCCAAAGTTGGAGGCTGTTCTACATCCTCAGTCTCGTGTATGTCTTGGTCTGGCCAGTGGACCGCCATCGTAGCTTCCTCTCTGCTCTCTTCCTTTATCTCCTTGAATATGCCAGAATTCCTGAGCCAATAGGCATTTCCCCAAAGGTCCCACTGTCTCTGCCCTTTTCTGTACAGGGCAGATTTATTCCACCTCTCACCTCTAGGGGGAGCACTCCCATTCCTCAGCCTACACAATGCCCCACTCCCAGCGCTAGTGCCTTCCTAGCATCTGTCAGAGACAGGTCTTGCCCGGAAGGTTGTTACCTGGAAATTTATCCCAGTTGGTAGGAGGAAACCCATTCATGTGGTCAGTCATTCATGTGGCCTCAGTGTCCTCTCATACTTGGTTCCATGAATGAGGTGGAGAATGAATGAGTGCTTCCAGAGAATGGAAGCAAAAAGACTAGGTAATTAGCAGGTCTGATTACTAGATCATTTCAACTTGATTTTGGAAATGATGAGAATGTGGTTTGGAGGGTGTTTGGTATTTCAGGTGTGGCATTACGATAGCAGGGCTTCCCTGGTAGATTAGGTGGTAAAGAATCAGCCTGCAGTGCAGGAGACCCAGCTCCCATGGCTGATTTGGGAAGTTTCCCTGGAGAAGGGGATAGCTACCCACACCAGTTTTCTTATCTGGAGAATCCCATGCACAGAAGAGCCTGGTGGGCTACAGTCCACAGGGTCGCAAAGAGTTGGAAATGACTGAGTGACTAACACACACATGTATTACAATAGCAACCCCTGACTGAAAATCAGGTGCGATGGAGAAAGAGAATCACAAATGATAGAGCCTTTGGTTTGCTTCAGAAGACTGCATGTTCTAGGAGTGGAAACGGGGGAGCAAGGAGAAATAATTTTAGGGTTAAAAACCAGAGATTTTATAGAAGTTGAATTTAATAAAGTACGTTGGTGTTGCTGTTCAGTTGCTAATTCATGTCTGACTCTTTTCCAACCCCATGGACTATAGCCCACCAGGCTTCTCTGTCCATGGAATTTCCCAGGCAGGAATACTGGAGTGGGTTACCATTTCCTTCTCCAGGGGATCTTTCCAACCCAGACAGGGATCGACCCTGCCTCTCCTGTATTGGCAGGTGAATTCTTCACCACTGAGCTGCCAGGGAAGCTCAATAAAGTACATAGCACTGTAATGTCAAGATAGCTTTGAGTTTTTTCTATCTGAAGTTTCTTCTATTGAACCTAAATTTTCAATATGTAATTTATACCCAGTTTGGTACAAAATTTTCTTCTTTTCTTAGATTAGACTCCTGAATGAATGTGTTTGCTTTAAAGAGAGAAATAAATATTTGAAAAGAGTAAACAGTTGAAAAATTAAAATATGAATAATTTACATGCTGACTGTCAGTTATTTTGTTGATTGCTAAATTATGTGTTCATTGAATGCTGACTGTGTTTAAATATCTCCTTCAGTGTTGCTAAGGGAAACATCCTTACCTGACTTTCGTGTGTAGACTTTTGTTTATATTGTTCCCAGTTTATTTTTGTTTTTTGAAAGAATAATAACTATTATTGTTCATAAATGTATATGTTAATTTTTAAATAAGAATGCAATAAAATAGGGCTTGCAAAGAAGAACAAGTTACCTAAATCCCACTACCCAGAAACTACTGTTTTCAATGGTAGGTAAACTGAATTTCAGATATGCCTGTATTGAAATACATATAGATAGAGAGGGAGGTTAATAAGAGATAGAGACAGAGAACAAAGATTGGTTCATAAACCACATACTATTTTGACTGAAAATATTAAACATAATCCTCCTTTAATTTGCAGAAATAAACTGGCAGCGAAATTAAAGGAAGCAGTGATCTCAAATTCTCACAGTTGTTTAGACTAAGTTTTTCATTTAAATGAGTTTAATACCAACTACCAGTGCTTATTTTATGGTTTCTTCTTTCCTGTTGTGTGTATTTTGATAGATTTCCTGGCTAGCAGAATCTCATCCTCTAGTAGTTTTCATGAGAAAGGCACACAGGTGCTTGATATTCAAAGTTATTGCCTACTCAAGAATGCATATTTGTTGCTTCTGTACTTTCTATTTGAAGGAATTCTTGTGGAGTGCTTTCCTTTCAGAACATTTGAACTGTCTGTCTGAGCTTTGATAGTATTGCTTTGTATAAATCTGAGTTCAACTTTTTTTTTTTTTTTCCTACTGGGATGCTGGTTTGATATTTTGTTTTTAACCACTGTGTTTTGAACTGCAACTCACAAATAGAGAAATCCACAACACACAGAACAAGTACTTATGTATCCCTCACCCAGGGCAAGAAATAGAACATTGCCAGCACTCTACATTATCGTCTTGAGATTTGCAAAATTTTCACAACATAAGTGGCTTCTCATGGAGGGCTTACCTCCGTGTATCTTTGGCTTTTCCCAGATCTTGTGGCGTGACTTCCTTCTCTACCTTATTCACCTTTCATTGCTGTCCAGCACACTTTTAAAAAGTATTTTGTCCAGCTTTTCCATTAGTTGTCATCCGTGGAAGAGTTGTTCTGAATTACATACTCCACCACAAGCAGAAGTTGAATTCTCTAATGTAGCTCTTTAACTTTGAATTTCAGTGATTGTGGTAAGATTTGATTATGGTGTTCAGTGTTATTTATTTATTTATTTGAGGGAAGGGAAGGTCAATGCCCAGTTTATCTGTAAATTTAATTCTTTATGTCTGGAAATTTTTCTTTTCAATTACTGAATTCTTATTGTCCATCTGTTCCTTGTATATTTATCACTATCTCTATAACCAGTTTTTAATATCAACATCTTATTGAAGTGTTACATATATATACTGAAAAGTTTTTAAATTTTAGGTGTATTATGTGACAAATTTGTACACACTTAGTATACCCATGCAATAAATGCTCAGTTGAAGAAATTCAAACTTCCCAAAAGCCTCTCTTGTGATCTTTGTCTCATATCCACCCTCTCCAAAACTATCCCCTATTTTAACTTCTAACACCATAGGCAGACAGGGAAGCCTGATGTGCTGCAGTCCATGGGGCTGCAGAGTCAGACACGACTTATTAACTGAGCTGAACTGAACCACAGATTAGTTACATCTGATTTGTGAACTTTCTGTAGATGGAATTATACTGTATATTATCTTTTGATTTAAACTTTTTACTCAATAAAAAGTGAGTTTCATGCATGTTGCTGTATGTAGTTTATTATTACTGCATAGTATTGTACTGTATAACTCTATTATGATTTCTTAACTTCTGTTTAATAGGTGTTTCCAGTTTGGGGCTATTTAGTGAAGGATGTTGTTATGAACATTCTACAATGTATCTTTTAGTGAACAGTTGTACATTTTTTTTTGCATATGTTACTCAGAGTGGAATTGCTGGCTCATAGAATAGGCAGGTGTACAGCTTTAGTAGATATAATGAAATAGTTTTCCAAACTGTTTGGACTATTTTGCATTCCCACCCACAGCATATGCTATGAGAGTTCCAGTTTTTCCACATTCTAACCCTTACTTGGTAATGGTTCTTTTTTGTCTTAATCATTCTGGTGAATGGGTTTGTGATCAACTTTATTTACTTCTGATTTATGTTCCAGATTTCTAAGGGCTTAATTCTGTGCCACTCACTATAAGATCTCTGTTTTCTGGGTGTCAATTCTTTCATCTGTAAATTAGATATGCTACCCTGAATGATGAAACAGTGGCAAGCACATTTCTAAACTTCATATTTCTCCCTTTCACATCTAAAATTCTCTTTATGAATTTCTCAAATAGATTTTTGGTGTGTGTGCTCAATTATCATGATGCAAATTTCCTTCCAAGTAAACTCAATCTATATTTTTCTGACTTCTTTCTCGAGGCAACCTGGGGGAGATGACAAGTAACTCTGTAGCTTGACAGCGTGCTGGCATCAGGTTGGATCATCCTGGAAACACTGATCACCCAGTACTATCAAATGAACTTTTAGGTGCACCTTTAACTGAAATCTCACCTGAAAAAATGGCTGGCAAGAGCAGAGTGTCAGTGTTGGAGTTTGAATGCAGCCTGCTGTGACTGCCTCTCATTTTCTTTCTCTTCTTCTTATAGCAGGGAGCACTTTGGTTTCCTGAATACTTAGGTGCGTGGGGCTGTGTGCAGTATTTTATACCTTCTTGTTAACCTTCACTGAGAAGCTGTGTAAATAAAACACAGCTCAGCTATAGAGAGACCCTGTCTGAAGCTCCAGAGGGCTGTATGATGATTATCCTACGGCTCCTTTTCAAACAGGAAGAATGCCTCCCAAAGGCAAGCAATCAATCTGCTCCTTGGCACATCCTGGAGCCCTGGGGTTGCACGATGTCAGGAAATTGCTGCCCCTTTGTTTCTTGGCTGAAAATGGCTCTGCCTGTTTCTGTTTACCTGCATTTATGTTACTTTCAGAGCTCAGTCATTGCTGATACTGGTGCTGATCATACTAACAACAAAGAAGAATCTACCAAGTTTTTGCTTTGCCTGTGTTTCTTTTTTTAAAATTTTTGTGTATTTATTTTTGGTTTTCGTTATTGCTTGGGCGCTTTCTCCGGTTGTGGTGTGGGGGCTTCTCATTGCAGTGGCCTTGCAGAACACACGCTCTAGAGTGCGCTGGCTTCAGTATTTGCAGTGTGCGTGCTTAGTTGCCCAAGGGCACGTGGGATCTTCCTGGACCAGGGAGTGAACCCATATCCCCTGCATTGGCAAGCAGATTCTCAACCACTGGACCACCAGGGGAGTCTTGCCTGTTTTTAAGTAGCAAAATGTATATAGTGATCTTGTTTGTGCCTGAAACAAGGAATATTAGTGAAGTAATGTCACAAGACTTCATTCATAGGGATTCGCTTCTGGCGATAATTCTGAATGATGGGCTTTAAAGACAGAGAGATTTTAGTTCCTAACTACTTGTTCTCTGTATGAAAAAATGTCTCACTACCCAAGACCAGAGGGAAGGTAAAACTTTTCATTAACCCTTCTAGTTATTTGAATGCTAGTTGCTCTTTGACTTGACCTACCCATGTTTGCCCTATCTTGTCCCCTTAGCCAAGGTGGAGAAATGGGCTTGTCAAGGATTAATGGGCTTATCATCAGCATGTGCCTCAGGAGCATCTCTGTTAGAGGGACATGGAGGATGAAATATTTGCGCCCTCTAATGATACAGGAGCTTTCCTCCTGAAGCATCTGTGCTAAATAGCCATTTGAGAATTTCTTACAAACCTTCGAGACTGGAATCAAGTCTCTGGAAATCCCTCAGAGGTAAGAATATGCAAGCCCTGGCTTCATTAGCCTGGCAGTCTAACAGCCTCAGTGGTGGGGATGGATGGGAGAAACAGCCCTGCATGGCACATGTGCAGGCCCAGCTTTACCAGGCAATGTCTGGGCGTCATGGGGCGATCTTGGAAACTGATCTGGATGTTTCAAAGCTGGGATGAAGCTGAGTATCCGAGTGTCCAGGGGCTGAGGCTCAAGGAAGCAAGGTGGGCTTTGTCTGGCTGTGAATGGGCTGTATGTGACTTCGGAAGACGGATGAGAACACAGACACAGAAAGCAAATCAGGCTTCACGTGAAACGTTTGACAGTGTCACCACCTGTGCTTTTGACATGTGGGGCTGCTGCTCCTAACCTCACCGGAGAGAGTATAAAAGAGAATATCTCTCTGGCTACTTCCTTGGGCTGTGTTTTTTTCCCCTGTCCTATTAACCAGGCTGGAGAAGGCAATGGCACCCCACTCCAGTACTCTTGCCTGGAAAATCCCATGGATGGAGGAGCCTGGGAGGCTGCAGTCCATGGGGCCGTGAAGAGTCGGACATGACTGAGCGACTTCACTTTCACTCTTCACTTTCATGCATTGGAGGAAATGGCAACCCACTCCAGTGTTCTTGCCTGGAGAATCCCAGGGACGGGGGAGCCTGGTGGGCTGCCGTCTATGGGGTCGGACAGAGTTGGACATGACTGAAGTGACTTAGCAGCAGCAGCAGCAGCAGCAGCAGCATTAACCAGGCAGCATTCAGAAACACATGTCTAACTTCTCAATTCTTCCTGCTTCTTGAACATGGGTGTAGGGCGGGCCATCAAAACCTGCTGCGGGAGAGAGGAATGCATCTAAACTCTTTAAGAGGTGGGTTTTATTGTGCTGTGATGAAACCTGCATGGAACACCTGTGCCTCATTCAGTCTTTATCATATCTCTTGGTTTTCATATTGACTACACTGCATAAAACAATTAAGGAGAGACTGGTATGCAAAGCAGTTCTTGATAGAGTACTTAGGGGCTTTTGGAACCAGGCCATAGCAGAATGATAACACCTGATGGCTGCTGGTGGCGTGATGCAGGTGAGATGGACCAGTGCCAGTGTGGGCTTCTCCTAAACTGCCAGGCTACCTGCCACAGTAGATTCTGTGGGAGTAGCTGCCCTCCCGAGGTCACAGGTGTGTGAGGATGGCTCTTCACTCACAGTGTTCCACTCCCAAGATGCCCACTGACATCCGAAATAAATTTAACATTATTTTCCTGATGCTATGACTGTAGGCTGATTGAACAGGTGAGCACAACTTTCAGATCATAAAAAGTGGAAGAGAGGATGCCTAAGAAATTTTAAGTGCTTCCTAACAAGGGCAGTGGATTAAACTTGGTTTCAAAATTCCTGTGTGACTATCCCAGGGCTGACTTAAAATATTTCTTCCTTTAAAAGAGACATATTTTTATCCCTTGCTGGAGAAAAAAAATCATATAGTTCTTTTGGATCTGTTTTTCAGTAAACGAGTGGGGAGCAGGTGTGTTCTGGCTCCTCATCTGTCTGCCCTCATGGATAGCTGGTCTTCCTCTGTAGGAAGGAGAGAATTTTTCCATGGAATAGTGCCTTGCAAAACAGCCCTGTTTCGGCAGCATGCTTCAGGAAGGCCAGATTTCATATCTTCTCTTTGGCAAGACATAGTCTTTGCCACTCTTTCCAAAACCAGATCCAGGGCAGTCACTAGGGTCTGGCAGGCAGTTGGCCAGGACCTCATGTCACGGGAGACTCCATTGCGTCCCCACCTCTGATGGATGAGGCGGCTCAGCTGGGAACAGCAGAGGGAAGTTCTTAGAAGGGAGGCTTCAGTGGGGTTCAGGCAGCCCAGAGAAGTAGCCAGCATGAGCCACTGAAAGTGACAATGTGGCTCTGGATGTGGAAAAGAGTTGATAGACATATCACAATAGTATTACAAATTTGATTATTCAAAGAGACTCAGGCTAGCCACAGTTGTTTATTCATATATTACCACTGGAGACCTATAGGTACCAGGATGTAAAGCAAAAGTCTGTGCCCCTGGAAGTATAACCTGTCCCCAAGTCTTAAGTTCATTCTGGTATTTAAATTAGCTTTCACCTGTCTTTCTGAATTTCTTGAGCTTGCCTCCCTGTGCTGCCCTTGTGCCGCTGCCTTCAGGGGAAGAATGAGAGCTCACCATATTTTACCCGTTCTGAGCATAGGTACTGTGCTGGACTGCCACTGTTTGTAGAATTGAGAAGCTAATGAACATGCCTCAGGAGATAGTTTTTTTTTTTTTTTTTTTTTGGCCTTTGTTGGTTTCTTGCAGTCACTTTTTAGCCTCTTTGGCTTCAGGCTGCACACATGCCATGTGCATACACACATGTACAATTGCACATACACGTATGTACACGAGCAGTTGCACAGAGACTTGAGTGTGCACTCCCACTCTGATTGTAATTGGTGTTTCTCATATTGTACAGTTGTCTTGCAGGATAATAGATGGTAAAGATATTTAGGAGAATTAAATGTAAATGTAATATGTAAATATGTAAATGTACAAAACTAGGATAACTTGAAATCTAACTATACAAGTTTACAAGTAGAAACTCCTAAACAAATTGAAGAATAAAGCTTAAAAAATGAGGGGATGGACATATAAACACATGCAATTTGAAACAAAAGGGAACAGAGTTGATAGTAGAAGAAATACATTATATGAAAAAATTAAATGTGCAAAAGGAAATAGTCTAAATTCACTGATGATATAGATCCAAACAAGAAGATAATAATCACAAAACTTTAGGTAATTAATCACACATACTTGGACAAAATAAAAAGGGGAGAAACTTGAAACTCAAATAAATAGTAGGAGGCAATATTTTAAATATGTTTAAAATATTTAAATCATAAAGAGAGATTATGAGAATAAAGAGAAATCAATAATTAGACTGACAGGCTTTTTTTAATGGTTGTATTTTGAATTGTATCCTATCCAAGGAAGAATAGAATGAAAAATACAAGGAGAAATTAATATATATGAAAATAATAAAAATGACAAATTAGTACTTTTTGTTCTTTTCATTTCTTGTCTTATTTTTCTTTTTTAAAAAGAATCAAGACCAATAAAACAAGTGAAGTGCTCTTAAAGGTGATCAGGGGAATAGAAAAGAAGTAGCCATATACTTTATTAGGAATAGTTAAGGAGATGTAGTTAAATAACTATTTGTATATGTTTATAGAAAGAAAAGTAGAATTCAGTGTCAGTACATGCCAATAGAAATAAATACATGGATGAAAGAATAATCATATAGGGCACTATGAGAAAGCAACTGATTATAGAACAAGTAGGAAAAAATTAAAAAGAACCTGTATAAAATTATGAAAAATATCTATAAGTAACCCCTGGAAGGATATCAGATCTGTATGGATTTAGGAGTGAGTTCCTGCAAACAATTTTGGAACACAAAATTCTTGTTTTTTTCTTTTATTTAGTTTTTACAATGTTCTGTTGGTTTCTTCCATAAAACAACATGAATCAGCCTTAGTTATACATACGTCCCCTCCCTCTTGAACCTCCATCCCCTCCGCCCATTCTACCCCTCTAGGTCATCACCAAGCACCAGGCTAGGCTCCCTATGTTATACAGCAACTTCCCACCAGCCATCTGTTTCACACATGCTAGTGTGTGTATGTCAAGGCTAGTTTCTCCATTCATCCCTCTCTCTCTTTCCCCTAATGTATCCACAGATCTGTTCTCTACGTCTGCATCTCCATTCCTTCCCTGCAGATAGGTTGATCAATATCATTTTTCTAGATTCCATTTATATGTATAGGTGTCAGTATACAATATTTGTTTTTCCCTTTCTGACTTTCTTCACTCTGTATAACAGACTCTAGGTTCATCCACCTCACTACAATTGACGCCGACTTGTTCTTTTTTATGACTGAGTAATATTCCATTATATATAGATACTACATCTTCTTTATCCATTCGTCTGTCGACAGATATCTATGTTACTTCTACGTCTTAGCTGTTGTAAATAGTGCTGCAATGAACACTGGGGTATATGTGTCTTTTAGAATTGTGGTTTTCTCAGGGTATATGCCCAGTAGTGGGATTGCTGGGTCATATGGTAGATTTATCCCTAGTTTTTTTTAAAGCAGTCTCCACACTGTTCTCCATAATGGCTGTATCAGTTTACAGTCCCATCAACAGTGTAGGAGTGTTCCCTTTTCTCCACATCCTCTCCAGCATACATGCTGTTTGTAGATTTTTTTTGATGATAGCCATTCCAACTGGTGTGAGGTGATACCTTATTGTAGTTTTGATTTGCATTTAATAGTTACTGATGTCGAGCTTATTTTCATGTCTTCTTTGGAGAAATGTCTGTTTAAAGCTTCTTCCCATTTTGCAATTGGGCTGTTTTTTTGGTCTGACATTGGGCTGTATGTGCTTCTCAAACATTGTGGAGATTAATCCTTTGCCAGTTGCTTCATTTGCAGGTATTTTCTCCCATTTTGAGAGTGTATTTTTATCTTGTTTATTGCTTCCTTTGCTGTGCAGGAGCTTTTAAGTTTAACTAGGTCTCATTTGTTTGTTGCTGTTTCTATTTCCATTACTCTAGCAGGGGGTCAAAGAGGATCTGGCTGTGACATATGCCATAGGGTATTCTGCCTATGTTTTCCTCTAAGACCTTTATAGCTTCTGGCCTTATATGTAAGTCTTTAATCCATTTTGGTTTTTTTTTTGGTGCGTGTGTATAGTGTCAGGAAGTGTTCTAGTTTCATTCTTTTATATGTAGCTGTCCAGTTTTCCCAGCACCATTTATTGAAGAGGCTGCCTTTTTTTCCCATTGTATATTCTTGCCTCCTTTGTCAAAGATAAGATGTCATAGGTGCACGGGTTTATCTCTGGACTTTCTGTCTTGTTCCATTGGTCTGCATTTCTGTTTCTGTGTCAGTACCATACTGTCCTGATGACTGTAGCTTTGTAGTATAGTCTGAAGTTGGGAAGGTTGATTCCTTCCAGCTCCATTTTTCTTTCTCAAGATTACTTTGGCTATTCAGGGTCTTTTGTGTTTTCATACAAATTGTGAAATTTTTTGTTCTGGTTCTGTGAAAAATATCTTTGGTAGTTTGACAGGGATTACTGCATTGAATCTGTAGGTTGCTTTGAGCAGTATAATCATTTTGACAATATTGATTTTTCCAATCCGAGAACATGGTATGTCTCTCCACCTCTTTGTGTCATCTTTGGTTTCTTTCATCATTGTCTTATAGTTATCTACATACAAGTTTTTTGTCTCTTTATGTAGGTTTATTTCTAGGTATTTTATTCTTTTTGTTGTGGTGGTGAATGAGATTGTTTCCTTAATTTCTGTTTCTGATTTTTTTTCATTCTTCAGTGTATAGGAATGCAAGAGATTTCTGTGTATTAATTTTATATGCTGTGACTTTACTATATTCATTGATTAGCTCTAGTAATTTTCTGGTTGCATCTATTGAGAAGATCATATGGTTTTTATCTTTCAATTAGTTAATATGGTGTGTCACATTGATTGGCTTGAATATATTGAAAAATCTTTAAATCATTGGGATTAAAACCCACTTGATCATGGGGTATGGTCCTTTTAATATGTTGTTGGATTTGTTTGCTAGAATTTTGTTGAGGATTTTTGCATCCATGTTCATCAATGATACGGGCCTGCAATTTTCTTTTTTTTTTTTTTTTGGTGGTATCTTTGTCTGATTTTGGTATCGAGGTAATGGTGGCCTCGTAGAATGAGTTTGGAAGTTTTCCTCCCTCTGCAGTTTTCTGGAAGAGTTCTAGCAGAATAGGTGTCAGCTCTTCTTGAGCATTTTGGTAGAGTTCACCTGTGAAACCCTCTGGCCCTGGGCTTCTGTTGGAAGACTTTCTATCACAGTTTCAATTTCAGTGCTTGTGATTTGTTTCTTCATATTTTCTATTTCTCCCTGATTCAGTCTGGTAAGGTTGTACTTTTGTAAGAATTTGTCCGTGTCTTCCAGGTTGTCCATTTTTTGGGCACATAGTTAGCTGCTTGTCGTAGTCTGTCTCTTTTTTTTTTTTTTACATTATTATGAAATTTTCTATTCACAAAGCAGCAAAACAGAATATCTTAAGCTTTACCATGTTATGACGCATATAATTCTATATGTACAGAAAAATAAACCCAATAATTTTATTATTAATGGACATTTAAGTATTTTCTCCAGTATTCTTGCCTGGAGAATCCCAGGGATGGGGGAGCCTGGTGGGCTGCTGTCTCTGGGGTCGCACAGAGTCGGACACAACTGAAGCGACTTGGCAGCAGCAGCAGCAGCAGCAAGTAATTTCTATTTTTCTGTTATGGCAATGTATGAATTTGTCTACAATAATATATTGTTAAGTGTTTCTGTACTCTGCTCTGAATATAATTTTTAATTATTATATATGAAAGTTTAAGAAATAATTCCCCTACTGATCGATAATTTGGTTGTTTCTATTTTTCTTTTTTTTTTTTAGTTTTTTATTTTTAAAATTTTAAAATCTTTAATTCTTACATGCGTTCCCAAACATGAACCCCCCTCCCACCTCCCTCCCCATAACATCTCTCTGGGTCATCCCCATGCACCAGCCCCAAGCATGCTGCATCCTGCGTCAGACATAGACTGGCGATTCAATTCTTACATGATAGTATACATGTTAGAATGTCATTCTCCCAAATCATCCCACCCTCTCCCTCTCCCTCTGAGTCCAAAAGTCCGTTATACACATCTGTGTCTCTTTCCCTGTCTTGCATACAGGGTCGTCATTGCCATCTTCCTAAATTCCATATATATGTGTTAGTATACTGCATTGGTGTTTTTCTTTCTGGCTTACTTCACTCTGTATAATCGGCTCCAGTTTCATCCATCTCATCAGAACTGATTCAAATGAATTCTTTTTAACAGCTGAGTAATACTCCATTGTGTATATGTACCACAGCTTTCTTATCCATTCATCTGCTGATGGACATCTAGGTTGTTTCCATGTCCTGGCTATTACAAACAGTGCTGCGATGAACATTGGGGTACAAGTGTCTCTTTCAATTCTGGTTTCCTGGTGTATGCCCAGCAGTGGGATTGCTGGGTCATAAGGTAGTTCTATTTGCAATTTTTTAAGGAATCTCCACACTGTTCTCCATAGTGGCTGTACTAGTTTGCATTCCCACCAACAGTGTAGGAGGGTTCCCTTTTCTCCACACCCTCTCCAGCATTTATTGCTTGCAGATTTTTGGATCGCAGCCATTCTGACTGGTGTGAAGTGGTACCTCATTGTGGTTTTGATTTGCATTTCTCTAATAATGAGTGATGTTGAGCATCTTTTCATGTGTTTGTTAGCCATCCGTATGTCTTCTTTGGAGAGATGTCTATTTAGTTCTTTGGCCCATTTTTTGATTGGGTCGTTTATTTTTCTGGAATTGAGCTGCATAAGTTGCTTGTATATTTTTGAGATTAGTTGTTTGTCAGTTCCTTCATTTGCTATTATTTTCTCCCATTCCGAAGGCTGTCTTTTCACCTTGCTTATATTTTCCTTTGTTGTGCAGAAGCTTTTAATTTTAATTAGATCCCATTTGTTTATTTTTGCTTTTATTTCCAGAATTCTGGGAGGTGGATCATAGAGGATCCTGCTGTGATTTATGTCTGAGAGTGTTTTGCCTATGTTCTCCTCTAGGAGTTTTATAGTTTCTGATCTTACATTTAGATCTTTAATCCATTTTGAGTTTATTTTTTGTGTGCGGTGTTAGGAAGTGATCTAGTTTCATTCTTTTACAAGTGGTTGACCAGTTTTCCCAGCACCACTTGTTAAAGAGATTGTCTTTACTCCTCTTATGATCCTTTGTACTTCTCTGTTGTAACTTCTTCTTTTTCATTTCTAACTTTATTGATTTGAGTCTTTTCTACTTTTCTTCTTGGGTCTGGCTAATGGTTTGTCAATTTTGTTTATCTTCTCAAAGAAAAAGCTTTTAGTTTTATTGATCTGTGCTGTTGTCTCCTTCATTTCTTTTTCACTTATTTTTTATCTGATCCTTATGATTTCTTTCATTCTACTAACGTAGGTCTTTTTTGTTCTTCTTTTTCTAGTTGCTTTAGGTGTAAGATTAGATTGTTTATTCAGTGCTTTTCTTGTTTCTTGAAGTAGGCTTATATTGCTGTCAACTTCCCTCTTAGCATTGTTTTTGCTGCATCTCATAGGTTTTGAGTTGTTTTGCTTTCAGATCATTTGTATCTAATATTTTTTTATTTCCTCTTTGCTTTCTTCAGTAACATGTTGGTTATTCAGAAAGGTATTATTTAGCCTCTATGCATTTGTAGTTTTTACATTTTTCCTCCAGTAGTTGTTATCTAATCTTAACAGTTTTGTGGTCAGAACAAAATGCTTGATACATTTCAGGTATTTTAAATTTACTAAGGTTTGATTTGTGACTCAAGGTGTGATATGTCCTGGAGAATGTTCCATGTTCACTTGAGAAAAAAATGAAATCTACTGTTTTTGGATGAAATGTCCTTTAGATACCAATTAGGTCTATCTGGTCCAACATATTGTTTGAAGCTTGTGTTTCCTTATTAATTTTCTGTCCGGATGATCTGTGCATTGGTATGAATGAATGTGGTCCACTGGAGAAGGGAATGGCAAACCATTTCAATATTCTTGCCTTGAGAACCCTGTGAACAGTAGGAGAAGGCAAAAATATAGGACACTTAAAGATGAACTCCCCAGGTTGGTAGGTGCCCTATATACTACTGGAGATCAGTGGAGAAATAACTCCAGAAAGAATGAAGAGACAGAACCAAAGCAAAAACAACACACAGTTGTAGATGTGACTGGTGTTGGAAGTAAAGTCCAATACTATAAAGAGCATTATTGCATAGGAACCTGGAATGTTAGGTCCATGAATCAAGGCAAATTGGAAGTGGTCAAACAGGAGATGGCAGAGTGAACATCGACATTTTAGGAATCAGCGAACTAAAATGGACTGGAATGGGTGAATTTAACACTGATGACCATTATATCTATTACTGTGGGCAAGAATCCTTTAGAAGAAATGGAGTAGCCCTCATATTCAACAAAAGAGTCCAAAATGCAGTAGTTGGATGCAGTCTCAAAAACGACAGAATGATCTGTTTGTTTCCAAGGCAAACTATTCAATATCACACTGCTGCTGCTGCTAAGTCACTTCAGTCCAAGTCTATTCCCTGACCAGTAATGCTGAAGAATTTGAAGTTGAATGGTTCTATGAAAACCTACAAGAACTTCTAGGACTAACACCCCAAAAAGATGTCCTTTTCATTATAGGGGACTGGAATGCAAAGGTAGGAAGTCAAGAAATTCTTGGAGTAACAGGCAAATTTGGCCGTGGAGTACAGAATGAAGCAGGGCAAAGGCTAACATTTTTTCCAAGAGAATGCACTGGTCATAGCAAACACCCTCTTCCAACAACACAAAAGAAGACTACACATGGACATCAGCAGGTGGTCAACACCAAAATCAGACTGATTATATTCTTTGCAGCCAAAGATGGAGAAGCTCTATACAGTCATCAAAAACAAGACCAGGAGCTGACTGTGGCTCAGATCATGAACTCCTTATTGCTAAATTTAGACTTAAATTGAAGAAAGTACGGAAAACCACTAGACCATTCAGGTATGATCTAAATCAAATGCCTAATGATTATAGAGTGGAAGTGAGAAATAGATTCAAGGGATTAGATCTGATAGATAGAGTGCCTGAAGAACTATGGACATTGTACAGGAGGCAGTGATCAAGACCATCCCCACGAAAAAGAAATGCAAAAAGGCAAAATGGCTGTCTGAGGTGGCCTTACAAACAGCTATGAAAAGAAGAGAAGTGAAAGGCAAAGGAGAAAAGGAAAGAGATACCCATTTGAATGCAGAGTTCCAAAGAATAGCAAGGAGAGGTAAGAAAGCCCTCCTCAGTGATCAGTGAAAAGAAATAGAGGAAACAATAGAATGGGAAAGACTAGAGATCTCTTTAAGAAAATTAAATATACCAAGGGAACTTTTCATGCAAAGATGGGCACAATAAAGGACAGAAATGGTACGGACCTAACAGAAGCAGAAGACAGTAAGAAGAGGTGGCAAGAATACACAGAAGAACTATACAGAAAAGATCTTCATGACTTAGATAATCATGATGGTATGATCACTCACACAGAGCCAGACATCCTGGAATGTGAAGTCAAGTGGGTCTTAGGAAGCATCACTACAAACAAAGCTAGTGGAGGTGATAGAATTCCAGTTGAGATATTTCAAATCCTTAAAGATGACGCTTGGAAGTGCTGCACTCAATATGTCAGCAAATTTGGAAAACTCAGCAGTGGCCACAGGACTGAAAAAGATCAGTTTTCATACCAATCCCAAAGAAAGGCAATGCCAAGAATGCTCAAACTACCGCACAATTGCACTCATCTCACACGCTAGCAAAGTAATGCTCAAAATTCTCCAAGTCAGGCTTGAACGTTACATGAACCGTGAACTTCCATATGTTCAAGCTGGATTTAGAAAAGGCAGAGGAACCAGAGATCAAATTGTCAACATCTGTTGAATCATTGAAAAAGCAAGAGAATTCCAGAAAACCATGTATTTCTGCTTTATTGACCATGCTAAAGCCTTTGACTGTGTGGACCACAACAAACTGTGGAAAATTCTGAAAGGGATGGGAATACTAGACCACCTGACCTGCCTCTTGAGAAATCTGTATGCAGGCCAGGAAGCAACAGTTAGAACTAGACATGGGACAACAGACTGTTTCCAAATAAGTAAAGGAGTACATCAAGGCTGTATATTGTCACCCTGCTTATTTAACTTATATTTGGAGTACACCATGAGAAATGCTGGGCTGGATGAAGCGCAAGCTGGAATCAAGATTCCTGGGAGAAATATCAGTGTCCTCAGATATGCAGATGACACCACCCTTATGGCAGAAAGCGTAGAAGAACTAAAGAGCGTATTGATGAAAGTGAAAGAGGAGAGTGAAAAAGTTGGCTTAAAACTCAACATTCAGAAACTAAGATCATGGCATCAGGTCCCATCACTTCATGGCAAATAGATGGGGAAACAGTTGCAACAGTGAGATGCTTTATTTTTGTGGGGCTCCAAAATCACTGCAGATGGTGATTGCAGACATGAAATTGAAAGATACTTGCTCCTTGGAAGAAAAGTTATACCAACCTAGACAGGTAATAAAAAGCAGAGACATTACTTTGCCAACAAAATCCATCTAGTCAAAGCTATGGTTTTTCCCAATAGTCGTGTATGGATGTGAAAGTTGGACTATAAAGGAAGCTGAGTACTGAAGAATTGATACTTTTGAACTGTGGTATTGGAGAAGACTGTTGAGAGTCCCTTGAACAGCAAGGAAATCCAATCAGTCCATCCTAAAAGAGATCAGTCCTGAATATTGATTGGAAGGACTGATGCTGAAGCTGAAACTCCAATCTTTTGGCCACCTGATGCGAAGAACTGACTCACTGGAAAATATCCTGATGCTGGGAAAGATCGAAGGTAGGAGAAGAGGGCAACAGAGCATGAGATGGTTGGATGGCATCACCGACTCAATAGACATGAGTCTGAGTAAACTCTGAGAGTTGGTGATGGACAGGTGACCTGGAGTGCTTCAGTCCATGGGATCGGTAAGAGTTGAACACGACTGAGCAACTGAACTGAATTGAACTGATGAATGCGGTATTAAAGTCATCCACTATTATTGATTACTGTTGATTTCCCTTTTATAGTTAGAATTTGCCATATGTATGCCTTATGTATTCAGGTGCTCCTGTGTTGGGTGCATATATATCTATGATTGTTTTATCTTCTTCTTGAATTGGTCCCTTGATCATTACAGTGTCCTTCCTTGTCTCTTGTAACATTATTTATTTTAAAGTCAGTTTTATGTGATATGAGTATTGCTACTCCTGATTTCTTTAGGTTTTCATTTGTGTAGGATACTTTTTTCTATTCTTTCACTTTCAGTCTGTATGTGTCCCCATGTCTGAAGTGAGTCTTTTGTAGGCAGAATACATAGGGATCTTGTTTCTATATCCATTGAACCAATCTGTGTTTTTTCGTTGGAACTTTTAGTCCATTTATATTGAAAGTGATTATTGATATGTATGATTTGATTGCCATTTACTTTTTTTTGACTTTGTTTTTGTAGGCCCTTTCTCTTGTGTTTCCTGCCTAGAGAAATTTCCTTTATCATTTGTTGTAAAGCTGGTTTGGTGGTCCTAAATTCTCTTAATTTTTGCTTATCTGTAAAGTTTTTGATTTCTCCATTAAACCTGAGTGATATCCTTGTGGGTAGAGTAATCTTTGTTGCAGTTTTTTTCCCTTTCATCACTCTAAGTATATTCTGCCACTCCCTACTGGCCTGCAGAGTTTCTGTTCAAATATCAGCTGTTAACCTCAGGGTAATCACCTTATATGTTGTTTGTTGCTTTTCCCTTGCTGCTTTCAATATTTTTCTTTCTGTTTAATTTTCATTAGTTTGATTAATATGTGTCTTGGCATGTTTCTCTTTGGGTGTATCCTGTATGGGACTCTCTGGGCTTCCTGGACTTCAGTACTATTTCTTTTCCCATGTTAAGGAATTTTCAACTATCATCTCCTCAGATATTTTCCCATACTCTTTCTCTTTCTCTTCTTCTTCTGGGACCTGTATAATTTGAATGTTGGTGTGGTTAATCTTGTCCCAGGGGTCTCTGAGACTGTCCTCATTTCTTTTCATTCTTTTTTCTTTATTCTGCTCTGCTTAAGTTATTTACACCATTCTGTCTTCTAGCTCACTTATCTGTTCTCCTGCTTCAGTTATTCTGCGTTTGGTTCCCGCTGGCATATTTTTTCATCTCAGTTACTGTGTCTCAGTTACTCAGTTAATTCATTGCTGATTATCTATTCTTCATTTCTTCTAGGTCCCTGTTAAACATTTCTTGTATCTTCTTGATCAGTGCCTCCATTCAATGTATCTGCGCCTTCATTTTATTTCCAAGATTTTGGATCATCTTTATTATCAACACTCTGAATTCTTTTTCAGGTCGATTGCCTGTCTCCTCTTCATCTATTTTGTCTAGTGGGTTTTTACTGTGTTCCTTCATCTGCTGCATGTTTCTCTGTCTTTTCATTTTGTTTGACTTACTGTGTTTGGGGCCTCCTTTCTGCAGGTTGTAGTTCCCCTTATTGGTGGAATGTGCTTCGGTGGGTAGGGAGGGACCAGGGCCTTGTGATGGTTTCCTGTTGGGGGAACTAGTGTCTGTGTTCTGGTGGGTGGAGCTCAATCATTCTCTCTGAAGGGCAGTGCTTTATCCACTGGTGTGTTTTGGGATGTCTGTGGGCTTGGTATGACTTTGGGTAGCCTGTCTGCTAATGGGTAGGGTTGTGTTCCTGTTTTAGTGATGGTTTGGTGTGAGGCATCTGGCACTGGAGCTTGCTGGCCTTTGGGAGGGGCCTGGTCTTAGTGCTGAGATGGAGGCCTTTGGGAGAGCTCTCACTAATTAATTTTCCATGGAGTCAGGGCTTGTCTGGTAGCCCAACATCCTGGACTCAGGTCTCCCACCTCAGAGATTGAGGGTCAACCCCCTGCTGTAGCTACCAACACTCCTTCCCTGGAGAGATTAGCTTGCCATTTTGGAAGTCTGGGGTCTTCTGCCAGTGTTCAGAAGAGGTTCTGTAGGATTTGTTCCACATGAAGATGTATTTTTGATGTATTCATGGGGAGGAAGATGATCTCCTCATTTTACTCCTCCACCATCTTGAAATTTCTCTAAAACACAGAATGCTTGTGCCACTTGAAATATTTTAGCACAAAAAGATAAGTTTCTCCTTTTTTTTTTTTTTGGTTATAACTATGGAGAACCACAGACTAGTCTCTCTTAGAAATGGAAACACCAAATCCTAAACACATGAGGGCTCTGTGAAGCCAAGTGTATTAAAGAAATTCTGTGTTATGAATAAGTAGGCTTTATTCTAGGAATTTAATGATGGCTCAGTAATAAAAAGAGATATTAATGATAATCATTGTTAGTAAGGGAAAAATATGTGACTATTTCTGAATTAGAGTAAATTAGGGATTTCCCTGCTGTTCCAGTGATTAAAAATCCACCTTCCAACTCAGGGGAGGCAGGTTTGATCCCTGGCTGGGGGAGTAAGATCCCACATGACATGGAGCAGCTAAGCCCATCTGCCACAAATACTAAGACTGCACACTGCATCTGGAGACGGACCTGGGTACTGCGAGGAAAGATCTCACATGCCGCAACTAGGACCGGATGCAGCCAAAAATGAGCGATTAATGAAGTAATTCCAAGTCACTAACAAATTAAATTGCAGTGAAATAGGATTAGAAAAGTAACTCCTGTATGTAAGAAAAAGATCTCTGACCAAAGCATGCATATCACACTTAGAATGCAAAAACGCACTATGAACTTTTTGGAACCATCTTCAGAGTTTCCTCCATTGTAATAATCTCTTTCCAGTAACACCATGACTTGAGAGTACGTTGGAGAGTATTAATCTTGCTTCTATGTTTTCATGATCAAAACAGGCACATCATACTTTAAAGGCAGAAGCACTAGAGCTTGTAATGTCCTCATTACAAGACAAGATGGTTTGCCTCCTTGTTGGACTACAGTCGACACAATGTATACAGAAAGTACTTCAAATCAACAGGATAGAGCATAGATGTTTGTTAATATTTTCAGGAAAACTACTTATTGAAAATAAGCACACTCAAGGAGAAAAAATTAAGGAGGCTCCAAAGCCTTTTTAAAGCATATCTCCTAAGTGGATGAAGGGTATGAAGGTGAAAAAATTACACTGTTAGATTCATGGAGAACATTAACATATATTTATGTTAGTTTGAAGTAAACAAGAACTTTACAACCATGATGGAAGTCAGAAAATTGGAAAAGAAATAAAATAAAGCAATTTAAATTAAAGTGAAAGAAAAAAGAAAACTAGCTAAGAGTTTTTGAACAAATATGACAGGGAGATGGTTAATATCTTCAATGTATAGAAAGCTCTTAACAGTCTCACAGACATAGAAAATTAGCTAGTGGTAACTAGTTGGTGGAGGGGAGTTGTCAAACTATTGGGTATAACGTAAGCTCAGTGATATACTCGACATCATGGGGAATCTATCCAGTATTTTATCACAACTGCAAATGGAAAAAAACCTTTTACATGCGTTCCCAAACATGAACCCCCTCCCACCTCCCTTCCCATAACATCTCTCTGGGTCATCCCCATGCAACGCATGTAAGAATTAAAGATTTTAAAATTTAAAAAATAAAAAAAAAGAAAAAACCTTTTAAAATTGTATAAAAAATAAAATTTTAAAAAAGCTTTTACAAATCAAGAAATAGATAAATATCCTTAAAGAAAACAGGAAGTCTATAGAAAAGAGACCACCAGTTATCAGGAAACAGAAAAGAAACAGCAACGACTTCTCACTAGTCTTATTAGTTAAGCAATAATTGGCTTTTGGAAAAATTGAGTTAATGTAAGGTATTTAACTCAAGGCAGTAGAGAGAATGACAATTCAGATGTAGGCTGTGGAATAGAATAATTTGAGTTAAAACACTTTCCTAACCCTTTGTAGCTGCTAATCTCAGTCAACCTTCTCAATCTTCAATAACAACATTCATATGCAATGGGAGGTGGCCTTTACGTGATCACTGGTTGAAGTAAATGATAAAATCATGAGCCCCCAAAACATATGGAAACGTACTGAAGGACTGTATCTGTCTGTTCCTCTATCTCTTTATCCATGTCTCGAATGCATCTCTTTCTTTCTAATCACACTTTTGTCTATGTTAAGAAAGGGTTTCCCAGGTGTCTCAGTGGTAAAGAATCTGCCCACCGATGTAAGAGATGCAAGACACACAGGTTCGATCCCTGAGTCGGGAACATCCCCTGGAGAAGGAAATGGCAACCCACTCCAATATTCTTGCCTGGAAAATTTCATGGACAAAGAGCCTGGTGGGCTACAGCCCATGGGGTTGCAAAGAGTCAGACATGACTGAGCAACTGAGCACATATTAAGAAAGCATGGATTGGTGGCAAGAGAGAGAGAAAGAGAATTATGTTCAAAGATAGTGTAGTCACTAAAACTTGTGAAGATTTAAGTCTATTTTTATAGAGAATATTAACACCCATAAAAAAAAAAAGGGGGCTTCTCTTGTGGCTCAGCTGGTAAAGAATCTGCTTGCAATGCAGGAGACCTGGGTTCGATCCCTTAATTGGGAAGATCCCTTGGAGAAGGGTTGGGAAGATCCCCTGAAAAAGGGAAAGGCTATCAACTCCAGTATTCTGGCCTGGAGAATTCCATGGACCATGCAGTCCATGGGGTCACAAAGAGTTGGACACGACTGAGTGACTTTCACTTCATTTTACATAATAAAATTAATAAAACTTGACTTAAAAATGACAAATAGTGCATTGAAGGCAGTTTGTTGGCCAGTCATCCAGGTAATTGATGGTATTCTCAACTAGGTAGACCCTGAAATCTTGGTGGCCTAGCAAGATTAAAGTCTATCTTTCACTCATATCACACCTAGGTGTAACCATGCCATCTGGAACATATGGCCTCCAAGGTTTCCATGGCAAAGGAAGAAAACAGGTTGAAGGGTTTGGGGTTTTTAACTTACCTCATTTTTGGGGCCCACATTCCATTAGATAGAATTTAGCAGTTTAGTCCTGACTCACCTCCAAAGGAGACGGGGGCAAGCAGAGAAGTCTGTGAAGATCAGATGAGCATTATTGGTCTCTGCCTTTGACATAGTATAAATAGGCCCAGTGTTTCCTGGATGACACAGTTGCACTGTGAACTTTCTAGAACCATCTGCAGAGTTTGTTCCATTGTAATAATGCCTTTGCAATAACATCATCACTTGGGAGATAGTTGGAGAGTATGGAGTTCCTCTATTTTCATAAAAGATTGTCAATCAGTAAAAGTAACAGCAACATCCACAATAATAACAGCAGACCTGCATTCTAGATCAGAGAATTTGAAAATATGTTTGCTTTCCAATTCTTACTTAAAGGTTAGCTGAGATAAGGAATATTTTTAAGTGAGTGTTTGGGAATTCTCCTTAAAAATATTTTAATTCTTGGATCAAGCAGAATAAATCTAAATGCCCTGAAAGTGAAAGTTGCTCAGTTATGTCCGTTTCTTGCGACCCCATGGACTATACATGGGGATTCTCCATGTAATTGCCCATGGAGTTCTCCAGGCCAGAATACTGGAGTGGGTAGCCTTTCCCTTCTCCAGAGGATCTCCCAACCCAGGGATTGAACCCAGGTCTCCCACTTTGCAGGCAGATTCTTTACTAGCTGAGCCACAAGGGAAGCCCTAAATGCCCTGAGACCCTCCATATTATTCCCTCCCCTCCCCCTGTCTCTCCACACCCTTCCAGACTACTTTCAGAGGATTGTACTTTGATTCCATGCCCAAAGGTCCTAATGAAATCTATCACCATGTTTGCAATTTGTTTTGTATACGCAGTAACTTTCGGTGGTCCATGTGTGAACCTCCAAGTGAGAAATGTCTTTCAATACTGAGTTTTAAGAAAAAGTTGGCTTATTTTGCAGGGTGTTGTATTTTGTTCATTTTTCTTTGTGTTTTCTCTTTTGCTTTGGCCACCAGGAAGCTCTGTCAAATTGTTGGATCAACTAACACAACCAGGAAATGAAGGGCCACAAATATGTATTGCACCATCCTCTCTCCCATGTTGATCTTTCATTTAGATTTATGTTTTTGAGTCCTGAATTTTTATTTTTGTTTCTATTTCAGTATTGTCACACATGTTTTATAGTCACCTTGAGTCCCAAACCCTAAATTCACCTTGGGGAATCAGTTAGCTCAGAAACTTCCAGGGGTGGTTATTGGAAGCACTCTTTTGATATAGAAAGTTGGTGCACATTTGATTATGAGGTCAAACTTTACAGAAAGTATCAATTTCTTTGATGTTCTTGTATGCATATTTTATTAAAGAACAAGACTTGGAAAAGGGGATGTTTATGGAAAGTGAAGAGATATGTGATAGCCAATTTAATAAGGAACCAAAATAAATTATAGTGAGTCCTTTTAGGACTCACAAAAGGTTTATGTGTTCTTCTGTTCTAGAGGAAATGTTTTCTGTCTGGTTTATGAATTGCTACACTAATGGATGGACAAATGAAATACCTTGACTAGACTGTTAATATCTCTATAAAGCTCATGTTTATGAGTATAAAGCAGAGGATTTGCCCATTTCTCAGAATATGGAATGTTATATATAGAGAAAGTATTATAGAGGATGACCTAGTTTCCATGGCAACAAATTCATTATCTTTTCTCATTCTCTTCTAAGTTACCCAGTTTAACTGCCCTATCCCTTTCACCACACCTCCCCCTCATTAAACACTTACCAGATCCTTTTCTGTTGCTATGTAGGCAGTAAAATAGCTTTCACAGCTGCCTGCTGAATGAAATGGGAAACACACACTCACACACACATGCACACTGAGAGTGTGTGTAAGGAGGAGAATTTCAGCAGTATTTCAGGATCAAGGGATGCAAGTGGCAGGTACGTGTTCTATATATATATTCTATATACATATACAGTGCATCCCCCTGGCACATTTTGCACAATAATGTGACCTGATTTGGGTGCACAGAGCTGCCATGTATGTCGATTTGATGGAGTCTGGGCTCTCCTGACAGTGTGACAGGCTATTAATCACATGTGACCAAAATAGCACACAAAGGAGGACATTCCTGTGTGGGTTTTTTTTTTTCCCTTCCCTGAGTGGGAACAGGTGATTTGCTGTAATTCCTTGGCTTTGTATCCTTTCTGGTTTCTTTTTTAAATCTTTGTCTTTGTCTCATCCTTCTTCCTTACTGGAGGACTTCTCATTTAAAACTGCAAGGTAGGTGTGTTGCCTTGGGTGTGTGAGGTCATGAGGACCAAGTCAGTGGAATAAAGATAACATAAAAAACCCGGATGCTTATTTCACATCGATTGTTTACTCCTAAGACCCATTGCAAGAATCATACAGCTTCATAATTATTATCTTAATGGCTTTGTCTTATTTAGGAGGATAAAGTAGGTAATAGTTAAGATTTATTATGTTTTTAATGGCCAGGTTTTGCTGATAGTACTTATCTTTGTATAATTTGCAAATATAGAATACTGTCATATTTATTATGTTTTTACATGTCCTATTTCAAAGCAATCACATGATTTTCTGTTAGAAATTTCTAATGTGAGATAGTGAAACCTTAGGGTCAGAGTCTGCCGTCAAATGCCTTGTCTTGGTCAGAAATGGCATGACACTTGATGTGTCCTGTCCTCTGCCAATGATGGGACATGGCCAACAGAAGGTGAACTTGAGTTTTTGGTACTTCTGGTCCAAGGACATAAGATTTTTTTGGTTTCACTAGTCACTGTGCCTGAGGATGGAGTGTGGAAAACTGGTAATGGCTCTGTGATAGGGAGCTTATGAGGTAGGGGGTAAAGCCAGGGGAGCAGAGTTCAACAATATTCTTAAGTACAGTCAGCAGATATTTTCTATAAAGAGCCAGACAGCTTTGCAGGTCCTATGGCTTCTGTTGCGGCTATTCAGCTCTGCTGTTGTGGCATAAAAGCAGTCATAGATAATATATAAGTGAATGGACATGGCTGTGTTCCAATAAAACTTTATTGATAGAACTGGAAAGTTGGCCCTATTTGACTCACAGGACATAGTCTGCTGACCCATGTTTTTAAAATGGTGCCAAATAGATAGTAGTTACTGAGATATGAGGGTCAAATAAGAAGGATGGGTTGATTGACAAATCTAGCCAGAAGAAAAATGAAAAGTAATGGTAAAAATTGACAACTAAGTGGTGTTTACTAGATGCTAGTCAGTATTCTAAGAGTTTTACATTCATTAACTCATTGCATCTTTATAACAACAACCCCATGATATAAGTACTGTCTTCCTTGCTGGGAAACATGGAGGTTATATAATATTCCAAAGATCACATGGATAGCGAGCTGCAGGACTGGGATTCAAACCCAGGTTCTGAAATCCAAATCAAGTTCCAGGATCCAGGCTGTAAACCATGGTGGTTTATCACCTTGCGTGGCTGAGCTGACAAGAGAGAGGTGGTCAAGAGGAACTCTGGAGATGAGTGCCGTAGACTTTACATTATCTCAGAATGTACATAAGCTTGCATTTGAAAGGCCAGAATGGGATGTACAGGCTGTACATTGACTATGTGTGATGGGACTGCAGAAGGTTGGAGACTGAGGGAAAATCTCCACCCTGACATTAACTTTCTTGGAGTGTGAAATATAAGAGTGTATATAACATATGTGATGGATGTAAGGAATGATAGTAAAACACACTGAACCCACTATTCCACTTTTAGAAACAGGTCATTATCAAGACCAAAGAAGCTCCCTGAGCCACCTGGTGTGATTCTGTTCTTATCTCCTTCCAAAATAGCCCATTATTCTCCATTTTAATTAATATTTACCTTGCTTTTCTTTATGATTTTATGACATATGTGTATAATCCAAACAGTATGCTATTTACTTTTGTCTTTTATATGAATGGAATCATACTGCTTCAGTGATTTTTTTTCAGTGGTTTTTTTTCTTTCAGCATTAAATCTTTGAAGTTTGTACACCTTGCTAAATCTAATGGTAATTCACTTCTGTTACTGTATAACATTCCATTGTATGAATATAATCCAGTTTATTTATTCATCCTGTTAATGGGCATCAGGTTTGCTTTAGGTTTTAGTCTGTTTAGGGTGATGCGACTGCAAATATTTCAATATGGTTTTTGTATTGTAGAGCAAAAATGCAAGAATTTCTTTAGGAAATATTTTTATGAGTGGAAATCCTTTCCCATAGACTGTGAACATGCTGAACTTTAAGAGGTAACACCACATTATTTTTTAAAGCGGTTGTACCAGTTTCTTTGTTCACCAGCAGTGTCTGAGTTGGTGAGGCTCTGCATCCTGACTAACCCTTCATGTTGCTGGGTGAGTGGATTTGTGGTTTTAACTTACATTCCCCCAATAGCACTTGAATGATTTTTCAGGTTTTATTATTTTTGCTTTCATACTCTTCCTAGTCACTCTGTGCATGTGTATGTTCAGTGGTGTCTGGCTCTTTGTGACCCTATGGACTGAAGCCTGCCAGGTTCCCCTGCCCATGAATTTCCCAGATTACTGGGAATACTGGAGTGGGTTGCCATTTTCTCCTCCAGAGGATCTTGCTGACCGTGTCTCCTGCGTCTCCTGCATTAGCAGGTGAATTCTTTACCACTTGAACCAATAGACAAATATATACTTCCAAGGCTGATGGACTCTTGCAACTCACTATAGATGCCTTTTTATCTTCCTCATGCTAGTAGGGTTGGTGAATAAGCAACCCCTGCACAGAAATATCCTCTCAGGATCCAGATGGATAAATCTGTATCTCCACATCAATCAAAATCCATTCATTCTTCCAGATTTTGGAGGCAGAGGGATTCAGGCTTATTCATACACCATTCCCACCACAAACTAGTGGAGATAACTTAGGCAAAGTTATATCACTTCTTGAAACTCAGTTGCCTCAGTAATACGATGAGTATAATAGCATCTCTCTATGCTGGATGTTGTCTGTTGATTTTAAGTTCTTACTTGTTTTATGGGGGCTAGAAGGCTGAAAACTCTTATTTTCCAGGCTCCTTCGGTCAGTAGAGTTCTGGTTTGGATC
Source organism: Ovis aries (assembly GCF_016772045.2). Lineage (NCBI taxonomy): Eukaryota > Metazoa > Chordata > Mammalia > Artiodactyla > Bovidae > Ovis > Ovis aries. The sequence continues at coordinate 8,581,628 of NC_056072.1, forward strand.
CTGCTAATGCAAGACACTCAGGCAGACCTGGAAGGCAGAGAGGAGGAGAGCCATTCACTCCCCTCTGCCTGTTTGGGGTGACCACATGAACATACAATGGACACGATGCTTGCGGTGACTTGCAGGTGAGCTTCCAGAAACCTTGACTTCAGTGTGACACATGAGATGAGATCATGAGGTGAGATCATTGGTAGGGGCTTCCTGTGACTCAAGTATTTTCTGATTTCAAAGTCAACAATGGTTCTCACTGACCCTCACTTCCTAGCCAAATATTAAGAATTTCTGTATTAACTCCCTTTCTGCTAAAATACCTATAGTGGCTCTATTCATCTGCCTGAACTCTGACTGATATGCACTTCTTTATACTACCTAACTGCTTTAGGCTGTTGTGAAAATGAAATGAAATCATATAGTGCACCTAGTATGAGCCTGGCACATAGGTGGGTGCTTTATAAGCAAGGGGAAAAAAAGCACCATCATTTTTTCAAAGAGGATCATCTCTCACTTTGAAAGGAAACAAAAAATGCATAGAGCATGATGAAGGATCTTGCTTCAGACAGCAGAAAGGAGACCTTGGGTAAACCTTCATTTAAAACTTTGTTTCCATGACACCTGGGCCAGGGCTCTAACACTGCTGCTTTAGCACTGCCAAAGCTGCTGTGAGACTCCCAAATGTCTAGAAGCCAGCATTGCATGCCGTTGGCCAGGTTTGGTCTCCACCAGGTGTGTTGGAATGCCAGCATCCCTCCCTAACTGTGATGGTGACTTTCTTTATGATGTTCATGCTGGATCTCATTAAAACATCCCTGCCCAGAATTATCCCTGCATCAATACCCTGGCGATAACTGCTGGGAAATTTTCTAAACAATTTTCTAGGTTTAGTCAATGAAAAGACACCACCTCCCTCCATACCATTGAAGCATCATCTGGAAGCAATCAATGCAGCTATGGCTTCCTTTCATTTCTCCACTGGCCTCATGCAGGTTTGAAATAGGCCACACTGTGACTGGTTCACAATCAGAAATGCTCACTTCCAAGGGCTCCTTTGCTTCTGTGTTTTGACTTTTTCAGAGTTCTTCATGAACAACTTCAGAAAAGCTGTTGGGCTGCCAATCAAATTCTACCTGACTTCAGAGTTCTGAATTCTTTTTTTTTTACACTGTTGGAAGAAATGCTCCCCTGAGAGAGGATATCACCCTCTCCCTTTATCAGCACCAGTGAAACTGATCCTAATCTCCATCCTCTCCAGGCGAAACCTGTCTTTGTTGTCCTCCAGAGTCTCCTTTCTGATTCCTTTCTTCTCCTTTAGGAGTCCCTACCCACTTCAGAGATTCAGGGTTCTTGAGTGAAGTTACATTATTGTGCTCCTTCCGACAGACATCATTACAAAATTTATTTCGCTGTACTGGGTCTTAGTTGTAGCATGTGGGATTTTTAGTTGCAGCCTGTAAACTTTTAGTTGAAGCATGTGGGATCTAGTTCCCTGACCAGGGATTGAAAACCAGCTGCCTGCATTGAAAGCGCAGAGTCTTAGCCACTGGACCCAGGGAAGTCCCCAGACATCTGCATTTTAAGGCCTGTGTCCTCTGGTGTGGAAAGCTCTGCTTACCCACATATGCAACACAAGTATAAGTGCCTTGTATGTAGTGGGCACTGTGATAGGCGGTATGGACAGGACAGAGGATGCCTTCCTGTTTTCCAGGAGGTTAGTAGGAAAGACTTCTCTGGGACAGTGCCAGCTGGACTGTGGGAGCTCAGGCTTGGGAGGTCACTGTGATCAGGGAACGCATGGGCTTGATGGGAGGAGACTCAGGCAAAGCAGGGCAGCAGTCCACAGGGGAAACACCTCATGAGGTCACACCATGTGACCTTTCCAGCGCAGGGGACATGTGGGCAGCAAATGTGGGGTGGCTTGTCTGACAGTCTAGCTGCAAGATAGCCTCATCCTGAGGGAGCTGAGTGGTGGGCTCTTTGGAAGCCAGGGGGAGGGGGCTCTCCCTGTGAGGCTATGGGAGGGAGAGCTGAGACCAGGTGGGTGGGGATCGATGTGTGGCCAGTCTTTGCTTCAGAACAAGACAAGCTCTTCTTGGGTGCACATCATGTCAGCAGAGGGCACCAGGGGGCAGGGGCCTGTTGGCTTGTTAATCTGTGTGTCTGCAGTTGTGGTTAAGCATTTTCTCAGAAATGGAATCCAATCCTGTGCCCAGTTTTCAGCTTAGTGCAAGTCAGAAGCAACGATGTGTGCTATGTCCTCTGTGTTTTATCTCTGGAGTTTGGTATCTATTGCTTAGTGTTTTGAGAATACCTTCTTTATGGGGTATTTGCAGGGGAAACTAGTTAGACAGTTTTCTATTTCAGAGCCATCTCATTTCCTGGCAAAATACCTCCATCTTTTCCTACTATCTTTTAAGGCAGGAATCAAGGGTGGTCATTTTCTTTTTATATCAGGGAGAATATTTGGATTGTGTTAAGGGAAATGGAATACATTTGGTCTTGCCTTTCATATCCCTTTGTGGTTTTTTTCTCATTTGTGAAATGGGACTGGTGCTTTCCATGTCAGAGGGTGATTGTCAATACATAATGAGATAATGGATCTGCAAAGACTTCTAGACTGCAGCATCAGGCTGGCTCCAAACAGAGGAGGTCCCTTGGTTCCAGGAACATGCCAGAGCTTTGTCCAGTGGGTGTGTTGGAGCAGGAGGTGAAGGTGATAAATGGGTTTACTCTAGCCCTCACGGAGTCCAAGGACACTCCTGTACAAAGAAACCCCTGCAGGCAATCTAAATCCATATGTTGTGTGACAAAAACTGTGTACTAGAAAGAGGGAGAAAGAAGCGGGCCTGGCTGAGGGTGGGAAGTGCTAACAGTATGCTTGGCTGGAAGGCCTGCTGTGCCAGACGCCATTCTTTTAGTTCTGCAAGTGTTTAGTTCTTAACTTTGTCTGCTGGATTTCTGTGGCGGGTATTGCTATTCTCATTCTAGAAAACTCTGTCCTAGTTGCCCAGTGGTGGAATACGCATTTGAGGCTGGATAGGCTGGATGCTCAAATCCACTGTCTTTCTTTTGCATGGTATGTATGTATCTGCTGCTGCCTCAAGGGAAAGAAGCCTGTATTGCTACATAAAGGAGCCTACAGTTGTCACTGTTCCCATGTGCCTTTTTGTCATGGAAGCAGGAAACACAGGAGGCCTTGCTAATGGCTGAGAGCCACAGGCACCTGACTCACGTATCTGGCAACAGAGTGACCTTGAGCATCTTTTCCTCTGTCTGTTGGCCACATGTATGTCTTCTTTGGAAAAGTGTTCAGGTTCTCTGCCCATCTTTCAAGCAGACTGTTTGTTTTTTGATGTTGAGTCATAAGAGTTCTTTGTATGTTTTAGATATTAACTCCTTATCAGATATATCATTTGCAAATATCTTCTCTCATTCAGAGGGCTGCCTTTTTGTTTTGTCAATAGTTTGCTTCACAAAAGCTTCTTCATTTGAAGGAGTCCCTGTTGTTTGTCTTTATTTCCCTTGCCCGAGGAGACATATCCAAAAAATATTGCTCAAGGTGATGTCTTCTGGGAGTTTATAGTTTCAAGTCTTACATTTAAATATTTAACCCATTTTGAGTTTATTTTTGTATATCCTGTGAGGTAGTAGTACTGTTTGATTATTTTATATGTAGTTTTCCCAGCACCAGTTAATTAAGATGCTGTCTTTCCCCTATTATATATTCTTGCCTCCTTTGTCATAGTCTAATTGACTATATAAGAGTACATTTTTCTGGATCCTCTATTGTGGTCCATTGATTTATGTGTCTGTTTTTGTGCCAGCCAGTCAGTCAGTTCAGTCTCTCAGTCCTGTCTGACTCCTTGCGACCCCATGGACTGCAGCATGCCAGGCTTCCCTGTCCATCACCAATTTGGAGTCTACCCAAACTCATGTCCATTGAGTCAGTGATGCCATCCAGCCATCTCATCCTCTGTCATCACCTTCTCCTCCTGCCTTCAATCTTTCCCAGCATCAGGGTCTTTTCCAATGAGTCAGTCCTTTGCATCAGGTAGCCAAAGTATTAGAGTTTCAGCTTTAACATCAGTCCTTCCAATGAACACTCAGGACTGATCTCCTTTAGGGTTGACTGGTTGGATCACCTTGTTGTCCAAGGGACTCTCAAGAGTCTTCTCCAACACCACAGTTCAAAAGCATCATTTTTTTGGGCACTCAGCTTTCTTTAGAGACCAACTCTCACATCCATACATGACTACTGGAAAAGCCATAGCCTTGACGAGACAGATCTTTGTTGGCAAAGAACTGTCTCTGCTTTTGAATATGCTGTCTAGGTTGGTCATAACTTTCTTTCCAGGAAGTAAACATCTTTTAATTTCATGGCTTCAATCACCATCTGCAATGATTTTGGAGCCCCCCACCCCAAATAAAGTCTGACACTGTTTCCGCTGTTTCCCCATCTATTTCCCATGAAGTGATGGGACCACATGCCATGATCTTAGTTTTGTGAATGTTGACCTTTAGGCCACCTTTTTCACTCTCCTCTTTCACTTTCATCAAGAGGCTCCTTAGTTCTTCTTCACTTTCTGCCATAAGGGTGGTGTCATCTGCATATCTGAGATTATTGATATTTCTCCTGGCAATCTTGTGCTTCATCCAGCCCAGAGTTTCTCATGATGTATTCTGCATATACCAGTACCATACTGTTTTGATTACTGTAGCTTTGTAATATAGTTTGAAATCAGGGCTCACAATTCATCCAGCTTTCTTCTTCTTTCTTAAGATTGTTTTGGCTATTTGGGATCTTTAGTGTTTCCATATTCTAAAATTTGAATTATTTATTCTAATTCTATGAAGGATGCTATTGGTATTTTGTTAGGGATTGCATTCAATCTATAGATAGCCCTGGGCAGCATGGTCATTTTTTTTTAAAATTTTATTTTATTTTTTATTTATTTATTTTTTAAATTTTAAAATCTTTAATTCTTACATGCGTTCCCAAACATGACCCCCCCTCCCACCTCCCTCCCCACAACATCTCTCTAGGTCATCCCCATGCACCAGCCCCAAGCATGCTGCACCCTACGTCAGACATGGACTGGCGATTCAATTCTTACATGATAGTATACATGTTAGAATTCCCATTCTCCCAAATCATCCCACCCTCTCCCTCTCCCTCTGAGTCCAAAAGTCTGTTATACACATCTGTGTCTTTTTTCCTGTCTTGCATACAGGGTCGTCATTGCCATCTTCCTAAATTCCATATATATGTGTTAGTATACTGTATTGGTGTTTTTCTTTCTGGCTTACTTCACTCTGTATAATTGGCTCCAGTTTCATCCATCTCATCAGAACTGATTCAAATGAATTCTTTTTAACGGCTGAGTAATACTCCATTGTGTATATGTACCACAGCTTTCTTATCCATTCATCTGCTGATGGACATCTAGGTTGTTTCCATGTCCTGGCTATTATAAACAGTGCTGCGATGAACATTGGGGTACATGTGTCTCTTTCCATTCTGGTTTCCTTGGTGTGTATGCCCAGCAGTGGGATTGCTGGGTCATAAGGTAGTTCTATTTGCAATTTTTTAAGGAATCTCCACACTGTTCTCCATAGTGGCTGTACTAGTTTGCATTCCCACCAACAGTGTAGGAGGGTTCCCTTTTCTCCACACCCTCTCCAGCATTTATTGCTTGCAGATTTTTGGATCGCAGCCATTCTGACTGGTGTGAAGTGGTACCTCATTGTGGTTTTGATTTGCATTTCTCTAATAATGAGTGATGTTGAGCATCTTTTCATGTGTTTGTTAGCCATCCGTATGTCTTCTTTCAAACAGTGTTTATTCTTCCAATCCATGAAAATGGTATTATCTTTTTCCATACGTGTGTATCATCTTCAATTTCTTTCATCAGTGTCCTATAGTTTTCTGAGTACAAGTCTTTTACCTCCTTGGTTAGATTTATTCCTAGGTATTTTATTCTTTCTGAGGCAGTTGTAAAAATTAAAGAGGATTCCAATCATGCAGAATAAATAATAACAATATGGTAATATAGTACTCCTACTTCTTCAATATTATGATATAAAAAGCCTATTCATAGCCTAAAAATGCCCTAAAATAATTAGAACTTCATATATTAAATGTGTAGATTAACTATTACAGGGGACTTTGGCCTCAAGCAAATAGACTTCCAGTTTTTCTTCAACAAAAATAAAACTTACTTGGAATCAACCAAGAATGTCTGTTCATGGTTTATAATCATGGTGAGTCACTTGCAGTTCCCCTGCAAAAATGAAGAGAACTCTTATATAGGGGAAAGGAAGTTGAGGGCCTGTGCTGGCTTTTTAATGTATGCCATCTGCCTTGGGCCCATGCTAAACACACATCCTTTGTGCTGATAAAATCTGGGAAGACACACCTATATCAATACATTCAACTTTAAAAGGCATTAAGTCAATTGCCATATCATATTTTCTGCTCTATCCTTGGGGCAAGGGTCATATTTCTGTGCACTGAGTTTCACAAACTCTAGGACACATATATTAGGCTTAATGGTCCAGGCTCCTCAACTTGAGTCTGCATACTTGAGTGAGTGAGAAAAACCACCCCATCAGTTATATCCCTTGCTCCCTTCAGGGAAAAGACTTCCCCAGAAAGTCTCTAGCTTATCTTGTATTTTTTCAGGGATTAAAAAGAGTTAGTGTGGAAGGCTCCATCAGGGTACAGGGGGGAGGATAGTTAGCATCTTGACTTTTCCCTAGTCTAACTGTCTTTGAAAAATTCAGAAGCCTTCCTATAGATAACCTAGTTTTATTTCTGTCTTCTTTATACCTCCTTCCTGGGATCAGCAATCCCAAAACCAGGTTTGGAAGTTGGCTCCAGTGAGGGAAGACTTTGGTTAAATTGACCCTGATTCCCTGCATGGTCCCTGATTAGTTACTGTTTAGAGATATTGTGATCATTAAATAAGCAGTTATAGGCAGAATAGAGACTGCAGAATAGAGAAAAAAATGCTGTTGATGTTCTCCTCTGTGGTCCTTGGTTCTACTGCTTGCTACAGACATTTGGGTGGGATCTGAGAATTTAGATATTTCAACCACTTGAAACACTAGTAAGAATAATTTTTGAAAGACTTAATCCTGAGGAAATTAGACAAGTAATTGTCCCTTTTGAGAGGCCACAAGGAGAAAATATTTCACTGAGGTCTTCATGGCACTTAGCTTGTGAAATAGCCAACCAGATTCTGAGAAATGTCTGCAAAGTTCTAAAACTTCCCATTGTAACTTAGTTAACATATATCCCTAACTCCAAAAAGAACTCCTAGGAGATACTCTAAAAGAGCCCTGCTTAATGCTTACACTGTCCTCCCCTGAGCTCACAAACTTTTTATGTAGCAGATGAAAATCAAACATTATGCTGATGCTCCAGAAGCATGACATGGCTTTAAGGCAGCCAGGCATCTGCAAAATGTCTAGAAAAGCAAGTGTTTACCACTGGACAGGGAGGCCCGGCGTGCTGCGATTCATGGGGTGGCAAAGAGTCGGACACGACGGAGTGACTGAAATGAACTGAACTGAACTGAACCATCATCTCCTTTCTTTCTGGCCTCTAATTTATTGTCAGAGAAGTATAAAGTGGATTTTTTAAAGTGTCACTCTAACATGTATACTATCATGTAAGAATTGAATCGCCAGTCTATGTCTGACGCAGGTTGCAGCATGCTTGGGGCTGGTGCATGGGGATGACCCAGAGAGATGTTATGGGGAGGGAGGTGGGAGGGGGGTTCATGTTTGGGAACGCATGTAAGAATTAAAGATATTAAAATTTTAAAAAAAAAGTGTCACCATGCTGTAGAAAGAGATTGAAGGAAGATAGATTTGGGAGAGTAGAGTTTGCTGTAGGAGGGAATCTAGGTCCTAGAAGGAAAGGCATGTGGCTGATGTCAGAACCTGTACAGTCTCCCTGAGTAGAGTGGAAGCTTCCAGTTTGTAAAGAGCCACAGTACCAGCAGTACTTATTGAGCAACTACTTTGCATTTGCTTTTTAATGAAGTCTTTCATTCAAATTTTAACTAATGTATGAGTTGGTTATTAAAAGCATTCTATTTTTAAAAATTAATTTTTATTGGAACTCAGTTAATTTACAATGTTGTGCTAGTTCCTGCTGTACAGGAAAGTGAATCAGTTATATGTATATGTACATATGTCTACTCTCTTAAAAATTCTTTTCCCATGTAGTTCATTACAGAGTATTGAGAAGAGTTCCCTGTGCTATACAGTAGGTTCTTATTAGTTATCTGTTTTATATGCAGTAGTGTGTATATGTCAATTCCAGTCTCCCAAATTATCTCCTCCCTTCCCCTCCCCACCCCATAACCATAAGTTTGTTTTCTACATCTGTGACTCTATTTCTGTTTTGTAAATAGGTTTCATTTGTAACATTTGTTTTCTATTTCACCTGAAAGTAATATCATTTGATGTTTGTTTTTCTCTTTCTGACTTCACTAAGATGACAATTTCTAGATCCATCTATGTTGCTGCAAATGGCTTTGTTTCCTTCTTTTTGTGGCTGAGTAATATTTCACTGTGTGTATGTACTGCATCTTCTTGATCCGTTCCTCTGTCAATGGTCTATTTTTCTAAGTGGGGAAGTAATCCTCCTAAGGTTACACAACTGTTAAGTGCTAGAGTCAGAGTTTGAAACAGTGATCAGCCAGACTCCAAGTTGTGGAAGAACTTAAAATGAAAACAGATGTTCCAAAAATTCACTAACCCTATGTTATAAATTTAATAGTGTCACCCGACCCCAATTCATATTTACAAGCCCTAACCCCTAATGTGATGTATTTGTAGATGGCCTTTAAGGAGGTAATTAATGTCACATGAGGTCGTAAGGGTGGGGCCTGAAGTCAACAGGACTGATATCCTCATAAGAAGAGGAAGAGACACCAGTAGCATGCATGTACAGAGCAAAGGCAGAGTCAGGACACAGTGGGAAGGTGGACAACTATAAGCCAAGGAGAAAAGCCTCAGGAGACACTCAGCCTGCCAAGCCCTTGATCTTCCAGAACTGTAAGAAACAGATTTATATTATTGAAGCTACCCAATCTGTGATATTTCACTATGGTAGCCCTTAGCACGGAGAAGGCAATGGCACCCCGCTCCAGTACTCTTGCCTGGAAAATCCCATAGACAGAGGAGCCTGGTAGGCTGCAGTCCATGGGGTCACTGTGAGTTGGGCACGACTGAGCGACTTCACTTTCACTTTTCACTTTCATACATTGGAGAAGGAAATGGCAACCCACTCCAGTGTTCTTGCCTAGAGAATCCCAGGGACGGGGAGCCTGGTGGGCTGCCATCTATGGGGTTGCAGAGTCGGACACGACTGAAGCGACTTAGCAGCAGCAGCAGCAGCAGCAGCAGCAGCAGCAGCAGCAGCAGCAGCAGCAGCAGCGGCAGCAGCAGCAGCAGCAGCCTTTAGCAAACCAGTACACCCCACCATCTTTGTGAGTGGAACACTTTGCTGTTCCTTGACTTTGAGTTTATTCATGTGATTTATTTTGGTTCACAGAATGTTAGCAGACCTGATGTGAATAGAGGCTTAAGAGACATCTGTGTTTTGGCTTGTTCTCTTGTGCCTGTGCTAGTGCCATAAGAAAGACATATTCCTTAGACCTGGTCCAAGGGAGGATGAGAGACATGTGGGGTAGGGCTTTGCAGCTTAAAGCAAAGCCACCTGGCTGAACCTGGTCTAAGTCAGTCAACTCTAAGATGCTGCAATTTGAAGCCAAATCACTCGAACTGACCTCCATACCCATGGTAGCAGATGACCATTGTCTTAAGCTCCTGAGTTTTGTTATTCAGCATTATGGTGGCAATAACTAACTGTCACATTAGTCAAAGATCAGACTAGGCAACTTCACATAATTTCTGCATGGTAGCTTCTCTGGCCATTTATTAGGGGTGGGGATGGAGGGATATATGGAGAGAAGGCAGACAAATGGCAGCTCTAATAATTCTGTCAACTTCTGAATTAGGAGAAGTTATATTTATCTAGGAATATGTATAAAGTGAAATTGAACTGTTATTTTCCACTTATCCAGGACAATATTTGTTGTTGTTCAGTTGCTAAGTCATGTCTGACTCTTTGCAACCCTGTGGACTACAGCAGGCGAGGCTTCCCTGTCCTTTACCATCTCCCAGAGCTTGCTCAAATTCATGTCCATTGAGTTGGTGATGCCATCCAACCATCTCATCCTTTTTTCCCCTTCTCCTCCTTCCTTCTGTCTTTTGCAGCATCAGGGTCTTTTCTAATGAGTCAACTCTTGACATCAGGTGGCCAAAGTATTGGCACTTCAGCTACAGCATCAGTCCTTCCAATGAATATTCAGGATTGACTTCCTTTAGGAGGGACTGGGTGGATCTCCTTGCAGTCCAAGGAACTCTGAAGAGTCGTCTCCAATACCACACAAAAGCATTAATTTTTCAACACTCAGCTTTCTTTATGGTCCAACTCCTCACATCCATGTATGACTACTGGAAAAACCATAGCTTTGATTCTACAGATTGTGTTGGCAAAGTAATGTCTTCTTCTTTTTAACATGCTGTCTAAATTGGTCATAGCTTTTCTTCCAAGGACCAAGCATCTTTTAATTTCATGGCTGCTGTCACTGTACAAAGTGATCTTGGAGTCCAAGAAAATAAAGTCTGTCAATGTTTCCAATGTTTCCCCATCAATTTGTCATGCAATGATGGGACTGGATGCCATGATCTTGGTTTTTCAAATGTTGAGTTTTAAGCCAGCTCTTTTACACTCCTCTTTCACCTTCATCAAGAGGCTCCTTAGTTCCTCTTCACTTTCTGCCATAGGGGTTGTATCATCTGCATATCTGATTATTTCTTCCAGCAATCTTGATTCCGCTTGTGCTTCAGCCTGGCACTTTGTGTGATGTACTCTGCATATAAGTTAAATAAGCAGAGTGACAGTATGCAGTCTTGATGTACTCCTTTCCCAATTTGGAAACAGTTGTTCCATGTCCAGTTCTGACTGTTGCTTCTTGACCTGCATACAGGTTTCTCAGGAGGCAGGTAAGGTGTTCTGGTATTCTCATCTCTTTAAGAATTTTCCACAGTATGTTGTGATCCACACAGTCAAAGACTTTAGTGTAGTCAATGAAGCAAAAGTAGATGTTTTTATGGAATTCGCTCGCTTTTTCTATGATCTAGCAGATTTTGGCAATTTGATCTCTTCCTCTTCTTTTTCTAAATTGAGCTTGAACATCTGAAAGTTCTTGGTTCACATACTGTTGAAGACTAGCATGGAGATTTTTGAGCATTACTTTGGTAGTGGTGAGATGAGTGCAATTGTGCAGTAGTTTGAACATTCTTTGGCATTGCGTTTCTTTGGGATTGGAATGAAAACGGACATTTTCCCATCCTGTGGCCACTGCTGAGTTTTCCAAATTTGCTGACATATTGAATGCAGTGCTTTCACAGCATCATCTTTTAGGATTTGAAATAGTTTAGTGGGAATTTCATCACCTCCACTAGTTTTATTTTATTATTATTATTTTTTATTCTTATAATTATTCTTTTATTTATTTATTTATTTTTACTTTACAATATTGTATTGGTTTTGTCATACACCAACATGAATCCGCCATGGGTGTACACGTGTCCCCCATCCTGAACCCCCCTCCCAACTCCTTCCCTGTACCATCCCTCTGGGTCATCCCAGTGCACCAGCCCTGAGCATTCTGTATCATGCATTGAACCTGGACTGGTGATTCATTTCACATATGATATTATACATGTTTCAATGCTATTCTCCCAAATCATCCCACCCTCTCCCTCTCCCACAGAGTCCAAAAGACTGTTCTATCGGTCTGTGTCTCTTTTGCTGTCTTGCATACAGGGTTATCGTTACCATCTTTCTAAATTCCATATATATGCGTTAGTATACTGTATTGGTGTTTTTCTTTCTGGCTTACTTCACTCTATAATCGGCTCCAGTTTCATCCACCTCATTAGAACTGATTCAAATGTATTCTTTTTAATGGCTGAGTAATACTCCATTGTGTATATGTACCACAGCTTTCTTATCCATTCATCTGCTGATGGACATGTAGGTTGCTTCCATGCCCTGGCTATTATAAACAGTGGTATGATGAACATTGGGATACACGGATCTCTTTCAATTCTGGCTTCCTTGGTGTGTATGCCCAGCGGTGGGATTGCTGGGTCATAATGCAGTTCTATTTGCAGTTTTTAAAGGAATCTCCACACTGGTCTCCATAGTGGCTGTACTACTTTGCATTCCCACTAACAGTGTAAGAGGGTTCCCTTTTCTCCACACCCTCTCCAGCATTTATTGCTTGTAGACTTTTGGATAACAGCCATTCTGACTGGTGTGAAATGGTACCTCACTGTGGTTTTGATTTGCATTTTTCTGATAATGAGGTATGTTGAGCATCTTTTCATGTGTTTGTTAGCCATCTGTATGTCTTCTCTGGAGAAATGTCCATTTAGTTCTTTGGCCCATTTTTTGGTTGGGTCATTTTTTTTCTGGAATTGAGCTGCAGGAGTTGCTTGTGTATTTTTGAGATTAGTTGTTTGTCAGTTGCTTCATTTGCTATTATTTTCTCCCATTCTGAAGGCTGTCTTTTCACCTTGCTTATATTTTCCTTTGTTGTGCAGAAGCTTTTAATTTTAATTAGGTCCTATTTGTTTATTTTTGCTTTTATTTCCAATATTCTGGGAGATGGGTCGTAGAGGATCCTGCTGTGATTTATGTCGGAGAGTGTTTTGCCTATGTTCTCCTCTAGGAGTTTTATAGTTTCTGGTCTTACATTTAGATCTTTAATCCATTTTAAGTTTATTTTTGTGTATGGTGTTAAAAGTGCTCTAGTTTCATTCTTTTACAAGTGGTTGACCAGTTTTCCCAACACGACTTGTTAAAGAGACTGTCTTTTCTCCATTGTATATTCTTGCCTCCTTTTTCAAAAATAAGGTGTCCATAGGTGTATGGATTTATCTGTGGGCCTTCTATTTTGTTCCATTGATCTATATTTCTGTCTTTGTGCCAGCACCATCCTGTCTTGATGACTGTGGCTTTGTAGTATAGTCTGAAGTCAGGCAGGTTGATTCCTCCAGTTCCATTCTTCTTTCTCAAGATTGCTTTGGCTTTTCGAGGTTTTTTGTATTTCCATACAAATTGTGAAATTATTTGTTCTAGCTCTGTGAAAAATACTGTTGGTAGCTTGATAGGGATTGCATTGAATCTATAGATTGCTTTGGGTAGTATACTCATTTTCACTATATTAATTCTTCTGATCCATAAACATGGTATATTTCTCCATCTATTAGTGTCCTCTTTGATTTCTTTCATCAGTGTTTTATAGTTTTCTATATATAGGTCTTTAGTATCTTTAGGTAGATATATTCCTAAGTATTTTATTCTTTTCATTGCAATGGTGAATGGAATTGTTTCCTTAATTTCTCTTTCCATTTTTTCATTATTAGTGTATAGGAATGCAAGGGATTTCAGTGTATTGTTTTTATTTCCTGCAACTTTACTATATTTATTGATTAGTTTCTGGTGGAGTCCTTAGGGTTTTCTATGTAGAGGATCATGTCATCTGCAAACAGTGAGAGTTTTACTTCTTCTTTTCCAATTTGGATTCCTTTTATTTCTTTTTCTGCTCTGATTGCTGTGGCCAAAACTTCCAAAACCATGTTGAATAGTAGTGGTGAAGGTGGGCACCCTTGTCTTGTTCCTGACTTTGGGGGAAATGCTTTCAATTTTTCACCTTTGAGGATAATGTTTGCTGTGGGTTTGTCATATATAGCTTTTATTATGTTGAGGTATGTTCCTTCTATTCCTGCTTTCTGGAGAGTTTTTATCATAAATGGATGCTGAATTTTGTCAAAGGCTTCCTCTGCATCTATTAGATAATCAATAGCTTTTATTTTTCAATTTGTTAGTGTGGTGTGTTACATTGATTGATTTGCGGATATTGAAGAATCCTTGCATCCCTGGGATGAAGCCCACTTGATCATGTGTATGATCTTTTTAATGTGTTGTTGGATTCTGATTGCTAGAATTTTGTTAAGGATTTTTGCATCCATGTTCATCAGTGATATTGGCCTGTAGTTTTCTTATTTTGTGGCCTCTTTGTCAGGTTTTGGTATTAGGATGATGGTGGCTTCATAGATTGAGTTTGGAAGTTTACCTTCCTCTGCAATTTTCTGGAAGAGTTTGAGTAGGATAGGTATTAGCTCTTCTCTAAATTTTCGGTAGAATTCAGCTGTGAAGCCATCTGGACCTGGGCTTTTTTTTTTGCTGGAAGATTTCTGATTACAGTTTCAATTTCTATGCTTGTGATGGGTCTGTTAAGATTTTCTATTTCTTCCTGGTTCAGTTTTGAAAAGTTGTACTTTTCTAAGAATTTGTCCATTTCTTCCACGTTGTCCATTTTATTGGCATATACTTGCTGATAGTAGTCTCTTATGATCCTTTGTATTTCTGTGTTGTCTGCTGTGATCGCTCCGTTTTCATTTCTAATTTTATTTATTTGATTTGTATCCCTTTTTTTCTTGATGAGTCTGGCTAATGGTTTGTCAATTTTATTTATCCTTTCAATGAACCAGCTTTTGGCTTTGTTAATTTTTGCTATGGTCTCTTTTGTTTCTTTTGCTTTTATTTCTGCCCTAATTTGTAAGATTTCTTTCCTTCTACTAACCCTGGGGTTCTCCACTTCTTCCTTTTCTAGTTGCTTTAGGGGTAGAGTTAGGTTATTCATTTGACTTTTTTCTTGTTTCTTGAGGTATGTCTGTATTGCTATGAACCTTCCCCTTAGCACTGCTTTTACAGTGTCCCACAGCTTTTGGATTGTTGTGGTTTCATTTTCATTCGTTTCTATGCATATTTTTATTTCTTCTGTGATTTGTTGGTTATTCAGAAGTGTGTTGTTCAGCCTCCATATGTTGGAATTTTTAATAGTTTTTCTCCTGTAATTGAGATCTAATCTTACTGCATTGATGTCAGAAAAAAATTCTTGGAATGATTTCAGATTTTTTGAATTTACCAAGGCTAGATTTATGGCCCAGGATGTAATCTATCCTGGAGAAGGTTCCATGTGCACTTGAGAAAAGGTGAAATTCATTGTTTTGGGGTGAAATGCCCTATAGATATCAATTAGGTCTAACTGGTCTATTGTATCATTTAAAGTTTGTGTTTTCTTGTTAATTTTCTGTTTAGTTATCTATCCATAGGTGTGAGTGGGGGTATTAAAGTCTCCCACTATTATTGTGTTATTGTTAATTTCCCCTTTCATACCTGTTAGCATTTGTCTTACATATTGTGGTGCTCCTTTGTTGGGTGCATATATATTTATAATTGCTGTATCTTCTTTTTGGATTGAACATTTGATCATTATGTAGTGTCCTTCTTTGTCTCTTTTCACAGCCTTTGTTTTAAAGTCTATTTTATCTGATATGAGTATTGCTACTCTTGCTTTATTTTGGTCTCTATTTGCATGGAATATCTTTTCCCAGCCCTTCACTTTCAGTCTGTATGTGTCCCCTGTTTTGGGGTGGGTCTCTTGTAGACAACATATATAGGGGTCTTGATTTTGTATCCATTCAGTCAGTCTTTGCCTTTTGGTTAGAACATTCAACCCATTTACGTTTAAGGGAATTATTGATAAGTATAATCCTGTTGCCATTTACTTTATTGTTTTGGTTCAAGTTTATACACCCTTTTGTGTTTCCTGTCTAGAGAAGATCTTTTATCATTTATTGGGGAGCTGGTTTAGTGGTGCTGAATTCTCTCAGCTTTTGCTTATTTGTAAAGCTTTTGATTTCTCCTTCATATTTGAATGAGATCCTTGTTGGGTATGGTAATCTGGGCTGTAGGTTATTTTCTTTCATCCCTTTAAGTATGTCCTGCCATTCCCCCCTGGCCTGAAGCATTTCTATTGAAAGATTAGCTGTTATCCTTATGGGAATCCCCTTGTGTGTTATTTGTTGCTTTTCCCTTGCTGCTTTTAATATTTGTTCTTTGTGTTTGATCTTTGTTAATTTGATTAATATGTGTCTTGGGGTGTTTCGCCTTGGATTTATCCTGTTTGGGACTCTCTGGGTTTCTTGGCCTTGGGTGACTATTTCCTTCCCCATTTTAGGGAAGTTTCAACTATTATCTCCTCAAGTGTTTTCTTGTGGTTTTTCTTTTTTTCCTCTTCTTCTGGGGCTCCTATGATTTGAATGTTGGGGTGTTTAACGTTATCCTGGAGGTCTCTGAGATGTCCTCATTTCTTTTAATTCATTTTTATTTTTTCCTCTCTGATTCATTTATTTCTACCTCTATCTTCTACTTCACTAATCCTATATTCTGCGTCTGTTATTCTACTATTTGTTCCCTCCAGAGTGTTTCTGATCTAATTTATTGCATTATTCATTATATGCTGACTCTTTTTTATTTCTTCTAGGTCCTTGTTAAACCTTTCTTGCGTCTTCTCAATCCTTGTCTCCAGGGTATTTATCTGTGATTCCATTTTGATTTCAAGATTTTGGATCATTTTCACTATCATTATTTGGAATTCTTTTTCAGGTAGATTCCCTATGTCTTCCTCTTTTGTTTGGTTTGGTGGGCATTTATCCTGTTCCTTTACCTGTTGGGTATTCCTCTGTCTCTTCATCTTGTTTATATTGCTGAGTTTGGGGTGGCCTTTCTGTATTCTGGCAGTTTGTGGAGTTCTCCTTATTGTGGAGTTTTCTTGCTGTGGGTGGGGTTGTACGGGTGGCTTGTCAAGGTTTCCTGGTTAGGGAAGCTTGTGTCGGTGTTCTGGTGGGTGGAGCTGAATTTCTTCTCTCTGGAGCGCAATGAAGTGCCAGTAATGAGTTATGAGATGTCAATGGGTCTGGAGTGACTTTGGGCAGCTTGTATATTGAAGCTCAGGCCTGTTTTCCTGTGTTGCTGGAGAATTTGCATGTTATGTCTTGATCTGGAACTTGTTGGCCCTTGGGTGGTGCTTGGTTTTAGTGTAGGTATGGAGGCGTTTGATGAGCTCCTGTCAATTAATGTTCCCTGGAGTCAGGAGTTCTCTGGTGTTGTCAGAATTTGGACTTAAGCCTCCGGCTTCTGGTTTTCAATCTTATTTTTACAGTAGCCTCAAGACTTCTTCATCTATACAGCACAGTTGATAAAGCATCTAGGTTAAAGATGAAAAGTTTCTCTATTGTGAGGGACACCCAGAGAGGTTCACAGAGTTACATGGAGAAGAGAAGAGAAGAGGGTTGAGGGAGTTAGAGGTGACCCAAATGAGATGAGGTGGAGTCAAAAGAGAAGAGAGCAAGCTAGCCAGTAATCACTTCCTTATGAGCATTTCACAGTCTGGACTGCTCAGATATGTTCACGGAGTTATACAGAGAAGAGAAGAGGGAGGAAGGAGACAGAGGTGGCCAGGAGGATAAAGGGGGGAATCAAAAGGAGCGAGACAGATCCAGCCAGTAACCAGTTCCCTAAGTGTTCTCCATCATCTGGAACACACAAAGAGATTCACAGAGTTGGGTAGAGAAGAGAAGAGGGAGGGAGGAGATAGAGGCTACCTGGTGGAGAAAAAGGAGAGTCCAAAGGTGGAAAGAGCAGTCAAGCCAGTAATCTTGCTCCCAAGTAAAAATGGGTACTGAAGATTGGGTTCTTAAAGGTAAAAAGTTGATAGCAAATACCAAAAAGCAAAGATTAAAAATCTAGAGTAGAGGTTGGATTTTCAAAAATACAATATTAAAGAAAAGAAAAAAAAACGAAGTTATAAAAATTATAATATATATATATACATATATATATGAAGTTTGCTTTAAAAAATAGGGTCTCTTTTTTTGCAAAATAATAGTAGGTTATAAAAATGAAAATTAAAGAGGTAATAGAAAACTTAAAAATTTAAAAAAATTTAAAAAATGATAGCAAAAATAGTAAAAATATATCTAGAGCTTTCTCTGGTTTTGTTGTGGGCAGTGTGGGGTCAGTTCATTTTTGGATAGTTCCTTGGTCCGGCTTATATTTCTCAAGATCTATAGGCCCCTTCCTATGTAGTCAGTACTAACTATAGGGTTTTAATCTATTGCACCTGTCACTTCCAAGGCGGTTCCCTCTGTTTTAGCTCCTTCTGTTTGCTGGTCTCTTCAGTGTCTGATTTCCACCCTGACACAAGGGGGTGGTGGTGGACACTTTTTTAGGCTCACTTGTTCCGTCGTGCTGTGGGGAGGGAGGGACGCTGCAAACAAATAACACTGGCGTGTGCTCTCAGTGTCTCAGCCACACTGGGCCTTCCCCTGCTCATGACGCGTGTGCCCTCCCGGCCCACACTGCTCAGGCTCTAGGTTGCTCTGCCAGGAACCATCCAAGGCCAGCCCTGGGCTGCATGCATCTCCCAGGTCTAAGCCACCCAGGTTCAGGCACTCGGGTAGTCCTCAGAGGCGCAGACTCGGTTGGGCCTGCGTTTTGTGCCCTTCCCAGGTCCGAGCAGCTCAGGTGATGAGGTGTTTGGGGAGCAAGGTCAATGCGACTTATTGCCTCCCCCGTCCCTGCTGCTCAGTTTTCTGGGTGTACAACCAGCGCACCTTCTCAGGCAGATGTTGACTGTCCAGAATCCCAAGAAGTCTTAATTAGCAAAGAAGCCTGCTTGCAGTTTGGTAGATAATGCCTCTCTGGGCCTGCGATTGACCCCCTTCCGGCTCTGGCTGCCTGTCACAGGAGGGGGATGGTCTACAGCCAGCTAGCTCTGTTCAGTCCTTTGTTCTGTGAGCGGGCCTGACTGTTTCTTAGGTTAGGGCTTTTCGCATGGTAGCTATCCTGCAGTCTGGTTCGCCATCCCAAGTTAGTTTGCTCAGATTGTGCTTGGGGCATTCAGGCCCAGTCCTTACTCTAAACAATGCAGCCCACGCCTCCCTGCCCAGCCCCTGCTTGCTAATGGCGGGTGCAGGTGTCTGCGCTGCTTCTCCGCTGGGGGAGTTACCACTGGGCACGTAATCTGTGGGTTTTAATTATTTATTTATTTTTCCTCCCAGTTATGTTGCCCTCTGTGGTTCCAGGGCTCGCCACAGACTCGGCAGTGAGATTGTTTCCTGGTGTTTCTGAACTGAACTGAACTCTTTTTAAGACTCCCTTCCTGGGACGGAGCTCTGTCCCTACCTCTTTTGTCTCTCTTTTTGTCTTTTGTATTTTTTCCTATCTCCTTTCAAAGACAATGGGCTGCTTTTCTGGGTGCCTGATGGACTGTCCCTAGTTTTGTTTTATAGTGATGCTTCCTATGGCCCACTTGACTTTGCACTTCAAGATGTCTGGCTCTAGGTGAGTGATCACACCATTGTGGTTATCTGGGTCATTAAGGTCTTTTTGGTACAGTTCTGTGTATTCTTGCCACCTCTCCTTAATGTCTTCTGCTTCCTTTAGGTTCATACCATTTCTGTCCTTTACTGTGCCCATCTTTGCATGAACTATTCCCTTGGTATCTCTAATAATCTTGAAGAGACCTCTCTAGTCTTTCCCATTCTATTGTTTTCCTCTGTTTCTTTGTATTGGTCACATAGAAAGGCTTTCTTTTCTCTCCTTGCTGTTCTTTGAAACTCTGCATTTATTTTTCTCCTTTGCCTTTCGTTTCTCTACTTTTCTCAGCTATTTGTAAGACCTCCTTGGACAACCATTTTGCCTTTTTGCATTTCTTTTCCTTGGAGATGGTTTTGATCACCACCTCCTGTACTATGTCACGAACCTCCATCCATAGTTCTTCAGGCACTCTATCAGATCTAATCCCTAAATCTATTTGCCATTTCCACTATATAATTGTAAGGGATTTGATTTAGATCATACCTGAATGGTTTAGTTGTTTTCCCAACTTTCTTCAATTTAAGTCTGAATTTGGCAAAAAGGAATTTGTGATCTGAGCCATAATCACCTCCTGGACAATATTTAAATGAAGGAAAAACAGTCCTACACACTCACACAGATAAATGGAGAGAGAATGGCCTTGTGCTTGTTGCAGTGAGTTATACTAAGTTTAATGTCTTGACTTTGTCTCTTACTAGCTATGATTGACCTGGAACACATTACATAAATCTCATAGAAAGACCTTTAGTCTTTCTATCTGAAAATGGGAATGCTAATGATATCCTTCACACCCAGATACAATTTTTTTCTCCCCCATGTTTGTTCTGAACCCACAGTTGGAAGTGTCTGACTCAGAGCAAATACTCTTTATATTGCCTCTTATAGTCCAGGAAGCTTGAAGGGATCAAGTAGGGTGGGGAAGATTTGAGAAACGCAAACTTTTGGGAATGTGGTTTGCTATCTGGGTGTTTGGAGATACTTAGTTCAGAGGGGCCAGATGGACAGGTTGCACTGCCTTTGTGCTGACCTGGGTTGGTTATGAAGTCTTGAATCCTGATTATGTGGTCCAATGGAGGAAGGTGTGGAATCCCAGACTGTCAGAGCTAAAAGACCCCACGGAGGTGACAAATAATAGATAAGTTCTAGTTTGACAAGTTGGAGCCCTGATTAATAGTTCAGGTTCCAAGTTCCAGAGTTTGTGACTTTGGACACATTATTCAGCCTTTTTGAGTCTTTGTTTCTTTGTCTGTAAAAAGAGAAGGGTAGTGTGTATCTTTCATAGTAAAGCTTTCCATTATTATGAAAATCACATTAAACCAAGGCTCTTAAGCCCTTAGTATAGCACAAGCTGCAGATAAGCACTCACAAATATAATCTTGGGGTATTTAATTTATCCAGGCTTCCCCAGTGGCTCAGTGGTAAAGTATCCATCTGTCAAGCATGATGTGGGTTCAGTCCATCGTTGAGGAAGATCCTCTGGAGAAGGAAATGACTACCCACTCCAGTATTCTTGCCTGGGAAATCCCATGGACAGAGGAGCCTGGTGGGCTACAGTCCATGACGTCACAAAGAGTCAGACACAACTTAGCAACTAAAAAACAATAAGTTTAATTTATCCACTCCAGTCCCCTCCTTTTGTGGATAAATAAACTGAGGCTTCCTGAGGTATGCTGATCTTCTCCAAGTCACAAGCAAATGATGTGCCAAAGTAGGGCTAGACTGGAGAAAATTTTTCCGAGTGATATATACCTGAAACAGAGGCATGCTAACCTGTTCAGAGATTAAGAGGAAGTATGTAGTATGCAGACTCAGGAGAGAGAGGTAGAGCTATAACTTTTCGGTATTGAAAATGTCCCAGAATCTACATCTAGCCTGTCATTTTTGCAAGAGTCCTTCCCCTAGTTTCTCCTGGTAGCTTGGCTTCATTTGTTAAACCACCAGTGACAAGAAGCTCATCACATACTGTGTCAGCGCATCCCACCTGGAACAGCTTACTACCAAGTTTTCCTTATATTGAGCCTTAATGTAACATCTATTTCTTGAACCACATAGACTGAATCTAATATTTTTCTGTACCCTAGTCTTTGAGTGTTTGCAGGCAGCTCTGTCTCTTGCTCCCACTGACTCTGCCAAACACACCTTCATTCAAGTGTGTATTGAACAGCATGTCAGGATTGTTTTAGAGGTCATACACAGGAAACTCAGACTTAAACATTTCATTCATTCATCTGTTTGACACATTTTCATTAGGTACGTTTTATGTTGCAGGCACAATTCTAGATATTGAGGGCAGAGCAGTGAGTATAACAGTCTGTACCCATATGGAGCCTGCATTCTAGTGTGAGAAGATAGACAATGAACAGATAAATAGGTTTAGCTCAATGAATAAACATATAGTAATTCAGAGGAAACGTGCTTTGGAAAAAGGAAAGAGAAATAGAACGAAGGACACAGAGAATCCTGAGGGGTGGTTGTGTGGTGGTGGATGGTGCCATTCAGCTGAATGCTTCAGAGGGAGGGCGCAGCTCAGCTCTCTGTTTCTTTTATCTGCGCTCCTCTCAGATCTGCTTTGTGCTAGACCAGCTCCCCTTGTGTTAGCCATGTGGCTCTCGATGGACCAGGGCTGTGTGTTTTCTCATGCACATTGGAAAGAGATGGGTGTTAGTTTCTACAACAGGGAAACAGATGTTCTAAGCTCTACTCTGACAGATTCACCCTTGTACTCTGTGTTCAAGGGTAACATCATGCACTGATTAGCTTTCACCTTGGTTTGTTTCCATGTGAATGTTTGTTCATTCTTTATTTTTCCCATGTGAACTTTTAGAGGGACACATCCACTTCTCAAGGGAGAAGTGTGCTTATTGTCACCCAGAGCATATGGCTGCCAGGAAACAGGGGAAAAGGCCCCGGGAATAGCTTGCTCTTTCTAGACATGGCAGAAGTGGGAAGAAGACAGGAAAGGAAGATGTGATCAGAAGAGGCAAATGGCCGGAGGAGTGATCAGGCTAGGGCTGGCTTCCCTGTACTTTGGCTCCCCGGGGGAATGGATGGGATGCCTGGATGGAGGGTGGATATGGTGGGGAAAAGGGTCTACCATAAGTGGTCCTGTGGAAGGATGCCGCAGGGATGGATTCAGACATGGCAGAGACTCTGAAGGGCCTAGGAGAGGCATCAGTGAGAGCCCCAAAGGGAGCCCCAATCAGCCAGAAGGCACTGCTGGGTCTTGAAGAAGCTGAGAGGCCAGCTGGCAAGTCACAGCAGTCAGAGTTGTTCCCACAGGCATTGATGGAATGCCTGGGGTGGAACTGCCTCACTTTGGGGGAGGTCATTCAGGGTCAGTTCAGCCCTGTCTCTCCATAGCCTAAAGCAGAGAGGATTCAGAGGGTACCAGGTCTGTTCAAGGATGCTCCACTCTCTCCATTCACCAGCCCAACAATATACATAGAGAGGATGGGATGGAGCCTGAGAGACAGGCTTCAGAAACCTGAGAATCTGAGCATTTTGACCTCAATAGACTATGTACTTAATTCAGCAGATTCTTCCAATTTAGAATCAGACCCAAGAATAACAGCTTAAACTAAATTCAGTTTTCTTTTCTTGCTTACCAGCGGGGAGGGGGCTTGTGAGGAAGAACAGGCCAGTTATTGACCGAATGAAGAAACCACATTTTCTTTGTACACAGAAGAGTAATGGGGATAGATTTTCAATCCTGCCACAATTAAGATCCAGCATGGTGAGGTCTGAAGTGGTGGAGAGTTCCAGGGTGCTAGGAGAGTGGCAGAGACCATCTCTGACTCAGACTGAAGAGGGGCAGGGCGGGGAGCTTAGGAGAATGAAGTGCTCCTAACAAGCTGAATCTTACAGGGGTGGTAGCAGGTGCCCAGACAAAGAACACAGTTGCAAAGAAGGGACTGAGGTGGGGAGTGGCATGCACAAGGGTCTAGGTTGGGGGGGCACACCTAGAATTTCTCTAGGTGACCTGCATGGGATGATTTTTGAGTGTCCTTGTTGCCTGGGGAACTGCAGGGATCTGAGAGCCAGGAAGGTGAGTGAGCATGTGCTGGCCAAGGCAAGGACTCCCTCTGCCTTCTCTTTCCTCCTCACAGCCAGACAGTCTGTGAATTTCCCAGGGATTTCATTTTACTTGTAGGCAAATGTACCGCGTGGGGTAGAGGTGGGCTGAGACCAGGGCCGTAGGTGAGGCACTGCATGCGTGTATCTCATTTCGTCCCCACAGCAGCTTTCTCATCCCAGTATTAGTCTCTAATCCATCTCGGCTCTTATTTATATTCAGGATACAAACAGAATCAAACCACTTCTGTTTAAAAAAATTTTTATTGGAGTATAGATGATTTATAATGTTGTGGTAGTCCTAGGTGTATAGCAGAGTGAATCAGTTATATGTATACATAAAGCCTTTCTGTTTTTGTTTGTTTGTTTGTTTGTTTTTTAGATTCTTTTCCCATGTAGGACATTACAGATTATTGAGCAGAGTTGCCTGTGCTATGCAGTAGGTTCTTATAAGTTATCTATTGTAGCTGTATAGTGTGTGTATATCAGTCCCAATTTATCTCTCCCCCCTTATCCCCACTAACAACAAGATTGTTCTCTATATCCTTAACTCTACTTCTGTTTTGTAAATAAGTTCATTTGTACTGTTTTAAAATATGATTCCACATATAAGGAGTGCCATATGATATTTATCTTTCTGTGTCTGACTTCACTTAATGTGATAATCTCTGGGTCTATCCATTGTGCTGATAATGGATAGACCCATTTCATTCTTTTGTATGGCTGAGTAGTATTTCATTATATATATACCCACATCTTTTTATCCCTTCCTCTGATAATGGACATTTAGGTTGCTTCCACGTCCTGGCTATTGCAAGTAGTGCTACAATGAACATTGGGGTGCATGTATCTTTTTGAATTATGGTTTTCTCTGGGTGTCAGCCCAGGAATGTGATTACTGGGTCATATGTTAGTTCTATTTTTAGTTTTTAAAGGGACCTCCATACTATTCTCCATGCGACTGTTACCAATTTACTTTCCCACCAATAGTATACGAAGTTTCCCTTTTCTCCATACCCTCTCCAGCATTTATCGTTTGTAAGTTTTTTTGATGATGGCCATTCTAACCCATGTGAGATGATATCTACTTGTAGTTTTGGTTTGCATTTCTCTGATAATTAGTGATATGGAGCATCTTTTCATGTGTCAAACTACTTCTTATACCTCCATCACTTCCCAACTTGCCTGTTGGTCCAAGCCACAGCTATCTCTCACTTGGATTATTTTAATAGCCTCCTAACTGGCTTCCCTGACCCCACCCAACCTCCCCATCCTCCACACATGTTCAAGGAGATCCATAAGACACACCAAAGTCAGATTATGTCATCTCTCTGCACAAAGCCATCCAAAGTCTCCTCACATGACTCACAATAAACCTCCAGACCTCATGGGAATCTGCTAGACCCTCCATGATCTGGCCACCCTTATCCTTCCCAATCTCATCCCCTACTTCCCCCTCTTCTGCTGACTCCAGTCACTTGTTTCCTCTTCATGGAATGCTTTTTCTTCACACATCCTTAGAAAGCCTTTACCCCCTGCCATCCCTCTGGTGTGCTGCTCCCCAGCCCTTGCATCTATTTCCTGCCAACGAGGAGGCAATGTCTTCAACCAGGAGTCTAAGCAGCAAGGCGCTGAGCTGGTTGGGACTCCTGGTCAACCCTTCACTTGATCACTTGATGATTATACACTTGGGTGCAGGCCAGTACAGCAGCTCGGTGAGGAGCCAGGGCAGAGCCAGGCCCTGCTCCTGTCCCCTCGCCATTCCTGCCCTCATCCTCTTGGCTCACTCACTGTCAGGGGAAGCTCAAGTGGGAAGGAACTGCCAGTGCCTTCCTCATGCCCATGAGATCTGGCCATTTGGCAGGCATTGGAGATAAAACTGTTGATGACTTCAGAGATCTTTGTGCAAGAAACAAAAATGCTAGCATGCTGTATTTATGCAGTGTTAGATGTCTGTATTGGTTGCAGCAATAGCAAGAAAGAGAAAGTTATGCTTTTCTAGGAAGAAGCACAGAGAATATGTCTGAACAAAGTCGGCAAAAGGAATGGCTTGTGAAATGGACCAGCTGGGACCAGAGTGGGGATGAAGGAAAGAAACTCAGCACTAAACTTCATGTGTAGAAGCTACAGAAGAACACAGACCATTTGGTGATTGACCTGAGTTGGAGGCATCTGTGAGAGCCCCGGGTCCTACTGACAACTACATGCCCAGAGCCAGATCAGTGAGGACCCAGTGATCAAGGCTGGAGGCCATATGTGGAGACCCTCGGCATATGCACAGCAGGTGACTTGATGGATGGGTTTGGAGATCTCACAGCAAATAAGGCTGGAACACAACCCTGGAGAAGACCAAACTTTGGATATGTTCAGAAAGAGACATCTACCAATGAGGCCCAGCAAAGGAGCGTGATGGGGTAGAAACTAGACAGAATCACATGGCTAAAGACACAACTGAAAATGTCAGGCAGGAGTGGCTAAGAGCTCCAAACCCTACAGGGAGGCCGTGGTCAGACTATACATGGAATTTAGCAATTAAGACATCAGTGGTGATGGGAGGGAATAGCCTGGCATTCAATTAAGGCACGTGGAACAGCTTTCTAAATTGGAGAGCCATGGGAAAGCCATGTCAGTATCCAATGAAGGCAGACATCAGCAACCTTGCATGCGTGCTAAGTAGCTTCAGTCATGTCCAACTCTGTGTGACCCTATGGACCGTAGCCCACCAGGCTCAACCCTCCATGGGGTTCTCCAGGCAAGAATACTGGAGTGGATTGCAATGCCCTCCTCCTGGAGATCTTACCAACCCAGGGATTGAACCCATGTCTCTTTCAACTCAGGCATTGGCAGGCAGGTTCTTTACCACTAACGCCACCTGGGAAGCCCCATCAGCCACCTTGGACTGATCAATTCAGACCCTGTAGTGAGAATAACATCAAATTCACCAGTCCAGATTTACAGCTTCTCAACTGCATCCTGGGGGTAACACAACACCAGTATTTTAAATAGACACCCCTGTGTTCATCATGAATTTTTTAAACAGTTTTACATCCTTATTTAAAAATTAGCTTCTTGTCAGCTCCAGAAGATTGCTTGGGATTTGTCACCAAGGAGCAAAAATAAAATTGAGGGCATCAGAAAGAATTAGAGGGAGAAACTGCAAGTTATGGGGTCATTACTATGCAGGAATCAATAATCCTGGAACTCAATAGCAATGCCAAGTTGTAGAATGTATCCTCTAAAGAAAGAAACTTCCATCTTAAAGTCTGTTTTGGATAATGCCAATAGGGAAAGGGCTTATAGTGGGACAAAATAGATTTTCCAACTAGTAGTTTTATCCTGTAAAAAAAGAAAAGGAAACCCATAGAGTATCATAAGAAGCATGGCTGTTGAGAGAACCTTATCTAGAGGCTACATGAATACTTTCAGTGCTGCAGTGCAGGTATCCTGATTGATTGGCTGATTGGGGCTGAGTGCAGCAAGGGGAACGCTTGGGAGAGGATCATGCGACCCTGAGTCTGTTTGATTTGTAATATCTCCTTATGATTGTGACTGAACTCCACGCAAATATCTAAAGAGGAGTCGTGTAGGGATGTGTGTTGTGGCCTTGATGAGTGATGTTCCTTACTCCAGGCTGGGACATGCTGGGTACATTCCTGCCTTGACAGTGATTCTCTCCTATTGGTGTGTTCATCCCCAAATGTTTGCACATGGCTGTTACGCTCTCTATTCTCAGGCCTGTGCCTAAGCACTGCCTTCTCTATGAAGCCCTTTCTGACAACCCTATCTAAAATGACACTTGCATTCACCCACTCCCTCACCTGCTCCTCTTCCCTTCTTTATAGCACTTACTGCGTGCAGGCGTGCATGCTAAGTCGCTTCAGTAGTGTCTGACTCTTTGTGACCTGATGGACTGTGGCCTGCCAGATTCCTCTGTCCATGAAATTCTCCAGGAAAGAATACTGGAGTGGCTTGCCATGCCCTCATCCAAAGGATCTTCCCAACCCAGGCATCAAACCTGCGTCTCTTATGTCTCCTGCATTGGCAGGTGGGATCTTTACCTCTAGAGCCACCTGGGAAGCCCATAGCACTTATTATCTTATGACATATATTTTATCAGAATGTCAGCCGCTTAAAGGAATGGTTTCTGCCTGTCTTGATCACTGGTATATTCCCAATGTCTAGTAGAGTGTATGGCACCTCATAGGCACTCAATGAATATTTTTGGAATGAATGAAGGATGGGCGTTGGCAGTCTGCCATGTTTTCAGCTCCAGAGAGGGATTGTCAAGCTTCTAGAAAAGTAATTCCTGCATAAAGGTCACCATCAAGTCTCCACTTAGCCTCCTTTCTCCAGGTCTGTGGTTCCTGTCTCCTCCTTCAAAGAGTGAGCAGCAAGGCTCAGGTTTGCCAGGAGCTTCCAGGATGTTCATCCTGGGTCTTCTGCCTTCCATTGTGTAAATCTGTCCTCCTTTCAAAAGTCTGGCAGATCCCAGGCTGGAGCCATTCCTGAGACCTATGGATATTTAGAACCTCAGTGCCCAAATGAGCCTGGAAAGCCCATCTGTCCAGTCTAAACTTCTCTAGATGAAGAAACTAGAGCTCAGAAAGGTGTCCTAATGTCCCTCATTCCATGAAGCCCATTAGGTGGATGGGACCTGCCAGGGAGAGGAGTGTGATCATATATGAACATGTGTGATGAACATGTGAACATATATGAACGTGACGTGGGTGATCATATATGAACCTTGCGAAAGGTGTCGGTCTAGCATCACGAGTCCATGGACAGGTTGAAAAATAGAGGATCAGAAATGTTAAGTTACTTTTCCAAGGCTGCTCAGCTGCTGAGTGTTAAAGTCAGGATTGAGACCCAGGTTTGTTTTGATTCTAAACTGGTCCGTGGAGTAGATTCTGTTTGTGCTATAATTTGAGAGCAATGTCATATCCTGGCCTGCTGCCCTTGTCGATGGTGAATGTGTGGCCATGTCCTTCTCTGTGGTCGGTCGCTTTTGTATTTCTGAAAGATGGTTTTCACCTTTCCTCTTGTTCCAGCAGAACAGGTGTTCCTCTTTTCTGTCTAGCAGTCAGTCCTCTGCTGAGTCATTTTTCTTCTCCTTTTTCTCCATCTGCACCTGTTCTTCCTCTCCCCGGCCTCTCCTACCAGCATTTAAACATGCCTGGTTTCATGTACATCTCACAGTACAAAGGGATGCAGCCATCCAGTCATCCTGCATTCCCCTGCAGTGACGATCTTTGCTCATTCCTCTTTAATTCTGGGATTCCCAGATGCATCCTCCACATTTCCCATTCCCTCTTCGACCCTCTATCCTTATGAGTTTCAAAGCTGTTCTGGCTCCTTCTGTCCTTCCCTCCCCCAATCCCCTGGTGGTCACCATTCTGTTCTTTACTTCTAAACCTTTCATTGCTTTAGATGCATCATATGAGAGGAATCATGCAGTGTTTGTCTTCCTGTGACTGGCTTAATTCACTTCATATAATGCCTTCCAGGGCTATCCGTGCTATCACAAATAGTAAGTTTTCCTGCCTTTTTAAGGCGGAATTATATTCCATTGTATGATCTCATGTGAAATATTTTGACTACATCAAAAAGAAAGAAAGAAAAAGGAGGGCAGGAAGGAAGGAAAGAAAAAGAAAACAAAGAGACACAGAACATTTTGGTGATGATGGATATATTTATTACTGAGACTGTGGTGAAGACAACACAAGTATGCACTTACGTACAAACTCACCAAATTGTATACACCAATGATGTGCAGTTTTTTTGTTTAACCAATTATACCTCAAAAAAGCTGGGGAAAAAATAAAATATCTATCACAAGACACATTACCTATTTAAACAGAAGTTAATTGCACACATGAAAAAAAGAGCCTTTCTTGCTAAGAGCACTAGCAGCCTCCTTGTTGACAAGTCCTGTGACCTTTCTTCAGATTTATCTTACTTGACCCTCTACGACATTCTACATGGGGAACCACGCCATTGTTCTCTGGACTCTGTTCCTTTGGGTTATGCATCAGCATACTCTCTGGCTTTCTGCACAGCCCTCTCCAACTTAGTTATTGTTTGCTGGATCTCTGGTAGATTGCCAAGATGACTT
The DNA here is from genome assembly GCF_016772045.2 of Ovis aries. NCBI lineage: Eukaryota > Metazoa > Chordata > Mammalia > Artiodactyla > Bovidae > Ovis > Ovis aries. The sequence continues at coordinate 8,611,186 of NC_056072.1, forward strand.
CGTTCATCTCTTCCATTCCCGGTGCATGTCCGTGTGCATTGTGACTTTGCTGATCCTCCTTCAAGAGGTAGTGTTTATTTCTGCTTCCATTTAATTTAAACATGATCACATGAGCTTCTTTAAGGAAATTAGAAAACAGGATTTAGAGAAATTAGCAAGCAGTGTATTAAAATGGCTTGCACATTGGTGCTTGTCATTTTCTGACTGTGATTGGAACTCTGAGCCAACAGTGTGAAGGAGCTGCAGCCAACCTGCTGGAGAGGTCATATGAAAGGTAACCAAGATACTGTGGCCTCACAATTTCCAGACAAGTGAGAAAGTTTTAGATCAATGAGTTCATCTGAATCATCAATTCACTGTAGCCATATGACCTCAGGTAAAACCAGCATGAGAAACAAACAAAAAAACCAAACACTCAAATGAATCCACAGCAAACTGTCAAACTGCAGACTATGCAAATCAAGGCTACTAGATAGTAGGCTATTTGTTATGTAGCAGTAGAGAACCAATACCACCTTTTATTTCATCTCTTCCTTCTGTTTTTATAGTTTTAAAAAATCTACATGGCATATCATCTCCTTCAAATATTCCTGTTAATATGTGCATTCTAACAATTCCCAAAGAAAGGCAGTACCAAAGAATGCTCAAACTACCACACAATTGCACTCCTCTCACATGCTAGTAAAGTAATGCTCAAAATTCTCCAAGCCAGGCTTCAATAATACATGAAACGTGAACTTCCAGATATTCAAGCTGATTTTAGAAAAGGCAGAGGAACCAGGGATCAAATTACCAACAATTGCTGGATCATTGAAAAAGCAAGACAGTTCCAAAAAAAACATCTATTTCTGCTTTATTGACCACATTAAAGCCTTTGACTGTGTGGATCACAATAAACTGGAAAATAAAGAGATGGGTATACCAGACCACGTGACCTGCCTCCTGAGAAATCCGTATGCAGGTCAGGAAGCAGCAGTTAGAACTGGACATGAAACAACAGACTGGTTCCAAATAGGAAAAGGAGTATGTCAAGGCTATATCTTGTCACCCTGCTTATTTAACTTATATGCAAGAGTACACCATGAGAAATTCCAGGTTGGATGAAGCACTAGCTGGAATCAAGATTGCTGGGAGAAATATCAATAACCTCAGATATACAGATGACACCACCCTTATCACAGAAAGTAAAGAAAAACTAAAGAGCCTCTTGATGAAAATGAAAGAGGAGAGTGAAAAGCTGGCTTAAAGCTCAACATTCAGAAAACAAAGATCATTGCATCTGGTCCCATCACTTCAGGGCAAATAGATGGGGAAACAGTGGAAACAGTGTCAGACTTTATTTTTTGGGGCTCCAAAATCACTGCAGATGGTGACTGGAGCCATGAAATTAAAAGACGCTTACTCCTTGGAAGGAAAGTTATGACCAACCTAGACAGCATATTCAAAAGCAGAGACATTGCTTTGCTAATAAAGGTCTGTCTCATCAAGGCTATGGTTTTTCCAGTGGTCATGAATGGATGTGAGAGTTGGTCTCTAAAGAAAGCTGAGTGCTGAAGAATTAATGCTTTTGAACTGTGATGTTGGAGAAGACTCTAGAGAGTCCCTTGGATAGCAAGGAGATCCGACCAGTCCATCCTAAAGGAGATCAGTCCTGAGTGTTCATTGGAAAGACCAATGCTGAAGCTGAAACTCCAATATTTCGGCCACCTGATGTGAAGAGCTTACTCATTTGAAAAGACCCTGATGCTGGGAAAGATTGAAGGCAGGAGGAGAAGGGGACTACAGAGGATGAGATGGTTGGATGGCTTCACTGACTCAACAGAGATGAGTTTAAGTAAACTCAGGGAGTTGGTTATGGACAGGGGGGCCTGGCATGCTGTGGCCCATGGGGGTCATGAAGAGCTGGACATGACTGAGTGACTGAAATTAACTGAACTGAACAGTTCCTGAAACAGTATCTCCAAACCAAGTATTCTTCTGATTCTTGATTGTAAAACCAACTGCCTATTTAAATTAGGCTTCATGGAGCTCAAAATGATCACATTCTATGTGAAATTCACCCCTGCTGTCTCAAACCTGCTTCTCCTCTTCTCCCTAACTCAGAGAATAGAGCAGAAATCTGTACATTTTTCAATCTGTAAATTTCTTCCTTGCCTACTTCCAACACTCACACTCAATGTGTAATCCATCACCAAGCTCTATGAATATTCTTCCTTGATCTTTCTTAAAATTATCCACCTCTCCCTATCCCTGTTTTCACCACCCTAATTCCAGGACCACAACTGTCTGCCAGCATTTCTTTCAGCCTCTTCCTAAGTAGACTTACTCTTACCACCTGGTTGCCAAACACGTAAGACTCTCACTATCTAGCTGCCAACCAATCCGTTCTTGAAAGCAGTGCATATTCTTCCATTTTTGACAAGAGCATTAACCTATGTTCTTTAGATCTCCTGTATCTAACTGACTGTTTTCTCCCTACTTGTCAATTATGGGAATAAATGTGTTAAAAATCTCATGTTATGGAATTGTCTAACTCTTTGGGTAGTTCTGTCAGGTTTTGAGTTTTATATTCTGAGCCTATGTTTTTTTCAGTGTGTGTAAGTTTGAAGTTTTTATATTTTCTGGATGAATTAAGTCTTTTTATCTTTATGAAGTGACTCCTTTGATGCTAATAATACTTTCTACTTTAAATTTTATTTCGTGCAGTACTGTTTATGTGCCAGTGCTTATTTGTAAGTTGTTTTTGTAAATTTATCTTACAACTTTTGTTTGCCTTCATGTTTTAGGCATATTTTTATCCAGTCTTTATTTTTATCTTTAAACTGATGAGGTTAGTACATTTCCATTCACAGTAATTACTGATATTTGGATTTTTTTCAATTCTTTTATTTTGTACTTATGTTGGAATTTTTGATTAGGTTAGGGCTTCCTCTGTCCCCCATTATTCCTTTAGTTTTCTGCTATTATTTTGGGATAGATTTCTGCTGTTATTCCCATTCTATTTGTATAATTTAATTGGTTGCTTTAGAAAATTTTCTCCATATTCAATTTTTAAAAGTCTAAAATCAGTTTGCCTTCTCCTCCCCCACAATGTAAGAGATTTAAAATACTTTATTCCCAAATATTCTCTAAGAATGTATATAATATTATTACTTGATAACTTTTTGTACCTTGTTCATATTTTATCATATAAATGACATTATCGTCATTGTTTTATAAGTTAGATAGGTCTTAGGTTTACCCAGATGTTTACCACCTTCTAGGCACACTATGGTTTATTAAATCTTCAATCTGTTTGAAATCATTTCCCTTCCTTCTAAAGTATATGTTTTAGTCCTTTAGTAAAGATCTTTGGAAATTAACCCAGTCTTTGCTTGTCTATAGCTGCCTGTATCTCACCCTTATTCATCAATTACTGCCTTGATGGTTATAAAGTTTCCAGTTGACAGCTATTTTACTTCAGCACTTTAAATGGGTTCCACTGCTACTACTGGGAGTCATCCATCAGTCTAAGTGCCATGACACTGGAGGTAAGCTAGGTTGTTTTCCTCTGGGTACCTTTAAAAGCATTCTCTGTTATTTGGTGTTTGGCAGATTCATTACACCGTATCACTGTCTAGACTTCTTTTTAATTATCCTATTCAGACTAACTCATGCCTTTCATCAATTCTGGAAAAATTTGAGCCATTATCTCTTCAAATATCATCTATCTGCCAGCCCATTAGCTCCTTTCAAAACTCCTATTAGGGGTGTTTTAGATATCATTACTTCACTTTCTGTGTCTCTTAACCTCTGATTTATACTTTTTCTTTTTATGCAATATTTTAAATAATGATTATTATTAATTTATTTTTGCATTCATCTTCCTGTTGAGTAGTAATTCTCTTTTAATTCTAGACTATTTCCAGTTCAATAATTCTTGCTTCAGCTGTGTCTAATCTGTAATTTAGCTTATACCTTGATTTTTTGATTTTTATTTACTATATTTTTCATTTATATAATCTCTCTTTGAATCTTTCTTTCAAATATGCCTGGTCATTTTTGAGATGCAATCTCAATCAATTATCTCTTTAAATGTATTACCTGTAATACTTTTTAGATTCTAATTCTCACCATTCTAAAATTTGAAGACATTGTGCTTTGTTTTCCTCGTTTGGAAAATGGGAATGAAAGTTAAGAAAAAAGTAAGAAAAGTAATTGCTTTGAGAACTGTTTTGAGGATTGAATACTAATGATATGTAAAGTTCTTAGAGAAATTCCTAGCACAGAGTAAACTACACAAGTGTTAGCTATTGTTACTGTTACTATTGCTACTGTCATTTGTAGAACTGATTTTGTTCTTTGCCAACTCCCTCCAAATGACTTGTTTTACTCATGTGCTGAGTAGTTTTTGATTGTGAGCTCATGTTCCTTGAAACATTATCAGTGGAAAGTTCTCAAGGCTTGTATGTATGTAAGATGCATTTCTCCAGAAGGGCTATTTAGAGCTTTTTCCAAGGCCAATCCCAACTAGTTTAAATTAGATTCTTGCCTTGGATATTTTTCTTGCCTTTTTGTACTGTTCAAGGTCAATTTTCCTTCCAGTACCAAAGAAGGGCAATGCCAGAGAATGTTCAAACTACTGCACAATTGCACTCATTTCACACGGAGCAGGTAATGCTCAATCTAGGCTTGAATCCTTCAACCTAGGCTTCAACTATATGTGAACTGAAAACTTTCAGATGTACAAGCTGGATTTAGAAGAGGAAGAGGAACCAGAGATCAAATTGCCAATATCAATCAGATCATAGAAAAAGCAAGGGAATTCCAGAAAAACATCTACTTCTGCTTCATTGACTACACTAAAGCCTTTGACTGTGTGGATCACAACAAACTGTGGAAAATTCTTAAAGATATGAGAAAACCAGAACACCTTACCTGCCTCCTGAGAAGCCAGTATGCAGTCCAAGAAGCAACAGTTAGAACCAGACATGGAACAACGGACTGGTTCCAAATTGGGAAAGGAGTACATCATGGCTGCATATTGTCACCCTGCTTATTTAACTTATATGCAGAGTACATCATGCAAAATGCCAGGATGGATGAACCACAAGCTGGAATCAAGATTGCCAGGAGAAATATCAGATATGCAGATGACACCACCCTTATGGCAGAAAGTGAAGAGAAACCAAAGAATCTCTTGATGAAGGTGAAAGAAGAGAGTGAAAATGTTGGCTTAAAACTCAACATTTAAAAAAGCAAAGATTATGGCATCTGGTCCCATCATTTCATGGCATATAACTGGGGAAACAATGAAAACAATGACAGACTTTATTTTCTTGGGCTCCAAAATCACTGCAGATGGTGACTACAGCCATGAAATTAAAAGATTCTTAGGGAGGATCAGGATGGGGAACACATAAAGAAAAAAACAAAGTTGATGCAAAATAAACATTTCTGCCTATGTCTCATTAAAAAAAAAAGATTCTTGCTCCTTGGAGGAAAAGTTATGACAAACCTAGATAGCATATTAAAAAGCAGAAACATTACTTTATTGCCAAAGATCTGTCTAGTCAAAGCTATGGTTTTTCCAGTAGTCATGTATGGATGTGAGAGTTGGACCATAAAGAAGGCTGAGTGCTGAAGAATTGATGCTTTCAAATTGTGGTGTTGAAGAAGAGTCTTGAGAGTCCTTTGGACTGCAAGGAAATCAGACCAGTCAATCCTAAAGGAAATCAGCCCTGAATAGTCTTTGGAAAGGCTGATGCTGAAGCTGAAACTCCAATACTTTGGCCACCTGATGTGAAGAACTAACTCTTTGGAAAAGAACCTGATTCTGGGAAAGATAGAAGGCAGGAGGAGAAGGGGATGACAGAGGATGAGATGGTTGCATGGCATCACTGACTCAGTGGACATGAGTTTGAGCAAGCTTCAGGAGATGGTGAACAACAGGGAAGCCTGGCATGCTGCAGTCCATGGGGTCTGCAAAGAATCAGACATGACTGAGCAACTGAACAACATTCTTGTGAGTCCAGTCCCCATGGACATTGTGAGTCCAGTCCCAAATTTGCCTGAGTGTTGGATTGTCATTATGAATTCTCAAGGGAGACTTGTTTCCCCTTCAACCTTAGATGCACTAAGATAAGCAAACTTCCTTAATGCCATTCTTTGCACGGTAGGTTCTTTGCTGGTTTAGGTGAAGTCGCTCAGTCTTGTCAGACTCTTTGCGACCCCGTGGACTGTAGCCTATCAGGCTCCTCCATCCATGGGATTCTCCAGGTCAGAATACTGGAGTGGGTTGCCATTTCCTTCTCCAGGGGATCTTCCCAACCCAGGAATCGAACCCAGGTCTCCCACATTGGAGGCAGATGCTTTAACCTCTGAGCCACCAGGGAAGATTTTCGCTCATTAAGGTCCCAGCACTGGTATGAGTATCAGTGATTGTGAGTCCCATGGTAGGATGATCCAGTATTTGTAGTGGGAGGGAAAATGGCCCTGGATCATACACTAGCTTAAGTAGTTACTTATTTTTGAGAGTTCGTTGTTCCTGGTCATTTTGGACTACTTTGATTGCCACCTCAGCCATCCTTTAGAAATATATTTTGAATACTACATGCAGGATTTGTACATATTTTGAAACTGGAGATTTTTTTCTATTAAGGGCTAGATAGTCAATATTTTAGGTTTTGTGGGTCACATGGTCTTTATTGTTAATAGCGCTGCTATTGTAGCATAGAAACAGCCATAGATGATTCATAAACAGATGGGGCTGATGGGTTTCCATTAAGCTTTATTTACAGAAGCTTTATTGACCCAAGGACTTCAGTTTTTTGACTCTTGTTCTAAAATATAGCTGATGATAGAAGACGGAAGAATAATGCGGCCTCCAAGACTCCTGGTAGCCATAGCCAAAGGGGAACCGACATTGCTACCTGATTGAAACTTTCCTCTTTATTTGGAGCTTAAAGTCTTAGAAGAGCAAACCCTACAGGGGCTTCACAGGAGACATCCCATAGGGTGGGAGGTTGGGCAGAAGCTAGAGTTAGGATATGGAGGAAACCTGAAGTGATTACTGCCATCCAGATTCTTTCTGATATAGTCTCCTGCCTGGTGCCTATAATGATTCCTGCCAGATCACAGATGCTTAGGAATTTCCAAGTTTCATCTATCCTTCCCAAAGTTCATCAGTGTATGTATAAACCTCTAAACCTGCCTGCTCGTCCTCTGCCAACAGAATATTTTCTATGTCTCAGTGATGATTCAGGCCAGGATAACTGCTTTTTCTTTTTTCTTAAGCCAACTTAGATCCTCATTGTGAATTAAGGCTGTGCTTTTGACTGACTCCTTGGGCCTAAACAATAATGTTATTTGTCATATGAACTTAAAAGGGGGTGGAAGTGGGAGATGGTTGTACTTTATAATTCCCTGAAATCTGACTATGGAAACATCACTTTTACAACAAAGGCAGCTTCGGTACAATTTTTGGAAACATAAAAGCTTTTGTTGAGCAGGTTGTGAAGGCTTACTGGCTGGAAAGAACTCAAGCCTATTTTAGGTGGTACAGGTGCTGAACTTGTTGGTAGGAAGGTGGTAATCAATTCTGAGGCTACAGGTGCAAAGAAAGATATTTATTGAGATGGCATCTCTGAATGTAGTTGCTCAAAAGCTGGGTTTTCCTGTCCCCTTATTTGAAGCGCTCTGAAGAGCTGGCATTTCCACAGGCGTCTTTGTTAGCGGGGAGTTGGGAGGGCCTGTCAACTGGTAGGTTAATCTTACTAATTAACAGGAAGTACACAGACCTCAGAAAGTGCCTCGGCAGACTGGCAGAGTGTCCATCTGTTTCATCTGGGTGATTCTGAAAAGGTTGTAGGCAAATGGCACCTTTCACTTTAAGAAGCAGAATTTAACCTTTGTAACCATTTTAAAAATTAGAATTTGAGGGACTTCCCTGGTGATCCAGTGGTTAAGAATCCACTTTCCACTGCAGTGGGCTCGGGTTCAGTCCTGGGTTGGGAAACTAAGATCCGACATGCCCCACGTAATGCAGTCAAATAAATAAATTAATGAAAACATTAAGAATTTGAGAAGCCCACATTGTTGAAGGTACGGGCAGGTGTGGGGTTTTTCAGAAACCTGTCCAGAGGAAGCCTGGAGGAATGGAAGGGCTGCATTTTAAATGCATCATTGTTATTCTCTAGTCCCCCTGGCCTAGCTTTTTTCCTTCTTCGCACTTATTTTAAAAGCCCATCTCCCTCCTCCTTCCAGTGAAAACCCACGCTTCATCCCTGAGTCTGTTGTGGAAGAACAGACTGGAAGACATCTGCCTCTTGCCTTATTTTTTTTAATTCCTCTAAACGATAGAGCCAAGTCTCCACCGCAGAGCCCTGACTCCCTGAACAAACCAAATGGTGGCTGTTGGCATCGTAGTGACAGCTTGTTAATGGAGGAATCCTTGACAGTGTGACAACCTGTGTGGGCTGCCTCGGGAAGCCAAGTCCGCCCCCGCACACACCCCAGTCATTAACAGGTGGGGAGGAATAGCAAGGAACTGCTGCTGAGGAGGGAAAAATACTCCACCAAATGCATTATGTGTATTAAAAAACACTTCCAAATTGGTATCATCTCTCTCCTAGTTCTTGTTAGCAGGAAGAAGCAAAGCAAAAAGTGCTTTGCTTTTGGGGTCAGAGAAACCTGGATTTGTAGCTGAGTTTGGCCACCTCCCTGCTGTGTGACTTTCTGAACATTCCCTCGCTGAATCTCAATTTGCGGACAGGAACACGGTCAGAGACACAATCGTAGATGTCACCTATCAGTGTTCAGTGGTTAAAATCTCTTTTTAGGATGACGGATTGGCCCGATTGTTCCTGTAGTTCTGTCAAGTGTTGATCTTTAGATTTTGAGGCAGTGCCGTTTCAGTGCATTGAATTGGAAAGAGCTTTGTCTTCTTGGTGAATTGGGCCTTTCATCATTAGAAGGTGACTTCATCTCTAGTCTTTTTGTCTTACATTATTTTGTGTGATGTTACTTTATTTTATGTGCTGATAGCTTTATATATATATATATGTATTTATGACTAATTCCATTTATTTTACAATATTTCTGTGTCCTCATGTGTCTTGGTGTGAAATATGGGGGATGTAGAGACTGAGCCTCTTGCCTGGAAAATCCCATGGATGCAGGAGCCTGGTGGGCTGCAGTCCATGGGGTCGCTGAGTCGGACACGACTGAGCGACTTCACTTTCCCTTTTCACTTTCATGCATTGGAGAAGGAAATGGCAACCCACTCCAGTATTCTTGCCTGGAGAATCCCAGGGACAGGGGAGCCTGGTGGGCTGCCGTCTATGGGGTCACACAGAGTCAGACACGACTGAAGCGACTTAGCAGCAGCAGCAGCAGAGACAGAGCAAGCTTGGGTTGGCTATTGCTTGGTGAAGGCGGTCACACTGATTGGACTGGCTTCCTTTCCTTCCAGCTTCTTGAAGCCCCAGATATATATTTAAAATACACACACATTCTCTGAAAGAAAGCCTCATGGAGCCTACCTGTGGTGGCACCACTCACGCCAGCCTCTGAAGACTTCCCTCCCAGCTCTGACCTAGACTAAAAAGAGTATAGGATGTATTTCTTCATCTGTAGCTCTTAGCATATGTCTAAGGGCTCCACTTAACTTAGGAGACATTCAAGACTGTTTAAAAGAGCGGTTTTAAAACCTTTTAGCGCCACTCAAAGAATGGTTTCTAAGGGTCTCAGATCCCTTTGTGAATATGATGAAAGCTACAGATTGTCTCTTTAGAAAAAATGCACAAATATAAAAATTTCAAACAATTTTAGCGTATGATATCTACCTTCTAAGATTCCAGAGACTCCAAGTAAAGGAACCTTTCTTTAAATACTTATGTTTTAAAAATTAATGGGTTAAAAGACAGGGTGAAACAATTTAAGAAATGCAAACTTATACGTCAGAATGGCAGCATGTGTAACCCTGGCAGAAATTCACTGCCTACCATGATCTAAGGTGGATCAGACCTACCAGGAAGAGCATGCAATGAGCTGCTCTGCATGTGTGCACTGGAGACCTGAGCTGAGGATTAATCCAAGGATCTAGAACCAGTGAATCCTATGACCCTAGCTGAGACTCCCAGGAAACATCCTTCAAGGGGGGTCTTCATAAACCAGGGCATGCCCCAAGCCTCCCCTGAAGAAAATTCCAACTGAAGATGAGTGAGCTGAGGAGAAAAAATAAAACACTGAGGAAATGCCACCATGAGAGACAGTCAGCAGGTGCAGCAAATGGAAGCTCTGATGCCCAAGAAAGGAGAGTGAAGTCAGCTGAGAAAGTACATGCACACTTTGTTTTATTGTGCTTCAAAGATATTGCAGTTTCTACAAATTGAAGGTTTGTGGCAACTCTGTGTGGAGCAAGCCTATCAATACCATTTACAGCATTTGCTCACTTTGTGTCATGCTTTGGCAATTCTGAAAAAGAGTGGATATATGTATATGTACAGCCGATTCGCTTTGCTCTACAGCTGAAACTAACACAATATTGTAAATCAACTATACTGAAATAATAATTTAAACAAACATTATTTCTAACTTTGTCTTTGTGGTTATATTTGTTATAGTGATCCGTGATCAGTAATCTTTGATGTTTCTGTTAAAAAGGTTATGACTTGAAGGTTCAGATGATGGTTAACATTTTTGGCATTTGGTATTTTAAACTGAGGTATATACATTGTTTTTGTAAGGCATAATGCATACTTAATAGACTACAGAATGGTATAAAGACAACTTTTCTATGCATTGGGAAACTGAAAATTTCATGACTTGCTTTGTTGCTTTATTCACTCTATTGTGGCGTCTGGAACCAAACATGCAATATCTCCGAGATGTTCCTGTACTTTCATATAAGTGTGTTTAAAATATTCAAAGTAAAAGAAGAATAGATTCCATAAAATGGAGGTAATGGAAAAGGATATTCAAATCTGAGAAAAGTAGCTATGTTTACATATGAAAAATGTTGCCATAGGTGAGAGAAATAATTAACCTTATTTAAGGATAGTTTAAACTAGATGTGACTAAAGAGCGAATACATAAAGTGGAAGAATTGCCTGAGGAAATAACCCAGAATACAGAAGAGAGGAATGAACAGCTGGGAATTAGGAAAGAGAAGATGGAGAACAGAGGAAACAGTTTTATTCTCAGTTCAGTTCAGTTCAGTAGCTCAGTCGTGTCCAACTCTTTGCGACCACATGGACTGCAGTATGCCAGGCCTCCCTGTCCATCACTAACTCCCAGAGCTTACTCAAACTCATGTCCACTGAGTTGGTGATGCCATCCAACCTTCTCATCCTCTGTCATCCCCTGTCTCCTCCCACCTTCAATCTTTCCCAGCATCAGGGCCTTTCCCAGTGAGTTAGCTCTTTGCATCAGATGGCCAAAGCATTGGAGTTTCAGCTTCAGCATCCGTCCTTCCAATGAATATTCGGGACTGATTTCCTTTAGGATGGACTGGTTGGATCTCCTTGCTGTCCAAGGGACTCTCAAGAGTCTTCTCCAACATCACAGTTCAAAAGCATCAATTCTTCAGTGCTCAAGCTTTCTTTATAGTCCAACTCTCACATCCATACATCTTTCTCTCTTTAGTCGCGAAGTTGTGTCCAAATCTTGCAGCCCCATGGACTGTAGCCTGCTAGGCTCCTCTGTCCATGGGATTCTCCAGACAACAATACTGAAGTGGGTTGCTGTTTCCTTCTCCAGGGGATCTTCCCGAACCTGGGTCTCCTGCATTGCAGGCAGATTCTTTACCAATTGAGCTATGAGGGGGAAAACCATAGCTTTGACTAGATGAACCTTTGTTGGCAAAGTAATATCTCTTCTTTTTAATATGCTCTCTAAGTTAGTCGTATACCCTAGATACATGGTAATGAAGAAACAACTATTATGCAGAAGGAGAAAGTTTTGAAAGTTACTAGGCAGAAAAATGGAGAAGGCAATGGCACCCCACTCCAATACTCTTGCCTGGAAAATCCCATGGATGGAGGAGCCTGGTGTGCTACAGTCCATGGTGTCTCTAAGAGTCAGACACAACTGAGTGACTACACTTTCACTTTTCACTTTCATGCATTGGAGAAGGAAGTGGCAACCCACTGCAGCGTTCTTGCTTGGAGAATCTCAGAGACGGGGGAGCCTGGTGGGCTGCCGTCTATGGGGTTGCACAGAGTCGGACACAACTGAAATGACTTAGCAGTAGCAGCAGCAGCAGCAGCAGCTGCAGGCAGAGAAGATATTACTTACAGAAGTCAGTGTCGGACAAAAATCAGACTGTCATCCTCAGTAACACATGCCAGGACATTAAAAAAAAAAAAAAGAATATCTCCAAGTCACTGAGGCAAAGTCGTGTGAGGACATATTTTAACTAACGTATATGATGCACTTTTGCATCCCCCAAACCACAGAGGACAGTGTCTTCATTAAATGGTGTTGGGAAAACTGAACAGCCATATAAAAGACTTAATCATACACAAAAATTAACTCAAAATGGATTAAAGACTTGAATGTAAAACCTGACACACACAAAAATGCCTAGAAGGAAATAGAAAGCAGCAGTAAGCTCCTTGACATCAATCCCAATGTTGAATTTTCAGATTTGACTCTAAAAGCAAGGGCAACTAAAGCAAAAATAATCATGTGGGGCCTTTATAAAATATGTACAGCATAAGAAACCATCAATACAATGAAAAGACAGCCTAGTGAATAGTGAAAATACTTGCAAATCATATCTGATAAGAAGTTAATATCCAAAATGTAGGAACAATTCAAACAACTCAATGGCATTAAAAACCACTCCCAAACAACCTCATTTAAAAATGGACAGAGACTCAGAGGGAGAGGGAGAGGGTGGGATGATTTGGGAGAATGACATTCTAACATGTATAATATCATGTGAATTGAATCGCCAGTCTATGTCTGACGCAGGATGCAGCATGCTTGGGGCTGGTGCATGGGGATGACCCAGAACGATGTTATGGGGAGGGAGGTGGGAGGGGGGTTCATGTTTGGGAATGCATGTAAGAATTAAAGATTTTAAAATTTAAAAAAAAATAAAATAAAAAAAATAAAAAATAAAAAATAAAAGCAAAAGAAAAAAAAAAATAAAAAAAAAAAAAAAAAAAAAAAAATGGACAGAGAATATAAATAGACATTTTTCCAAAGAAGACATGAATGTAGCCAACGGATCCAGGAAAAGATGTTCAGCATCACTGATTATCAGGGAAATGCAAATCAAACCACAGTGAACTATCATCTCACACCTGTTAGAATGGCTATAATCAAAATGAGAAGAAATAGCAAGCCTTGGCAAGGATGTAAAGAAAAGGGAACCCTCACACACTGTTAGTGGGAGTGTAAATTGGTGCCACCACTGTGGAAAACAGTCTGGTATTTCATAAAAAATTTAAAAATAGAACTACAGTCAGTTCAGTTCAGTTCAGTCGCTCAGTCGTGTCTGACTCTTTGCGACCCATGAATTGCAGCACGCCAGGCCTCCCTGTCCATCACCAACACCCAGAGTTCACTCAAACTCACGTCCATCGAGTCCGTGATGCCATCCAGCCATCTCATCCTGGGTCGTCCCCTTCTCCTCCTGCTCCCAATCCCTCCCAGCATCAGAGTCTTTTCCAATGAGTCAACTCTTCGCATGAAGTGGCAAAGTACCGGAATTTCAGCTTTAGCATCTTTCCTTCCAAAGAACACCTAGGACTGATCTCCTTTAGAATGGACTGGTTGGATCTCCTTGCAGTCCAAGGGACTCTCAAGAGTCTTCTCCAACACCACAGTTCAAAAGCATCAATTCTTCGGCGCTCATCTTTCTTCACAGTCCAACTCTCACATCCATACATGACCACTGGAAAACCATAGCCTTGACTATACAGTATGATCCATCAATTCCACTTCTGGGTATTTTTCCAAAAAGAACAAAGTCACTAATTTGAAAGATACATTGCAATTTTGTTTAAATAGCCAAGGTTTGGAAACAAGCTAAGTGTCTATTGGTAGATAAATGAATAAAGAAGATATGGTATATACATACAGTGGAAATACAACTTAGCCGTATAAAAACCTGCCATTTGTGACAACATGACTAACCCTTGAAGGCATTATGCTAAGTGAAATAAGTCAGACAGAGAAAAACAAATACTGTTTGATAGCATTTATATGTGGAATCTAAAAAGCAAAACATATGAACAGACAAAACAAGATGAAACTCATAGATACAGACAGCAGATCGGTGGTTACCGGAACAGAGGGCAGCTGTGGGTGGGTGAAATGGGTGAAGGGGATAAGTTGTATGGTGACAGCTGAGAACTAGACTTATTGTATAGATCACTTTGTAGTGCATGCAAATATGGAATTATTATGTTGTAAGCCTGAAACTAGGAAAATACTATATTCCAGTTTTACACCCCCCTAATATAAAACTCAAACTACAAAACATAAACATCCATGAGGAATATCCTCAAGTATTGAGTTTATTCCAGTTGGTAAAATTAAAGGTGACTTTTAGTTTTATCTTAATACTTCTGTATTATTCACATTTACCACAATAAACATGATTAACGTATGTAATAGAATAAATATTAAAAAACGATGATCTGTATTGAAAGGATAGGAAGTCTCTGTGTCTGTTCAAATTAAGCCCATTCTTTAAGGATTAGCTCCTTTGACACTTTATCCACGAGGCCGTCCTGCGGTTCCTTCCCCTCTGCGAGATGGACTCATCCGTTAGGCACACAGGGAACACAGTGCTGAGGGCCCATGGTAATATTTTAATTTTAAATCCTTTTAAAATCAGAAGGAAAAGCTGCATATAATGTTAATGAGCACATAATAAGGCATACAACCTGGATTGTATTTTATTTTTGTCTTTATACCAATGTGGTGGTAAAATATAATTTAAAATGAATTAAATTTATATTATACATTAAATTATATTTATATATTTATAATTTATATATAAATGTATATATTTATAATCATATATTAATTTTCTTATTTTTAATGCAGAAGGAACCAATGAAGGCAAAAGTGCCCAGGGCTCATGGAAGTCATAAAGCAGAGCTGTACCTCTGACTTCCTGTCTTAATTTTGGTTGCCCCAGAGGCAGAGTCTGAGACAAGCCTCTGCAGGCAGATTATTTGGGAAATGACCTTAGCAAGCAGATGTCAGGGAGCAGAGAGAGAGACAGGGAGAGACAGAGGGAAGGAAGTCCATAAAATCATGTGTTCTTAAGGTCAATGTGGTGGGCCACAGGGTTCAGCTTTTCTAGGACCTTCATTCCTAAAGACGAACAGAGTGAGTTCCAGTGTTTCCCACCTGAAGGATGAGATGCCAGGCTATTTATCTGCTGAGTGTGGTCCCCTCTTCTTTGAGCAATGACCCTGAAGGCTGTTCAGTTCTTTATACGGGGCTTGTATAAGCTGATTGGCTCCTGACACTGGGGCAGAAAACCAAGTGTTAGCTCAGGATGAGATGCTGTGAGCCTGAGAGTGAGATTGCATGGCTCATTGCAGCTGAAACTAAAACCAGAGCAGGGCCAAGGTGGTATACCTCACATGACCAAGAGTGTCTGCTGCCATTCCCCTGGAATCAATCTCACATAATCCCTACACTCCCAGACCATTTTATTCATATATCCATATGAGCTCTTTTTACATTCAGCCATGTCTTGTGTATCCCATACTTCCTTCTGTCCTTGAAATAAACATTCCTTGAGGTCATAAGCAATTCTCATGGCACAGAACCTTGCATATAGTAGGTACTCGATACGCATTGTTGATTTCATTTAACAAAGAGGGCCCTGGACTAGAATTTAAGAGAACTGAATCCAAGTCCCTACTCTGCTGCTAATAAACTGCATAATTTTGGGCAACTCCTTGTCTCCTCAGGATCTCATAACTGTATCTACAAAATGAGGAACATGTACAAGATCTTCTCCAAGGAGCCCTTTGGGTGTGTGTGATTATTCCCATCCACACAATTCCATTCAGCATGAAGAAAGCTCCAACTGCATTCTCCTCCCAGTGTCAGCAGCTGGAATTAGAGGGGTGGACGCAGCACAGTTTTACTGTGCAAAAATGGAATGTTTCTTCACAGAGAGAGACAAACAAAGAATTATAGCACCTTGTGGGCAGAAGCAAATCAGAGGGCTGATGACACACAGTGGGATTTGTAACCAGATCTGGGACGTGTCAGGAGGAATTCTTGCAGAGATGATTCTTAAAGAATGTGTGATAAGTGATGGGGAGAGTCTGGTGAGAACAGAGGAGGACAGCCCATAAGGAGCTAGTCCAGGGAAGGGAGACACCTTCCTCCAGGGTGAGGACAGAAAAGGAATGCTTGTAAGGCTCTTAGACTTTTGGACCAGCACGATCCCCATATCTCATGTTGCCTTTCTGAGACTGACTGCTGTAATCAAATACTAATTTTCATCTGTGTGTTGGCTCCAAGATGGGGAGAGGGGTACTAGGTATATGGACAATATACCTCCCATAGTGGGAGACAAGACATAATTTTTCTGTGTTTGCAGGGAAAGGAGAATCACCTTCAGCTTATTTTATATTTATTATAAGCGGCGCTGTGGAAATGGATTTTTAAAAAGTGCAGCCATAGACTAATGGAGAGAAGAGGATGTATTAGCTTCTAGACAGGTCCTCAATTTATATATGTTCAATCAGTCCAGTGTTCCTCTCGTTGATAGTAATGAGTACATTTCTTTCCAGAAGTCAAAGCCCTTGTTGTTTTCTTCCTAAGATGATGGGAGTATTTATGTTATGATGATCAGGTATGTGTTACCCCAGGTAGAATATACTGGAGGTGCTTGTAGAAGCAGCTCTTTCATGCTAAGGGCACCATGGGGAGCACAGAGACCCCAGTCCTCTGGATGTACCTGCTGATGTATCCCCTTCCTGTTCTGCCTGAGCATGAGATCACCTCATAATTTTACCTCCTGGGGTAATTTGCTGCTTTGGGAACCAATGCTGTTTGCTGATAAACATCCCCACTGCACAGAAATGTTGTGCTTAGTAGGTTTCTCTTTTTGGAGAAATGACCCTAATTTCAACAACTTGCTTCATTACAGAGGAGAAACAAATGATGAAATTTGCCAAAGCAGTGGCTGGAACACAGTCTTCCCAACGTTTCCCTGGAAGAGGAAGCAGAGGAATATTGGAGACAGACTTTGTTTCTCGTAGGGAAACTCACTTCTTAGAAAAGTTTGGTTCAGAATGTGAAATTGGATGTTGGTTACAGGTATGAACACTGATTCACTGCTGCAGATGCCTGGACATATAGGAACTACTCAAAAGTAAATCTGGTCACCCCCAGTTTTCAGTTGTGTTTAGTCTTAGCACAGGTCATCTGTGACCTTGCAGTAGAGGGAAATGGCATGAAGGAATGGATGTATATACTGAGACTTTGCAAAGTGCGCTGGTTAGTTCATCTATTCTTTTACTAATGGCTGGACAAAGCATTTTACATTGTCAATTCAGTTAACACATTAATGAAAACATGGAGTGAGTCATTTACTGTGAGGGTTAAAATATCATTTCATGCAATCTTCACCTCAATATCAGGAAGTTAGGAATTTTCGTTATCCAAAGTTCATAGATAAGCAAATGAAGCTCGAAGAGTTTAAATCAAGGCTTAAGGGGATGCAATTCATAAGGGACAAAGCTGGAATTTAAACCTGAGTTTGTCTGACTCTAGAGCTCATGTGTGTGACCTCAGAGGTCACACTTCAGTCACCCAGTGTTTATAAAACTCAGCATTTATAGAAGCAGTTATGGTGACCTCACTGATGATGAGCACAGGGCATGAGAGAGTGATAATCCCCCAAACCCCCACTCTTACCTCATTCCTTGATTCATTCATCAAGCACTTCTTGAGCTGATATGTCTGTCTCTACACTATGAGACTCAGCGATGAACAATGTATGGTTCTTATCCTGGACTGCACAGTCAGGAAAACAAAGAGAAACACTCCAAGTACAGTAGCCTATATACTAATTCAGACATGTTCTAGTGATCAGTGGCTAAGTAACAGTTCACCAAATACTTAGTCTTTTTTTCGTCACCATTAAATATTGTTTATTAATTTGATGGCCGGGTCTTAGTTGTGGTACACAGGATCTGGTTCCATGACCAGGGATTGAAACCAGGTCCCCTGCACGGGGAGCATGGCATCATAGCCACTGGACCACCAGCTGCATGCGTGCCTGCTCAGTCGTGTCCAACTCTTTGCAACCCCATGGACTGCAGCCCACCAGGCTCCTCTGTCCATGGGATTTCCCAGGCAAGAATACTGAAGTGGGTTGCCATTTCTTCCTCCGGGGGATCTTCCCGACCCAGGGATCAAACTCACATCTCTTGCATCTCTCTCCTGCGCTGGCAGGCAGATTCTTTACCATTGCACCACCTGGGATTCCCACCAGGGAATTTCTGAACGTCTCCCATGGTTCTGTGACTGTTAGACTCATCTTGGGACCCCTCATGTTTTTGCCCACTGACCATGGTTGAGACTGTGGTCATCCGAAGAGTTTTTTATTCATGTGTCTGGTGCCTGTGATGGCTGGATGTGTGTGGGGGCTGTTCTCTCAGATCCCTGTCTCTTCACATGGGTTCTCTGCTTGGCTAGCTTGGGATTCCTCACAGCATCTGTCAATCCATGACAGATGGATTTCTTCCTGGTGACTGGCTTCCCTTGGAGCAAACCTCCCGAGAGTGAAAGTTGGAAGCTGTGAAGCTTTTTCTGACTAACCCTCAGAAATCAAAGTGTGACTTCTCTTGCATTTTGTTGGTTATAAGCAAATCTCCAGTTCAGCTCAGAGTCAAGGGTGGGGCTGCACCGGAGCATGAAAACTGAGAAGCATAATTTATTGGGGGGCAAATTTGGAGACTAGATACCACACACTAAATATTCATCAAGTTTGAGAGCCCTTGAGGGGCTTTCTCCCAGGGCAGAGAAAGTTTAGCCTGACTCTGGACAAAGGTAGACTAATTCTTGCAGTCAAGAGTTTCAGCGTTTGGGGGAAGCTCAAGCAGTTGGGTTGAACAGCAGTGTACGTGAGTGGGTTGAGGTGTGTGGCTAGTGGAACAGAGAGTCTAGAGTTAAAAATGGCCAGCACTCTCCTGGCTTTAATGAATAGGAGAAGTGGAATCCTTGAAGGTCTAATAAACAAGGAGTATTAGAATGAGATCTGTGCATTGGAAGATCCCTCAGGTTGCCATGTGGAAGACAGATCTGAGAAGGCAATAATGGAGTCAAGAAACAGTTGAGTTGGGATAAGGAAAGCTCTTCCTTAGGAGAAAGTAAGACTTTGTGAGTTACAAGTTTTATCTAGTTAGCTGAAGAGGATGAGCGGGGAAAGGACCAGGAGGCTTCTCCACTGGGCAGCATTGTAGGAGGTGGTGCTGTTTAATGTGGTGGAGGATACAGAAGCAGTGCCCATTGATGCATCCAGCCTTGAACTTGTTGGTTCAGAAGTACCTGCAGGAGAATCCAGTGGAGATGCTTTTTCCGTGACGTGGCGCACACACACACCATGGTGCTCTGCCCAGGTTCCCTTTACAGGACCAGTCCATGCTCCACCAGCCTTAACTGTGGGGTAGCCGGCTGTCTGCAGCTGCACCCTTATCCTGGACATTTCCCTCACCCAGAACAGCTCAGGAGGTTGTACCTCTTGCTGGAGGCAGCTCACAGCCCATGACTGGCTGAGCATGGGGCTGCAGATCACCATCCCCCTGCTACCAGGGAGGACAACTCTGTGATGCCGTTTATGCTTCCGAGCTCCCCAAGGGCTCAGCCGAGGATAGAGTTCCACTGAATTCACATCTTTATGCAGCCTCTTCCCCTGCCCTAACTTGATGCTCCCATCCCCTCCTCTCTCAGGAAATCACAAGCATAAGAGCCTCAGACCAGAGCTACTTCGAGGAAAACTGATCTAAAGAGCCTTTTCGAAGGTGTCCCCATGGATAGGTTGTTTCCAGGCATAGCAAGTTCTTTTCTGTGAAACCTATTCTAAAAAAAAAAAAAATAGTAGAGAGCTCTACTCAGTACTCTGTAATGACCTACATGGGTAAAGAATCTAAAAAAGAGTGAATGTATGTGTGTGTATTCTGATTCATGTTGCTGTATAGCAGAAACTAACACAGCATTGTAAATCAATGCTACCCCAATAAAAATTTCAAAAAATAATAGGGCCTCTTATAAGGTTGAGCTGAGTTGTGATGTGTAACATATTTAAGATGTGTTGTAAAAATAGAGCTTGTAGCAAGGTACAACTATTCTGGAACAAAACTACCTGCTTTTAATCCCAACTCCACTAACTGTACATCTTGGGCAAGTCTTCTTACCTATAAAATGGGAGATTGATAGTCTCTGTGTGCATGCTAAGTCACTTCAGTTGTGTCCAACTCTTTGCAACCCCATGGACTATAGCCCACCAGGCTTCTCTGTCCATGCAATTCTCCAGGCAGGATTAGTGAAGTGGGTTGCCATGCTCTTCTCCAGGGATCAAACCCACATCTCTTATGTCTCCTGCATTTTCAGGCATGTTCTTTACCACTAGTGTACACAAGACAATTATTGTAAGGAGTTAAAAAATTATCACTGTAATGTAAAATATGATAAGGATAATTTTGTCTAGTACATTCAATGATATATTCTCAGCACCTTCAATAATATCTGATAAGATTCTCAATAAATATTCACTGAGTGAATATGTATAAAGCAATTAGAAGAACATTGGACACAATTTCACTACTGGGAGTTGATCCAAAAAATACATTCACAGTAATATAAACCAACAGAAAGATTATTAATTACAGAAATAGCAATAGCTTGTTGAAAGCAGTTGTTGATCAGTTGCTGTGATGTCCAACTCTTTGCAAACTCAAGGACTGTAGCATTCCAGGCTTCCCTGTCCTTTACTGTCTTCCCAAGTTAGACCAAATTCATGTCCATTTAATTGATGATGCTCTCTGTCCATCTCATCCTCTGTTGCCTGTTTCTCCTTCTGCCCTCAATCTTTCCCAGAATCAGGGTCTTTTCCAGTGAGTCGGCCCTTTGCATCAGGTAGTCAAAGTATTGGAACTTCAGCTGCAGCATCAGTCCTTCCAATGAATATTCATGGTTGGTTTCCTTTAGGATTGACTGGTTTGATCTGCTTGCTGTCCAAGGGACTCTCAAGAGTCTTCTCCAGCACCACATTTTGAAAGCATCAGTCCTTTAGGGTTTAGCCTTCTCTGTGGAATGACTCTCACATCTGTACATGACTACTGGAAAAAACCATAGCTTTGACTAGATGGACTTTGTTGGCAAAGTGATGTCTGATTTTTAATATGCTGGCTAGTCTTGTCGTGGGTGTCCTTCCAAGGATCAAGAGTCTTTTAACTTCATGGCAGCAGTCACTGTCCGCAGTGATTTTGGAGCCCAGGAAAATAAAATCTGTCATTGTTTCCACTTTCCCACCTTCTATTTGCCTTGAAGTGATGGAGCTGAATGTCATGATGTTTGTTTCTTGAATGTTGAGTTTTAAGCCAGCTTTTTCACTGTCGTCTTTCACCCTCATCAAGTGGCTCTTTAGTTCCTCTTCACTTACCATTAGAGTGGTATCATCTGCATATCTGACACTGCTGATATTTCTCCTAGCAATCTTGATTCCAGCTTGTGATTCATGATTCATTCAGCTTTCACGTGATGTACTAAGAGTCGGACACGGCTGAGCGACTTCACTTTCACTTTTCACTTTCATGCATTGGAGAAGGAAATGGAAACCCACTCCAGTGTTCTTGCCTGGAGAATCCCAGGGACGGGGGAGCCTGATGGGCTGTTGTCTATGGGGTCGCACAGAGTCGGAAATGACTGAAGCGACTTAGCAGCAGCACTCTGCATATAAGTTAAATAAGCAGAGTGATAATATATAGACTTGTCATGCTCTTTTCCCAGTTTTGAACCAGTCAGTCATTCTATGTCCAGTTCTAACTGTTGCTTCTTGACCTGCATACAGGTTTCTCAGGAGACAGGTCAGGTGGTTTGGTACTCCCATCTCTTTAAGAATTTACCACAGTTTGTTGAAATCAGTAGCTTGTTTGAAATAGCAAAAGATTATGAAAATTTATACAACTATGCTATATGTGTACATATGTTAATGCACACATGTATATGTAAATATGCTCAGATGCTCAGTCATGTCTGACTCTTTGCGACCCCAGGGACTGTAGCCCGCCAGGCTCCTCTGTCCATGGGATTTTCAAGGCAAGAATACTAGAGTGGGTTGCCATTTCCTTCTCCAATTAATACACATATGTACATACTATACAATTATCAAAAAGACTATATAAATAAATAAATTTTTCATTCATTCGGTGGAATACTATGCAATCACAAAAAATGAGACAGTGAAACAGACAGATATGGAATGATTGCCAACATATATTGTGAAAAAGGAAAGTGTAGAGAAAAGCCAGGTGCTGTGTGTGTAGCCCTTCATCATTTGTGGAAGGATATATACACATATTTGTAAATACTTCTGTGTATGTGCTAGATACGCAACCTGTACATGTGCAGGTACACGCACACAATCTCTGGCGGGAGTCCCAGGGATCTAGCAGCAGTGATTGCCTCTGGGGGAAGGAAACTCATTGTTTGGACTCAGGAATAGAAAGAAAATTTAAGGTAAACCCTTGTGATTTTTATTCCATGGGCAAGGCAAGACTCTCCTATTTGGAAACTAATCAAACAATTCACAATCTTTAAAAGAAGAACTGAAATTTAACCAAGAGTTGGCTGCCTAGGGGCAAGTGAGAGAGGGGGGATCTATTTTCAATCATCTAACAGAGCCACAGGCATCTTGCTCCAGAGAGCGCAGGACTGGTAAGAGCATGGCATTTTTCCTGCACAAGGGGGCGCTAAGCCCTTTACCTGGTAAATCCCCTGTGAATTGACCTCTAAAGATTGATTACAGCTCAGCCTTCCACTCCTCTGGCTTGGAAAATTAGATTGAATACCATTATTAATTTTGATGATCAGACTTGAATTCTCTGTAAGCTCACTTAGCAGGCAGACAGCTTTTAGCCTTTTATAAATAATGCCCTCCAGATGAGCTCTGCCTTCTTATGGGGATGGAGGGGGTTGAGGGTGGGACAGAAGCATCCACTGTGTCAGGACCCCTGCTGGGGAGCTGACTTGTGCATCAAGTCAGTTAATCCTCTTACCCTGTCCCTGGGTCTCAGCATCATTTTGTCCGCTTAGGTGGGAAACAGACTCTGGTGGTTAAATGACTTGCTTGCGGACATAGAAAGTGAATAAGGAGAGAGGAGGCCCATAACAGGTACTGTCAACTACACCGGGGTTAATGAGTAATCATGACTTTGTTTGAAGGGGGTAATGCACAAGAGACCTATAAAAAAACACCAAGAAGAGAGAAGATGTTGGCTTGCCAAAACTGTTCCTGATGGCTGAGAAAAAGGTGCTTTTCTTAAGTTGGACATCTTCCCTCTATTCCTCACACTGTAGAGTGTCTGTGACATCTGAGAAATATGATCTGTCTCCCAGGTGAATCTGAGGGTGCCAAGGAGCTGTCCCCTCCATGCTGACTGAAAAATCACAGTGTGTTTGTGAGGAGGACCAGGCTGGGATGTTCTCTCAGCTTGTGTAGGTCACTCTTACTGAAAGGTAGGGGTGCTGTGACCCATAGAGAGGAAAAGAGAAATTCAGGTCACACAGGCTGTGCTGCAAGGTAGGGCCACACACTCAGTCTTTGGGTTTTGTTTTTCCAGTTCTTCCCAAATGTGTTATTAGCTTCAGTTGTGTCTGACTCTTTTGCAACCCCTTGGACTATAGCCCGCCAGCCTCCTCTGTCCATGGGATCCTCCAGGCAAGAATACTGGAGTGGGTTGCCATTTCCTTCTCCATTTCCTTCCCAACCCAGCGATCAAACCTGGCTCTCCTGCTTTGCAGGCAGATTCTTACTTATAAAAATTTTACAAAGGCCACATTACTCTGGAATCTAATCTTGCAGACCCTGAACTCAACCCCTTATTTATTCTGAGTTCCCTTCCTTGTGAGTCACTGTGTTCCTCACTGGTAAATCAGTCTATGAGGATGGAAGTGACCTATCAGTTTTAAAACACATAATTTTAACTCCTAGTTTTTACAAGTAGTAATTTCCAGCTTTCTGCAATGTGGATTGGAAGTGTCTGCTGGTAAAGAACCGAGTCTTCTTTTGACGACCTGTCTAGACATCTTTGTCCTGTGCCAGGGATGACAGTAGGCACTTATCCTGGCTTACCTTATTGAGTAGTGAGCTGGCATCCATTTAAAGAGCTGCAGAGAACCCAGGGAGATTGTCACATTGCTGTGTGGATTAGCAGTAGAATATCAAACATGAACCTGAGTACAGTGCCTGTTGAAAAGTGGTATTGGTAGTGTGGTAGGCAGAGTTCTGGGTGGTCCCCAAGATTCCACCTCTTTGTGTACGTTCCAAGTAGAATCTCTTCCCTTTCACTGTGGGCAGGTCTGGAGAATGTTATGGATGCCCCTCTCCTGGTCACATTACCCAGCTAAGTGAAGGGATGGTACAGATGTCACTAAGTCCCTAATTAGTTTGACTATGAATTAATCAAAGAGAGATTCCCTGGATAGGCCTGAGCTAATCGAGTGAGTCCTTTCAAAGATGGCTTAGGACTTCTTTGAAGTCAGAGAGGTTGTCCTTCTGGCCTGGAGTTGTTTCAACCTGAAGGAAATAAATTCTGCCAACAATCTGAGCTTCAAGTGAGACTCCAGGCTGGCCAGTACCTTGACGACAGCCCTGCCAGAGCCTGGGCAGAGGACTCAGCAGAGCTGAGCCCAGATAGCTACCCTGTAGAAATCATGGGATCATCAATGGGTTCTAAGCTGCCAAGTTTGTAATTTGTTACACAGCCTAGAAAACAAATAAAGGTCCCGTGTTTGTGGAAGGAATTTAGGCCATGCCTTGTGTGGCTGATGGATTGTCCTACACCTAATTTCTTTCATTCTTTGTTTCTCTGCTTAAATGTGAATGTATTTCTTTTCATGTGATGATATTTGAGAATAAGAACATACATAACGTTAGATGCCCTTGTATGATTTTTTTCAAATCACTTAATTTCCTCATGGCTTCCTTGGTTCCCCTGTGAAACAGCAATGGCTCTGTGGCTGGCGTGGCAGTGGCCCACCAGGTGGCGCTCACCAGCACCTTGGGGGTGGTGAGGGGCTTCTGCAAACAGATGAATAATCAAGGGGCTTTATGGAATGGATAAGCAGCTATGATCGACTGGAAAGAAAATGGGATTTTCAGTCTAGAGAACCATGTTTACATTTTTATTCTACTTAAGAGCCATGTGATCTTAGGCAAATCAGTCAATTCTTCTGATTCCTGGTTTTGCTTGTTTGTGTTTTTAATCTCTAGAGTGAGGGATCATAACAGGCTGGGGGTGAGGACTAAATGAGCTACTGTGTATGACTCAGATTGTCACCTCCTGTTTGCATTTTAATCTTGTCCAGGTCAGTTCCTCCCTTACAGACTGGAATTTTCTCACCCTCCTGATCTCTTGGATTCTTCTAGTAACACTTGGATTGCAAATGGGATTTTATTGGAAATGGGAAATTAGGTGACAAAGACAAGAGAAAAATTTCCATTTCCTTTCAGAGCAGAATGTCACCCTATTCTGTTTCAGTGAAGAATAAAGGAATTTGGATAAAATGTCAGTTTCCTTCTGAACTAAATTGGGAATTATAATGACATGCACAGTCTCCATTGAGCACATGAATATTCATAATTAAAAATGAAATTGTCCTTTTTTTCAGATTGTGAAAGTGAACAGAACTCCCCAGGGGTGGCCAAGGCCAGAAGAGCTGTTCATTTTAAGAAAAAGTCGAAGGAAATTCTAAGATTCCAAAGTGATGTATTCAAAATCGTAACAGGTGCCAGGCAAGGGTTGGTGAAACACCGTTAGACTGAGACGCCCCTTCCATGCTTTCTGGGTGACCCAGAGGATGTAGGAGGTATCCCTCTGGGGAGGGAAGGAGCTTTGAAAATATGTCCTGGCTGCTTACTCCATATCCCACCCTGCCACCCTGCCTCTGGCCAACACCATAGCTCACACACACACTCATCTTGTTTTCCAGACATACTCTAGCGCTGCCTCTTCAAAATTCAATATAGTGGGTTAGGCATATATTAAGTAAGTGAAACATAGAGGGAGGGTAGGATGTGCTAGAGGAGTCAGCCTTTAGTTAGTAGTTACTATAGCCATGTTATAGACAAACTAAGACTGAGATTGTTGTACCTGCTGTTCTTAGTGACATCTTCGATTTATTCTCCTAATTTTATGTCTATTTTTTAATTAAAGGGTCTTTTCAGGATATTTCTTTGTATATCCTGAGACCCATATTGTTCTAGAGGAAGAAACAGACAGCTTGTAGGTGTGAGGTCTGAACTATGGGGCCTTGGGCGAAGCCCTCCTTTCTGGATCCTCAGTTGTTGTTGTTTTTTTTAAAGACTTTTTGGAAGTGTACCATTTTTAAAGTCTTTGTTGAATTTGTTAGAGCATTGCTTCTGTTTTATGTTTTGGTTTTTTTGGCCACGAGGCATGTGGGGTCTTAGCTCCCCAATCAGGAATCAAACCTGCACCCCTATGCTGGAAGGCAAACCTTAACTACTGGGTCACCAGGGAAGTCCCTGGATCCTCATTCTTGCTTGGACAATCTTGTAGTTGAACTAATGGCCATTAAAGAGATCCTTGTCGCTCTTCATTCTTTGGCCATGATTCCTCTCTCTTTCCTGTTCCAGTTTTCCAAATGTCATAAAGATGTTCATTCATTTCTCTGGGCCCGAGAGAAGGAATCCTTTTGGGGAGAAAAGCCAAGGCTTGTGTCTATTAGATCCCTTCACCCTAAATACTGTGTTCTGATTTCTGCTCAAATCCAGGGAAGTGATTGCTTATGCTTTGCCTTAGTAAAATCGGGAACCGCTAAGGTGACTTGTTCTAGAAGATTGAGCTTAATCAAGATACGCCTTCCTTGATTTGAAAAGGTGCTGTGTGCTGTGTTTAGTTGCTCAATTTTGTCTGACTCTTTGCAACTCCATGGACTGTAGCCCACCAGGCTCCTCTGTCCATTGGGATTCTCCAGACAAGAATACTGGAGTGGGTAGCCTATCCCTTCTTCAGGGAATCATCTAGAACCAGGAATTGAACCGGAGTCTCCTGCATTGCAGGTGGATTCCTTACCAGCTGAGCTCCCGGAGAGGTACTGAGGTGTGATTAGCCTAGCAACTCTGCAGTACCTTCCAGAAGCCTTGGAAGCATGAGTTTCTTTTCGTTCTTTTTCATCTGCTTGCTCCTTTGGAGTTAATGGTTTCTTCCTGTAACTGCCATGATCGACTTTCCTGGACGCCATCCGCATCTATCATCCCAGTGACAGTGCCTTAATTGAAATGACATCTTAGAATTATTTCTTTAAAATTCATTGTTTAATTCAGTAAGTTTAGTATTAATTAACGCCAACTGTGGTGGTGTTTTGGTCCCCCATTTGTCACTCTCTCAGCTCAGCACAGGAAATAATAGGTCTATTTCATTTTACAGGGCTTATTTGACTTGGAAGAGAGGAGGAAGAGAGGAGGGAGAGAATGAGGAGGGGAAAAATGAGAAGGAGAAATGTGTGTTGCTAGATGCCACTCATCCTTAGAGGAGCCTTGACAAGACTTGGGGGTACAACCATAAGTCAGGGGAACCTCAGAGAGCCATCCACTTCAAAAGGTTTCTTTTGAATATAACATTCAGGATGAATGAATGCACATGCCTCTGCATGTGTGTGTCTATGCAAATACACTTAAACTCTATTTTCCAGCCCTGTGGGAAAATGATATGTGTAGTTAATCAAATAATGTGACAAAGAATTATCATGCATCCTGTTAATACAGTCAAGCTTTGTAAGAATTAGGCTATGCTGGGAATATGGATATTGAGTCTTAGTGGTTAAATATGGTCTTAGCCTGGGTTCCCCAGAAGATCCTGAGTTCAGGATTTAAGAGCAAGTAACCCCATGAACAGTATGAAAAGGCAAAATGATAGGATACTGAAAGAGGAACTCCCCGGGTCGGAAGGTGCCCTATATGCTACTGGAGATCAGTGGAGAAATAACTCCAGAAAGAATGAAGGGATGGAGCCAAAGCAAAAACAACACTCAGTTGTGGATGCGACTGGTGATAGAAGCAAGGTCCAATGCTGTAAAGAGCAATATTACATAGGAACCTGGAATATTAGGTCCATGAATCAAGGCAAATTGGAAATGGTCAAACGGGAGATGGCAAGAGTGAACGTCGACATTCTGGGAATCAGCAAACTACAATGGACTGGAATGGGTGAATTTAACTCAGATGACCATTATATCTACTACTGTGGGCAGGAAACCCTTAGAAGAAATGGAGTAGCCATCATGGTCAACAAGAGAGTCCAAAATGCAGTACTTGGATGCAATCTCAAAAACAACAGAATGATCTCTGTTCGTTTCCAAGGCAAACCATTCAACATCATGGTAATCCAAGCCTATGCCCCAACCAGTAACGCTGAAGAAGCTGAAGTTGAACGGTTCTATGAAGACCTACAAGACCTTTTAGAACTAACACCCAAAAAAGATGTCCTTTTCATTATAGGGGACTGGAATTCAAAAGTAGGGAGTCAAGAAACACCTGGAGTAACAGGCAAATTTGGCCTCGGAATATGGAATGAAGCAGGACAAAGGCAAATAGAGTTTTGCCAAGAGAATGGACATCACCAGATGGTCAACATCAAAATCAGATTGATTATATCCTTTGCAGCCAAAGATGACGAAGCTCTATACAGTCAGCAAAAACAAGACTGGGAGCTGACTGTGGCTCAGATCATGAACTCCTTATTGCCAAATTCAGACTTAAATTGAAGAAAGTGGAGAAAACCACTTGACCATTCAGGTATGACCTAAATCAAATCCCTTATGATTATACAGTGTAAGTGAGAAATAGATTTAAGGGACTAGATCTGATACAGTGCCTGATGAATATGGACAGAAGTTCATGACATTGTACAGGAGACAGGGATCAAGACCATCCCCATGGAAAAGAAATGCAAAAAAGCAAAATGGCTGTCTGGGGAGGCCTTACAAATAGCTGTGAAAAGAAGAGAAGCAGAAAGGAAAGGAGGAAATGAAAGATAAGCATCTGAATGCAGAGTTCAAAGAATAGCAAGGAAAGATAAGAAAGCCTTCCTCAGCAATCAATGCAAAGAAATAGAGGAAAACAACAGAATGGGAAAGACTAGAGATCTCTTCAAGAAAATTAGAGATACCAAGGGGACATTTCATGCAAAGATGGGCTCCACAAAGGACAGAAATGGTATGGACCCAACAGAAGCAGAAGATATTAAGAAGAGGTGGCAAGACTACACAGAAGAACTGTACAAAAAAGGTCTTCACGACCCAGATAATCACGATGGTGTGATCACTCATCTAGAGCCAGACATCCTGGAATGTGAAGTCAAGTGGGCCTTAGAAAGCATCAGTACAAACAAAGCTAGTGGAGGTGATAAAATTCCAGTTGAGCTATTTCAAATCCTGAAAGAGGATGCTGTGAAAGTGCTGCACTCAATATGCCAGCAAATGTGGAAAACTCAGCAGTGGCCACAGGACTGGAAAAGGTCAGTTTTCATTCCAATCCCAAAGAAAGGCAATGCCAAAGAATGCCCAAACTACCGCACAATTGCACTCATCTCACATACTAGCAAAGTAATGCTAAAAATTCTCCAAGCCAAGCTTCAGCAATATGTGAACCATGAACTTCCAGATGTTCAAGCTGGTTGGAAAGAACCAGCTTGAATCAGCTTTTCTGGTAGAAAAGGCAGAGGAACCAGAGATCAAATTGCCAACATCCACTGGATCATGGAAAAGCAAGAGAATTCCAGAGAAACATCTATTTCTGCTTTATTGACTATCCCAAAGCCTTTGACTGTGTGGACCACAATAAACTGTGAAAAATTCTGAAAGAGATGGGAATACCAGACCACCTGACCTGCCTCTTGAGAAATCTATATGCAGGTCAGGAAGCAACAGTTAGAACTGGACATGGAACAACAGACTGGTTCCAAATAGGAAAAGGAGTACATCAAGGCTGAATATTGTCACCTTGCTTATTTAACTTCTATGCAGAATACATCATGAGAAATGCTGGGCTGGAAGAAGCACAAGCTGAAATCAAGATTGCCGGGAGAAATATCAATAACTTCAGATATGCAGATGACACCACCCTTATGGCAGAAAGTGAAGAGGAACTAAAAAGCCTCTTGCTGAAAGTGAAAGAGGAGAGTGAAAAAGTTGGCTTAAAGCTCAACATTCAGAAAACTAAGATCATGGCATCCAACCCATCACTTGACAGGAAATAGATGGGGAAACAGTGGAAACAGTGTCAGACTTCATTTTTTGGGGGCTCCAAAGTCACTGCAGAAGGTGATTGCAGCCATGAAATTAAAAGACGCTTACTCCTTGGAAGGAAAGTTATGACCAACCTAGACAGCATATTGCAAAGCAGAGACATTACTTTGCCAAGAAAGGTCCATCTAGTCAAGGCTATGGTTTTTCGAGTGGTCATGTATGGATGTGAGAGTTGGACTGTGAAGAAAGCTGAGCGCGGAAGAATTGATGCTTTTGAATTGTGGTGTTGAGAAGATGATGCTGTCATCCCCCATGCTGCAATGTCAGACATGGACTGGCGTGATAGTATACAAGAATTCCCATTCTCCCAAATCTTCCCACCCTCTCCCTCTCCCTCTGAGTCCAAAAGTCCGTTATACACATCTGTGTCTTTTTCCTGTCTTGCATACAGTCCCTTGGACTGCAAGGAGATCCAGCCAGTCCATTCTGAAGGAGATCAGCCCTGGGATTTCTTTGGAAGGAATGATGCTAAAGCTGAAACTCCTGTACTTTGGCTACCTCATGAGAAGAGTTGACTCACTGGAAAAGACCCTAATGCTAGGAGGGATTGGGGGCAGGAGGAGAAGGGGACAACAGAGGATGTGATGGCTGGATGGTACCACCGACTTGATGGACATGAGTTTGAGTAAAATCCAGGAGTTGATGACGGACAGGAAAGCCTGGTGTGCTGCAATTCATGGGGTCACAAAGAGTCTGACATTACTGAGTGACTGAACTGAACTGAACTGAGCAGAACTTCCCTGTTAATTTTCATTAAGTGGTTAAGACTCTGTACTCACAATGCAGGGGATATGGGTTCTATCCCTGGCCGGAGAACTAAGATCTCGCATGCCATGGGGCAACCACACTTTTGTACCACAACTACTGAACCTGCTCACTCTAGAGCCCATATGCTGCAACGAAGACCAAGCGCAGCCAAAAAACCAAAGAGAAAGTAGCTTATTTGAGACCTTATCAACAGAAAAGTCAAAGGGGAGGCATGAAAGGGAAGATAACCAAAACATAGTACGTTTTTCAGGCAGTAACCTCCTGGGCACCTGCGCTCAGCCCTGCTGGGGACTGTAGGAAGACAAGACAGAACACATCCCCGAGTTATGCCTCCCAAGGAGGAGGAAACTGGTATTTATCCTCCAGATCCTGCCTGTTATCACTGAGGGCTGTTACCAGAACACTAACCCCCTGAATCCCTAGCCTGCCCAGTTTGTGGGCCAGGAGAGAGCTTCTGGGCAGAGAGGGGCAGGTGCTTGCTTTAGGTTGCAGCAGGTATGAAATGGAAGGGTGAATGCCGAAGGGGTATGCTTGGAGCTCCAATAGTGTCTGTTATATTTAGAATGCTCTGTGTTGTCAGGCTATAAGGTTGGGCCTGGCGGTGTTCAGATCTGGGGCAGGTAGTTGTGGGGTCATGGTAACCGTGTGGGGACAAGTACTCATCAGTAATTCTCAGGCAGGCACAGTTCATCTGTGTAGTCAGTGGTCTCCACAACACACATCGCTGGCTTCCATGAGTGTTGGATGCTCCAGGCTTACAGCTGCCCCTTTCCCAGATGATGGACCATGGCTGGTGGAGCCACTTGACCAAGGGCTTATAGACATTAGGGCACAGCCCCACGACCAGTGACTCAGAGCCCTGACTGAGCACCACTTGAGAGGCTTGCTCCTTCTATCTATAACAGCAATCGTCTGTTTATACCCCAAGTGGTGCTGATGCTGTCTGTGCTTTTTGGCCTCAGTGTTTGCCACCCGTGAGAATGTCTCTCTGAAATACTATATAACAGGTTCACAGGCCCTGAGAAGACCACCAGATACCAGCAGAGCAGGTGGGTGAATGGAGTTTATATGGCTGTATTTGGGCCCAGAGTGCATACTATTAATACATCCTAAGGGATTTCCTGGTGGCTCAGATGGTAGAGAATCTGCCTGCAATGCAAGAGACTGGAGTTCAATCCCTGGATCAGGAAGATACCCTGCAGAAGGGAATGGCAGCCCACTCCAGTATTCTTGCCTGGAGAATTCCATGGACAGAGGAGCCTGGTGGGCTACAGTTCATAGGGTCACAAAAAGTCAGACACAACTGAGCCAATAACACTTTCATTTCACTTTCAAGCCAGGGACAGAAGGAAATGCCCATATTTTTACATGAGGAAGATCTATTATCCCCATTTTAGAGGTAAGGGTACTAAGCCCATTTCTTTTATTAACTTGCATGAGCTCATATAACTTGTCAGTTGGTAGATTTGGGATTTGAATCAGGCCTTTCTAGACACAGGCCCATGTCTTCTCTACCACAGCACACTGTTGCTCAAAGAGAACTTCATGTGTGACTGGAAACGTGGGGCAGGGAAACTTGGTAATGGTCTGCGGTTGGCAGACCTGACTCACATATACCAGTGGAGGGTCCCTGTGACTCCTTGCTCATGGAGGCTGATCACCTTGATTCTCATGGTGAGTTCGGTCCAGCCTCTTATTCATAATTTAAAAATGCCTCCTAGCATCTTGGGGCTGGGATAATGCATGCTGTTAATCATCAATGTAATATCAAGAAAGATTCCTTCATCAGAAG
Source organism: Ovis aries (assembly GCF_016772045.2). Taxonomy (NCBI): domain Eukaryota; kingdom Metazoa; phylum Chordata; class Mammalia; order Artiodactyla; family Bovidae; genus Ovis; species Ovis aries. Next base: position 8,644,268 of record NC_056072.1, read on the forward strand.
TCCTGTTGAACTCACGTTATCAGACAAGAAACATGGTCTCCATGTGAGGCTTCTCTGTTTTAGAAACAGGAGGGCTCAAAAACCACGGGGTCTACAGATGGTTTCAGGAAGTGCCTGTGTCTTCTCTAGGCTTTTTACCCGACTTTCATTTAAATTCTACAAACATTTGCTGAGCACCCACCACGTGCCAGACACCACACGAGGCCCTGGGGAGACTATAGAGATAAAGATGTCTCGCCTTCTTTCTTGTAGAGAAGCTTAGCAAATAAACAAGCAAGTATTACATGCGGCAGAAAGAATCGAGGGCTAATTAGTCATTCCTGCACCCAGCTGTGGGAACCCAGAAGGGCAAGTGGTTAATTCTGACTGCAGGGGATTTGGAAGTGACATTGAAGGATGAGCACAATGCTGATAGACAAGCAGAAGGGCTCGATCTGACCTATTTACTGCTGCAGCAGCAACAGAAAAGAGGAAGCAGCCATTCTTAAACAATTTTCTGACAGGAGAACTACATGTATACGTTAGCATGTATAGCTCTTCTTTTTGTGGAGAAAAGATTCACTGAGATGCAAGGGAAAGAAATATCTCATGCCTGGCAGGACTTCAGCCAGACTAATTATTAGGTTTATCTTCAGTTTCCCCATGACTTAGTCTTAAGGGACTGGCCTCCCACCTGCACGGCACAAAGCCATGACAGAGTGATTTTACTAATATTTCTGATCACCTGCATAACTTATTATGTGGCAATTATCTGGACCAAGTATGTCCTGTTGCAGTGTGGTTCTTAGGCAGCTGACATAGACGGCTGACATTTGATTATTTCAGTTTAACAGACCCAGGCTGTGTTTATGTTGAGTGGAGAAATAATAACTGATTTACAAAAAACTGTCACTCCGTGCTTCTGCTGGTTCATTCGAAAGGGATTTGGTAGGATTCTGTTTGTGAGCAGGAAGGGAAGAGAACACTATTGCCCCAGTTTTCATGGCAGAGAGTAATGGGAAGTGACAGCCTAGAGGCAGGCTGGAAAGATGACAGCAGAGAGAGCTCCTGGGTAAATGAGAAGGAGAGTGATATTTATTGAACACCTGCTATGTTCTGGGCACCATTCTAAGCATGTTTTATGTATGGCTTCACTAATTCCGGAAAGATAAAATGGAATTGTACTTGTAAAAGTGCTTTCTCACATGCTCTACAAAATTAGGCATAATTAGTATTTTCCCCTATTGTAGAGCTTCCTAAGATTCATTTGAGACCATTCCCTGCTTTCCATTATCAGAAGTAAATTTATGTTGAAGCACTAGCAGGCTTTCTCTCACTCAGCACTCTTAAGTAGGAAAAGGTGATGGGAGAAGTAGGCGGGTTGGCGCATGGGATTGTGGGATTGTGTTCTGGAAAGGGTCTTTTTTAGGTTCTTGTTTTTAGTTCTTTCTTTGCCTCTGACCTTGTGAGCTGCTGGCCTGGCCTCAACATGCTCTCAGAGGTGAGCAGTCACTTTTCCTCGGCCATGTGGTCTCATCCAGGGCTGGAGAGAGACCAGTGGTGGGGATTAGTCCGGTCCCTCTAGTTTTGGGAAATGGACTCCTGGTATCCTGTTCTTGTTTCATTCTGTTCCACATTCTTTTTGTTGCATATGAAGGCTATACCCTCTTCATTGTGGAAAAGTTGTGCTCAGATGTGATTTCTAATTTCATTTATATGTGCCAGTCCATTAGACATTGGACCTCAGTGCAGCATTTAAACAGAAATGGTCTGCTGGTTGAGAGTTGGTCAGTGGAAATGGACCACCTGTTCTACAGCTTGCAGGGGCTGACACAGGTTTCTTCCCTGGAACAGAAACAGTCAGGGTTCTCCAAGGGATCTTCCCGAACCAGGGATTGGACCCAGTTCTTGGGCATTGTAGGCAGGTTCTTTACCATCTGGGCCAACAGAGAAGCCTGATCAGGGTTCTACTAGGGAGCAAATGGCTGATATGGTACTATTTAAACTCCTAGGATTGGAATGTACCTCAGAGCCGGTCTCTCTCTTACCATATTCATCCCTCAAAGAAAAGTGAAAGAAGGCCTGACTAGGATTGTACTTTGTATAAAGAAAGCGCAAGCAGAGAAGCTGGAAGAACCAGAGGCACATCTCACTTTCCTTGACTTCTGTTTTGCATCAGCATCTCTCACTATGTATTTTGAAGTCTTTAGTGGTTTTCACCATTTAGAGCCAAGTCTTAGTTCCTAAGTGTAGCCTTAAGATGCTTCACCAGATGTCCCTACCAAACCCTCCAGTCTTATCTCTCATTAATCCCCTTTGGGTAAACCCTACAATGTAGCCAAGTTGTATTTATGTCTCTTCTCTTCCAAATTTTTGTCTTAACATTTTCACTGCCTATGATACCTTCTTTTTCTTGGTGTATCCAAGTCCAGTTCCTCCTTTTCATTTCCTCTCAACTGGGATCCTATCCTTCCAGGAAGCCTTTTCAGCTCCTTCCTTTCTTGCCTCCAGGCATCCCCTTTCTTTCTGAAATATGTCAATCTCAGAACCCTGCAGCCAAAGCACTTCACCTTCATTTTGGCAGGCTTTACACTATGTGATATTTAATTCTTATTCAGGTATGTATCATCAAATTTTATAGATAACATTTTTACTACTTACCCATCTTTCAAGACAAGTCTCAGCAAAGCTTTTTGTGGTCTTGCCTTACTTGATATTAGTTAGATCTCAGGATTATTTGAGACCCTGTGTGATAACACATAATCTCATGGCTGAGTCATGGTGCAGAAAAAGAGACCAGACCCACTGAGTCAGGCCTGGGTCTGAGTCCTACTTCTGCTATTTTCCATTTCAGTGATGTTGTGCCAGCTATTTAACCTTTTAGAAACTCAGTTTCTGCTCTTCCAAGAAAACAACCACACTTAGTATGGTTGGTTATTACAGTAGCTTTGAATTGTGCCCCGCCCCCCAAATGTGTCCATATGCTAAGCATGGGAACATGGGAATGGGGTTTTATTTGGAAACAGATTTTCCAGATGTGGTTGAGGTAAGAGTTCTGAGGAAAGGAGCTCATCTTGGATGTTTTGGGTGTGCCCTAAATCCAATGACAGGTATTCATGTAAGAAACACATAAGGGCAGTCCTAAGATGGTGGAGGAATAGGACAGGTAGACCACTTTCTCCCCCACACATTCATCAAAAGATCTTTTGAATGCTGAACACATTCCACAAAACAACTTCTGAACACTGGCTGAGTACATCAGGCACCCAGAAAGGCAGCCCATTCTCTTTGAAAGGAGATGTTTTATCATTGGTGCTGCATGGATGGCAAAGTCTTAAAGCTGCTGTAAGAATATGACTGAAAGCCAGAGGCAGGAGGCTTAAATCCAGAACTTCAGAACTCCAGAAAACTCCTGACTCCAGGGAACATTAATTGACAAGAGCTCATTCAAAAGTCTCTGTACCTACAAAGAAACCAAGATCCACCCAAGAGTCAGCAAGTTACAGAGCAAGACATACCAAGCTAATTCTCCAACAACACAGGAACATAACCCTGAGCATTAAAATACAGGTGGCCAAAAGTCACACCAAACACATAGACACCTCAAAACTCACTACTGGACACTGCATTGCACACCAGAGAGAGGAGATTCACCTTCACCTACCAGAACACCGACACATGCTTCCCTAACTAGGAAACTTTGACAAGACACTCGTCCAACCCCACCCACAGGGAGGAACCTCCACAAAAGGAACTACAAACTACCAGCATACAGAAAGGGCACCCCAAACACAGCAATCTAAGCAAGATGAAAAAGCAGAGAAATATTCAGCAGGTAAAGAAACATGATAAATGGCCACCATATCAAACAAAACAGGAAGAGATAGGGAGTCTACCTGAAAAAGAATTCCGAATAATGATAGCAAAAATAATCCAAAATCTTGAAAACAAAATGGAGTTACAGATGTATAGTCTGGAGACAAGGATCAAGAAGATGCAAGAAATGTTTAACAAGGACCTAGAAGAAATAAAAAAGAATCAATAAATAATGAATAATGCAATAACTGAGATCAAAAACACTCTGGAGGGAATCAACAATAGAATAACTGAGGCAGAAGATAGGATAAGTGAGGTAGAAGATAGAATGGTGGAAATAAATGAAACAGGAAAAGAGAAAAAGGAATTAAAAGAAATGAGGACAACTTCAGAGACCTCTGGGACAATGTCAAACACCCCAACATTTGAGTCATAGGAGTACCAGAAGGAGAAGACAAAAAGAAAGGCCATGGGAAAATCCTTGAGGAGATAATAGTTGAAAACTTCCCTAAAATGGGAAGGAAATAATCACCCAAGTCCAAGAAACCCAGAGAGTCCCAAACAGGATAAACCCAAGGTGAAACACCCCAAGACACATATTAATCAAATTAATGAAGATCAAACACAAAGAACAAATATTAAAAGCAGTGGGGGAAAAACAACAAATAACACACAAGGGGATTCCCATAAGGATAATAGCTGATCTTTCAATAGAAACTCTTCAGGCCAGAAGGAAATGGCAGGACATACTTAAAGTGATGAAAGAAAATAACCTACAGCCCAGAATACTGTACCCAGCAAGAATCTCATTCAAATATGGAGAAGTCAAAAGCTTTACAGACAAGCAAGAGCTCAGAGAATTCGTCATCACCAAGCCAGCTCTTTAACAAATGATAAAGGATCTTCTCCAGATGGGAAACACAGAAAATGTTTATAAACTCGGACCCAAAACAACAAAGTAAATGGCAACAGGATCATACTTATCAATACTTACCTTAAGTGTAAATGGGTTTAATGCCCCAACCAAAAGACAAAAACTGATTAAATGGATACAAAAACAAGACCCCTATATATGCTGCCTACAAGAGACCCACCTCAAAACAAGAGACACAAACAGACTGAAAGTGAAGGGCTGGAAAAGATATTTCACACAAATGGAGAAAAAGAAAGCAGGGGTAACAATGCTCATATCAGATAAAATAGACTTTGAAATAAAGGCTGTGAAAAGAGACAAAGAAGAACACTACATAATGATCAAAGGATCAATCCAAGAAGAAGATATAACGATTATAAATATATGCATGCAACATAGGAACACTGCAATATGTAAGGCAAATGCTAACAAGTATGAAAGGGGAAATTAACAGTAACAGTAATAGTGGGACACTTTAATACCCTACTCACACCTGTGGATAGATCAACTAAACAGAAAATTAGCAAGGAAACACAAACTTTAAATAATACAATGGACCAGTTAGACCTAATTGATATCTATAGGACATTTCACCCCAAAACAATGAATTTCACCCTTTTCTCAAGTACACACAGAGCCTTCTCCAGGATAGATCACATCCTGGGGTATAAATCTAGCCTTGGTAAATTCAAAAAAATTGAAATCATTCCAAGCATCTTTTCTGATCACAATGAGGTAAGATTAGATGTCAACTACAGGAAAAGCCTTTGACTGTGTGGAGCACAATAAACTGTGGAAAATTCTGAAAGAGATGGGAATACCAGACCATCTGACCTGCCTCTTGAGAAACCTATATGCACATTAGAAAGCAACAGTTAGAACTGGACATGGAACAACAGACTGGTTCCAAATAGGAAAAGGAGTACGTTAAGGCTGTATATTGTCACCCTGCTTATTTAACTTATATGCAGAGTACATCATGAGAAATGCTGGGCTAGAAGAAGCACAAGCTGGAATCAAGATTGCCAGGAGAAATATCAATAACCTCAGATATGCAGATGACACCACCCTTATGGCAGAAAGTGAAGAGGAACTAAAGAGCCTCTTGATGAAAGTGAAAGAGTAGAGCGAAAAAGTTGGCTTAAATCTCAACATTCAGAAAACTAAGATCATGGCATCTGGTCCTATCACTTCATGGGAAATAGATGAGGAAACAGTGGAAACAGTGTCAGACTTTATTTTTCTGGGTTCCAAAATCACTGCTGATGGTGACTGCAGCCATGAAATTAAAAGACGCTTACTCCTTGGAAGGAAAGTTATGACCAAGCTAGATAGCATATTGAAAAGCAGAGACATTACTTTGCCAACAAACGTCCATTTAGTCAAGGCTATGGTTTTTCCAGTGGTCATGCATGGATGTGAGAGTTGGACTGTGAGGAAAGCTGAGCACTGAAGAATTGATGCTTTTGAACTGTGGTGTTGGAGAAGACTCTTGCGAGTCCCTTGGACTGCAAGGAGATCCAGCCAGTCCATTCTAAAGGAGATCAGTCCTGGGTATTCATTGGAGGGACTGATGCTAAAGCTGAAACTCTGATACTTTGGCTACCTCATGTGAACAGTTCACTCATTGGAAAAGACTTGGGAGGGATTGGGGGCAGGAGGAGAAGGGGATGACAGAGGATGAGACTGCTGGATGGCATCTCTGACTTGATGGACATGAGTTTGAGTGAACTCCGGGGGTTGGTGATGGACAGGGAGGCCTGGTGTGCTGCAATTCATGGGGTTGCAAAGAGTCAGACGCGACTGAGCGACTGCACCCAACAGGAAAAAAAAATCTATTAAAAATACAAACATATGGAGGCTAAACAACACACTTCTGAATAACCAACAAATCACAGATGAAATGAAATAAGAAATCAAAATATGCATAGAAACGAATGAAAATGAAAACACAACAACCCAAAACCTATGGGATTCAGTAAAAGCAGTGCTAAGGGAAAGGTTCATAGCAATACTGGAGAAGGCAATGGCAACCCACTCCAATACTCTTGCCTGGAAAATCCCATGGACAGAGGGGCCTGGTAGGCTGCAGTCCATGGGGTCGTGAAGAGTCAGACACGACTGAGCGACTCAACTTTCACTTTTCACTTTCATGCATTGCAGAAGGAAATGGCAACCCACTCCAGTGTTCTTGCCTGGAGAATCCTAGGGACAGCAGAGTCCGGTGGTCTGCCATCTATGGGGTCACACAGAGTCGGACACTACTGAAGCGACTTAGCAGCAGCAGCAGCAGCACAGCAATACAAACTACCTCAAGAAACAAGAGAAAAATTAAATAAACAACCTAACTCTACACCTAAAGCAACTAGAAAAAGAAGAGATGAAGACCCACAGGGTTAGTAGAAGAAAAGGAATCTTAAAAATTAGGAAACAGAGACCATAGCAAAAATGAACAAAACTAAAACCTGTTCTTTTGAGAAGATAAATAGACAAACCATTAGCCAGACTCATCAAGAAAAAAAGGGTGAAGAGTCAAATCAATGAAATTAGAGATGAAAATGGAGAAATCACAACAGACAACACAGAAATACAAAGAATCATGAGACTACTATCAGCAAGTATATGCCAATAAAATGGACAACGTGGAAGAAATGGACAAATTCTTAGAAAAGTAACTTTCCAAAACTGAACCAGGAAGAAATAGAAAATCTTAACAGACCTATCACAAGCACAGAAATCGAAACTGTAAGCAGAAATCTGCCAACAAACAAAAGCCTAGGAGTAGATGGCTTCACAGCTGAATTCTACCAAAAATTTAGAGGCGAGCTAATACCTATCCTACTCAGACTCTTCCATAAATTTGCAGAGTAAGGTAAGCTTCCAAACTCATTCTATGAGGCCAGCATCACCCTAATATCAAGACTAGACAAAGATGCCACAAAAAAGAAAACTACAGGCCAATATCACTAATGAACATAGATGCAAAAATCCTTAACAAAATTCTAGCAAACAGAATCCAACAACATGTTAAAAAGATCATGCATCATGACCAAGTGGGCTTTATCCCAGGGATGCAAGGATTCTTCAACATACGCAAGTCAATCAATGTGATACACCACATTAACAAATTGAAAAATAAAAGCCATGTGATTATCTCAATAGATGCAGAGAAAGCCTTTGATAAAATTCAACGGCCATTTATGATAAAAACCGTCCATAAAGCAGGCATAGAAGGAACATACCTCAGCATAATAAAAGCCATATATGATAAACCCACAGCAGACATTATCCTCAATGGTGAAAAACTGAAAGCATTTCCCCTAAAGTCAGGAACAAGACAAGGATGCCCACTTTAACTGCTACTATTCAACATAGTTTTGGAAGTTTTGGCCACAGCAATCAGAGCAGAAAAAGAAATAAAAGGAATCCAAATTGGAAAAGAAGAAGTAAAACTCTCACTGTTTGCAGATGACATGATCCTCTACATAGAAAACCCTAAAGACTCCACCAGAAAATTACTAGAGCTAATCAGTGAATATAGTGAAGTTGCAGGATATAAAATTAACACAGAGAAATCCCTTGAATTCCTATACACTAACAATGAGAGAACAGAAAGAGAAATTAAGGAAACAATTTCATTAACCATTTCAATGAAAAGAATAAAATACTTAGGAATAAATCTACCTAAAGAAACAAAAAACCTATATATAGAAAACTATAAAACACTGATGAAACAAATCAAAGATGGCACAAATAGATGGAGAAATATACCATGTTCAAGGATTGGAAGAATCAATATAGTGAAAATGCATACACTACCCAAAGCAATCTGTAGATTCAGTGCAACCCTATCAAGCTACCAACGGTATTTTCCAGAGAATTAGAACAAATAATTTCACAGTTTGTATGGAAATACAAAAAAATCTCTTATAGCCAAAGCAGTCTTGAGAAAGAAGAATGGAACTGGAGGAATCAACCTGCCTGACTTCAGACTATACTACAAAGCCACAGTCATCAAGACAGTATGGTGCTGGCACAAAGACAGAAAAATAGATCAATGGAACAAAATAGAAAGCCCAGAGATAAATCCACACACCTATGGACACCTTATCTTTGACAAAGGAAGCAAGAATATACAATGGAGAAAAGACATTCTCTTTAACAAGTGGTGTTGGGAAAACTGGTCAACCACTTGTAAAAGAATGAAACTAGAGCACTTTTAACACCATACACAAAAATAAACTTAAAATGGATTAAAGATCTAAACATAAGACCAGAAACTATAAAACTCCTAGAGGAAAACATAGGCAAAACACTCTCCAACATCAATCACAGCAGGATTCTCTATGACCCACCTCACACAGTAATGGAAATAAAAGCAAAAATAAACAAATGGGACCTAATTAAACTTAAATGCTTTTGCACAATAAAGGAAACTATAAGCTAGGTGAAAAGACAGCCTTCAGAATGGGAAAAAATTATAGCAAACAAAGCAACTGACAAATAATTAATCTCAAAAATATACAAGCAGCTCTTGCAGCTCCATTCCAGAAAAATAAACAACCCAATCAAAAAACAGGCCAAAGAACTAAACAGACATTTCTCCAAAGAAGACATACAGATTGCTACCAAACACATGAGAAGATGTTCAACATCACTCATTATCAGAGAAATGCAAATCAAAACCACAATGAGGTACCATCTCACACAGGTCAGAATGGCTGCTATCAAAAAGTCTACAAACAATAAATGCTGGAGAGGGTGTAGAGAAAAGGGAACCCTCTTACACTGTTGGTGGGAATGCAAACTAGTGTAGCCACTATGGAGAACAGTGTGGAGATTTCTTAAAAAACTGGAAATAGAACTGCCATACGACCCAGCGATCCCACTGCTGGGCATACACACTGAGGAAACCAGAACTGAAAGAGACATGTGTACCCCAATGTTCATCACAGCACTGTTTACAATAGCCAGGACATGGAAGCAACCTAGATGTCCATTGGCAGATGAATGGATAAGAGAGCTGTGGTACATATACACAATGGAATATTACCCAGCTATTAGAAAGAGTGCGTTTGAATCAGTTCTAATGAGGTGGATGAAACTGGAGCCTATCATACAGAATGAATTAAGTCAGAAAGAAAAATACCAATACAGTATATTAACACATATATATGGAATTTATAAAATGGTAATGATGACCCTATATGTGAGACAGCAAAAAAGACATTGATGTAAAGAACAAACTTTTGGACTTTGCGGAAGAAGGTGAGGGTTGGATGATTTGAGAGAATAGCATTGAATCATGTATATTATCATATGTGAAATAGATTGCCAGTCCAGGTTTGATGCATGAGACAGGGTGCTCAGGGCTGGTGTACTTGGATGACCCTGAGGGATGGGATGGGGAGGGAGATGGGAGGGGGGTTCAGGATGGGGAACGTGTACACCCATGGCTGATTCATGTCCTTGTATGGCAAAACCCACTACCATATTGTAAAGTAATTAGCCTCCAATTAAAATAATAAAAGAAAAAGAAACATGTAGAAGCATATTGGATACAGAGGATAAGGCAATGTGTAGGTGGAGGTGGAGATGGGTGTGATGCCAGCACAAATGAGAAGCCAGCAACCATGAGAAGCTAGAGTAAGCCTGGAGTGGAGTCTCCCCTAGGGCCTCCAGAGGGACTGTGTCCCTGGTGACACTTTCATTTTTAGACTTCTGGCTTCCAGAACTGTGAGAGATTAATTTCTGTTGCTAAACCACCTACTTCATGATAATTTGTTACAGTAGCTTTAGAAAATGAATATAGTCTTTATTATGTCATTTTGCTCTCTATCTACTTTATGAAACTTTGAGTTCTTTTCAAAGGCAAGGATGTACCTCATCCCCTCCCCTCACCCAGACCACCTACTCCTGGGGCTGGCTCAGTGTCTGTAGTAATAATATTTGGTTGACATGTTGTACCGACCATATTTTATGACTCACCCTAAAATAGAACCTGTGGAACTGAGATTGTTGTCACTAAAAAGATAGGAAACCTTTAAAAAAGGAAAAAATTAGAGAAAGATTTAGAGCAAGAAAATTCCTATACTTTTAAGAATTTATGCTCCAAAGTGTTTTTCCTTTATCCATTTATTATCAGTCTCAAAGATCTGGGACAGTCTTAATGTATAATTTAGATCAGAGGCAATGGGATTTCTTTCATTTTCCTTTAGTCATCAATTAACATTTATCAGGCCCTTACTCTCTTCAGAGGCTGGTGCAGCATCAGATACTCTTGGTATCCACTTCTGAGTTTCTTGACTGACTATCAACCTCTAACTCCTATGACTCACACAGAGAGTATCCACTCTGTTCTGGGGAGACTGCTTCCCCCCTCTATTGGAATAGGGCTTTGTCCATAGTGTTGAATAGTCACACACATACTATACTGCTATTTTGTATAGCGGGCTTCCTGGTGGCTCAGAGGTTAAAGCGTCTGCCTGCATCTGCCTGCAATGCAGGAGACCTGGGTTCGATTCCTGGGTCTGGAAGATCCCCTGGAGAAGGAAATGGCAACCCACTCCAGTATTCTTGCCTGGAGAATCCAATGGGCAGAGGAGCCTGGTGGGCGGCAGTCCACAGGGTCGCAAACAGTCAGACACGACTGAGAGACTTCACTTTCACTTTCATACAAAATACAGTTACAGTGCAGTAACTGTACAAAATATACACCCGCAGCAGCAGGCAAGTAGGTCATCACAGTAAGATGTTTATTGAATATAAAGAAGGATTTCTAGAACTCTTCAAATATCTCATTCATTCCTGTTTCCTCCAAATAGTTATAGATCCAGTCCTCTGTCCAAGCACTCTAATAGGTGCCAGAGAAAATGGATCCTGTGATGGAAGTTGCTTCTGTCTAATGTGGGAGACAAGCACCCACTTATAATAGATAAAGAGTCATGTTAAAATAGGTGGATTTGGGTTACCAAGAATAATGGGGTCATATCCATAGAAACATGAAAGAATTTGAATGTGTTTTGTTTCCATTTGTTTGTTCCTGTTTTTACTCCCTCATTCCTTCATTCAGCATCAGTCACCTGGGACAGTAGTCAGTTCCCAGCCCTTATGGGGCATTGAGTCGTGGCAGCCAGAGGTCCTTTTCTCATGGAGTTCTTTCTGTCGTACTTGGATATTTGATATTGATGATATCTCATTTCATTACAGTTCTAAGGTTCTAGATTTCCAAGATGTAAAGTGAAAGGAACAGAGAATAGGCCAAAGGAAGGAAAGGGAATTCTACTAAGAAGTGCTCAATTCTCTTTATGTGATCTCATCTAATTTCCCCAGAAGTCTATGGAACCTGGTGGAATTTTCTGATTTTACCAGTAAGGTAGAAGATATTAATAAAAATTCAATAGCTTCCTCAAGGTCGCATAGCTAGCAAATGGAAGAGTTGAGAGCCTAACAATTCTAGCTACATTCAAAACCTGAAGATACTCTGAATTATCCCCCATGGAATCAGACATTGTATGTACTGCTACATATGAGGCTAGGGTACAGTAAGGCTCTTCTCACACCTCAATTACTAAACACTTGGTGTGCAGGGTAATGTCTTTGTGAGTTGTGACATACTAAGGCCACTATAGATGCTGTCCAATAACTTAAATGCCCATAAACACTGGCAATCAGGGGCTTGAGGATGAGGGTTGACTGTTAGCTTTTCCTTTGGCGAAGGACCTGGTATCAATCTCTAGGAGGCACTGGGCTCAGTGACAGCTGTCCTAAGTTGTAACTCTTTCTGTTTTTTACTGAAATAACTCATCATGATGTTCTATTTGTCACTTGTCAAGGAAATCAATATAGTCTAGACTTGTTACCTTGCCAAGATCTGTATTGGACGATTTATAGTCCAAAGAAAGTCTAACAAAAGAGCAGAAGGGGCAGAGCTGATGCAAGTATCTCCGTCTCCCTGTAAAACATTGAGGCTTTAGAGCCTTCTTCCAATGGTGGGGGCAAATAAGGGTGAAGCTGAGTTGTCCTTGGCAAAACAAAAGCAGGGAGGACATTCCCAAAAATAAAGGGGCTGAGAAGAGGAAAAAGGAGATCTTCTTTAAAATAGGGATGATCATTTTTGCCTGGCAATGCTGTTGTGAGTATCCGATGATTTGCTTAATATTATGTTACGCATAGTGTCTGTCTAGTACAATGCCCGGAACAAAAGAGATCATGAGTGAGGAGCTTCTAGGAGCTATAGAGGAAGAGGGAGAAAACAAGTGAGTAGAAATAACATACACGGCAACAGTGCAGATATCTTTAGTGCAGGAGTGAAAAGAAGCAGGCTGTCAACATGAAGGGTAGAATTGGCATGTTTCATATCCTTTGGCCATTAGGTTGTTTCATTCATTCAAACATTTATTAAACAGCAAACACTGTGCTAGATGCTGGAGTTGTTGCTGTTCAGTCGTTAAGTCATGTCCAGCTCATCTGCCACCCCATGGATTGTAGCCTGCCAGGCTCCTCTGTCCATGGGATTTCCCAGGCAAGAATACTGAAAATGGGTTGCCATTTCCTCCAGCAGCTCTTCCTGGACCAGGGGTTGAACCCGCGGTTTGCAGGCAGATTATTTACCACCGAGCCACCAGGGAAGCCCAGGTGCTGGGGAAATGAAAACAGATAATCAATGGTGTTGCTCTGTAGGACTGTAGAGGCCAGTCATGGAGATAGACATAGACACACATTTGTGTTGGAGGTTGGTCGATACTGTCGCAGAGGTGGGAAAGGCTCAGGGTGGGGATGCTGTTCCCTCCATGAGCACAGGGTCCACCCTGTGATCGCTTCTTGCTCAACAAAGTAACGGGCATGTGGAAAAGCCTCAATAATATCAGCTGAATCAGTCAATTTTGAGTAAAAGAGCTGGGTGCCAAAGGAAGGCTTTCTTGAGACCAAAATATTTGTGCTAAGATACTTAAAAAAATTATTGGAGTATATTTACTTTACTGTGTTGTGTCAGTTTCCGCTGTACAGCAGAGTGAACCAGTTATACGTGTATACATATCCCCTCTTTTTTGGATTTCCTTCCCACTTAGGTCACTACAGAACACTGAGTAGAGCTCCCTGTGCTCTACAGTAGGTTCTGATCAGTTATCTATTTTATATATACTAGCAATAGTGTATAGGTGTCGGTCGCAATCTCACAATTCATCCCACTTCCCCTTATCCCTCCTTGATGTCCCTGTGTTTGTTCTCTATGTCTGTATCTCTATTTCTGCTTTTTAAATAAGATCACCTATACTGATCTTTTCAGACTCCACATGTGCATGGTAATAAATGATACCTGTCTTTCTCCTTCTGACTCAGTTCACTTTGTATGGTAGTGCCTGTGTCCATCCATGACACTGCCAATGACCCAATTTCATTCCTTTTTATGGCTGAATAATATTCCATGGGCATTTTGGTTGCTTCTATTTCCTGGTTACTGTAAATATCACTGCAATGAACATTGGGGTGCATATGTCTCAATTTTTAGAATTATGGGTCATATGCCCCAAGCATGCTGCAGTCAGACATAGACTGCACATGATAGTGTTAGAATGAAGAGTGTCCTATACATGTCTTCATAATTGATATAAGCATACTTCATCGGGGAGAACTGAATGACTGCTGAGTGTGTATATGTGTGTGATGACATCTGTTGTGTGGTGTGAACATGGGGTGAGGAGAAGGATTGCCAAGGTAGTTCTATGTGAAGTGTGTGTGTGAGTGTGTCCAGTGCTTGCAGATTTTGGAAGTTTTAGTTCTTTGGCTAACAAGTGGTAGTGGGAGACACCTATGGACAGCAGATTCTTTAAATGGATCAGTTAGACTAATTGAGGACATTTTTGCAAGTGCTCATGGAACCTTCTCCAGGATAGATCACATCCTGGGCCATAAATCTCATTTCCATTCATCTCTGACCATAATGAGGATCTCAATTGACATATGGAGGTTGCTGATCACTTCAAAAATATGCCTAAAGACACTATGTGCTCATACCAATACCTGTCAACTTTCCTTAAAAATTACATGTAATAGCCATTGAGCCAGACTCATTCAAAAATCAGATATACAGGCATAAGAGACTACTATCAGCAGTTGTATGCCAATGGAAGAAAGACAGACCCATCTTTCCAATTGAATTATGGTTTTCTCTAGGTATATGCCCAGGAGTAGGACTGCCATGTGAGAGAAGATGCTTAATGTCTAAGATTAAGTGGGGTCACTTGAGGACAGAGGCATTTGCACGTGGTTGGAGCACAGGGAGCTTTGGAAAATGAGGTTGAAATGGCAGATGGTGGTGAACTAAAATATTAGCCAATTCTACTGATTCCCTCATTCCTTCACTTAAACGGTGTTTACTAAGTGCTCACCAGTGTCAAAAGCCTTAAAGATGTAATACCAAACCAGGCAAAAATTCCTCCTTTCAAGGAGAGTACATGCTCATAGTGGGGAGACAGACAGTGAAGATCATTGAGTGCAATATACAGCATGTTCAATTGTAGTTAGTTATGAGCTTATGGAAAAGCTTCCCTGATAGCTCAGTTGGTAAATAATCCACCTGCCATGCCGGAGACCCTGGTTCGATTCCTGGGTCAGAAGATCCGCTGGAGAAGGGATAGACTACCTACTCCAGTATTCTTGGGCTTCCCTTGTGGTTGAGCTGGTAAAGAATCCGCCTGCAATGCAGGAGACCTGAGTTTAATCCCTGGGTTGGGAAGATCCCCTGGAGAAGGGAAAGTCTACCCACTCCAGTATTCTGGGCTAGAGAATTCCAGTGGGATCACAAAGAGTCAGACAGGACTGAGTGACTTTCACTTTATGAAAAAACCTGAGTGAATATTCTGGCCAACCCAATAAAATGGAGAAAAGTGAATCCTGGGAGAGAGATGTTGACGACTGGGAGGAAGGTATATGGAAGCAGAGCTCATATTACCTGGCAGTCACTCATCCTACAATTCTGTTTTAGGATCTAAATTGACAAAGCCTCGTGATGTTCTTCCCAAGCACTCTGACTTTATTTGAATTTGTGGCTTTCATGTGAGGTCTGATGCCTGGAGTTTATAATTGCATGGGTAACTTCACAAGGTCCTCTGGAGCCTTTTAGCCCTCTTTGGCCATCCTACATGTAACATCAGAGGCAGTTTGTTTTTCTTGTTTTAAAAAATCATGGGTTTATTACTAACTGTGACTTCTAAACACTATCATCCATATTATAGAACTAGGTTTCAATATGCGCAGACCCTTCTACTAAATCTCTCATGTCAGCACCATTAAACACTGAATGTTTCTTGTCCCTTAGAAAAGAAACCAAGTAGCGTTTCTCCTGTTTCCTGCTTTAGTCACAGGGCATCCTTAGTTGTGGTCTCCTTGTAGCCTGGTGATGGGATTGGAGGTGCGGTATCTCCAGACACCCCCACGCTCCACATACCTCATGCTCTACACCCCGTGCTTGCTGTCATTGTTCTAACACGAAGTCCTTATCTGGGGAAAGAAGGGAAATAGCTGGATTATTTTTTTTAATTAATCATCTTAAATCCTTTTGGGTCAACGTAGGTATAAATAAATGAAAGAGCCTCCTAATTAGGACTGGGCTTTGTTCTGTTCTCTGATGTACTGTGAGAAGTTTCTGGTTATTGAATGAAAGCAAAAGTTGCAGATTTTAAAAAGGCCGCATATGAATCTGGTGATTTGCTCATTTTCATAGTTTCAGATAGTAATACCATGTGATATAAAATCAACTCTATATATCCTTCAAAGAGCCTTCTTCAGGTCCCCAAAAACTGTGGGGGTGGGCTCCGCCGTCCCCATGTTCCTCCACAATATCCCAACAAGGATGGGACTGCCAATGCTGAGGCTTTGGGATTCTTTACTTACCCCCACCTCCTGCCTGTCTGTTATTCTTGTCTTCTCTATTTTCAACCCCTTCCTTACTGGTTCTCTTCCCTCAGTTTGCGAACATGCTCAAGGTTATCCTATGGCAACAAAAGGCAATAAAAGAAAAGAAACTGTTCAGCCACCATGTCCTACCGCTGTCCTAGCTTTCTCCTCCCTTTCACAGTGTTACCTCTTGAAAGAGTTGCCTGTGTGCCCTCCTGTCCCTCCCTTTTCTTTCTTCTTTGCTTCCTATCACATCACAATCTTGTTTGGCAGCCTTCTTCCATGACACACTCTGTGGCGATTGCTCCTGTTGCGATGCCTGTGACCTCTGTGTTTCTTAAAGTAATCGTCATTTCATTTCTTGGTCGTATCCCCAGTGACTGTGACTTCCTCTCCTTCTTCTTCCCTGGTTTCACTTTCCTTCTACCTGCTCTTTAACGCCCCTTGATTTCAATTACTACCTTTAATTGTTATGCCCGTAACGATTAGATCCATACTTAGAGCCCACATTTGTCTCTAGATCCATGTCTCTAGATCTGGTCATCTCTACAGCAGTCTCGGCTTCATTCAGTAACCACGTGGCTATGTTTATACTGGAATGTTTGCCCTTATATTGACAGTCTCCACTTCCAACTTATCCAAAGCAGCACACAGTCTGGGCTGTACAAATCTCCAACCCAGCCCCCTGTCTCCTCCAGATTCCAGATGTCTTCTTTTACGAGGTGACCAAGGTGTTCTTGGGATGAAGTCCCTGGATTGTTATGCTCCATACCGATCCTGTGGCTCCCCATGGCAGGGACTGTCTAGCTTTACATCAAATCCATTTTTTTTTAAATTTGGGCAACATATTTGGACTGCATTTACCCACCTGCTTGCAGTGACTGGAATGGAATATAACGGTTGGAATGTGATATAAGTTTTCAGACTAGATTGGTGAGCACCTCCTTGGAGATTTTCCATTTCTTCTCTTTGTTGGCCAGTGGCTGAATGGGGAAGACTCAGACCCTAAAGGAGGGTGGAGATAAAATAACTGCATCTTGCAGAGCCTGTCCTTTTATCCTGACTTTAACTGAACTTTTCAGGGTGAGAAATCAGCATATTGTAGTAAGCCACCAAAATGTGGGGGTTTGCATATTATAGAAGCGGTTGCTGCTCATTCACTAAGTGTCTTACTCTCTGCAATCCCATGGACTGCAGCACGCCAGACTTCACTGTCCTTCACTATCTCCTGGAGTTTGCTCAAATTCATGTCCATGGAGTCTGTGATGCCATCCAGCCATCTCATCCTCTGTCCTCCCCTTCTCCTCCTGCTTTCAATCTTTCCCAGCATCAGGGTCTTTTCCAATGAGTCAGTTCTTCACATCAGGTGGCTAAAGTATTGGAACTTCAACTTCAGCATCAGTTCTTCCAATGAATATTCAGGATTGAAAAGTATTGGAACTTCAACTTCAGCATCAGTCCTTCCAATGAATATTCAGGATTGATTTCCTTTAGGATTGACTGACGTGATCTCCCTTACTGTCCAGGAGACTCTCAAGAGTCTTCTCCATCATCACAATTTGAAAGCATCGGTTCTTCAGTGCTCAGCCTTCTTTATGATCCAAGTCTTTAGCTTATCTTAAATAACATACCTCTTTTTCCTAACAGTTAACAATATGTAGCACTTAATATGCTCAGTAAATTCACTTTTATTAATTAATTTCATACTCTCACAAACTATATAAAATATGTTTGTATTATTAATGCTTTTTTGAAAATGAGGAAATGGAGGCCAGAGAATTTGAGCCACTTGATTATGAGTTGGTCATTGGAAAAACTGGGATTTAGATCCACACAGTCTGCTCCCAGAGTACTGCCCTTGACCCCTACACAGAGGTTCAAAAGAGATATGTAGATGGAAGAATAGTGGCTCCCCACAACCTGTGAACCTGTTACTTTACATGACCAAAGGGACTCTTGATTTGATTGAAATAAGGCTCTGGAGATGGGGAGATGGCACTAGATGATCTGGGTGGACTCTTCATAAGGCCCTCCCAGTGCAAGGGATCCAAGTTCAATCCCTGGTCAGGGATCTAGATCCCACATGCTGCAGCTAAAGAGCCACATGCCACAATGAAGACTGAAGATCCCACAGCCAAACGCATAAAGGTTTTCTTTTAAAAAAGTGGAAGAAGGACATGGAGGAGAAGATCAGAATGATGCTGTCTGGGAAGGACCCACTCCACTGTCCTGGCTTTGAAGATGGGAGCCGAAGGTCATGGCAGCCCCAAGAACTGGAAGGACAAGGAGGCAGGTAGTCCCTGGAGCCTCCAGGAGATGTGCAACCCTGGTGACATCTTGATTGTAGTCCACGGAAGCCACTGACCCTCTGCTGACCTACACAACTGTAAAGTAATACAGCTTGTTGTTTGAAGTTTGTGCTAATTTGTTACAACAGCAACAGGAAACCAGGATAACAGAGGAAAATCTTCTCTCACTGGGGATGGCATTCAAATTTCTTGCAAGTTTCTGAAAAAGCAAGCTTGGAGTTATGATAATCCTACTCAATTAGGAGACTATCAATACCTACTGTGCCCCGTTTCTTTTATTTCGTTTTCAGTTTAAGGCAGCGGAAGTATTTTTTCCTTTTAATTATTCATAAAATTTACACGTTAGGAATGAATAATCACGAACACTCTATTTTGGTTAAAAACCTTCACATAGTGATTTTATCCTAAATAAATACACAGACTCCATAATCTTTATTTTTAACATTCTTGGTTGAACTACTAATACAAATGTCTGTACAACCAATTGTTTATCTTCTATTAGGAGTCTTATGATATTTCATAAATAAGTAGATATAAGATGGCCCCACACCATGTTTTTTATGGTTCTGAGAAGCTCAAGCAGCTAAAACTTGAATCCATGTGGAAAGTATCCCCCAGACTTAAATACAAAGGTCAGAACGATCTTCCTTACTCCATCACCAGCAAATTCCCCCCTCCTTTACCTCTTCACACATCACCAAGTATCTCATACCTTTTTTTTTTTTTAATGGACATTTTTGTAAATTCTTTTGGACATTCTCAGTAATGTTTCATGACATTGTTTTCTTTGTGACTATGTCAAAATACGGCTTTGAGACATGAAAGAAAAACATTTATCATGATGAGAAAGATGAAGGAAGCTGCCAAGATTGTATGTTTGGTTCCAGCTGGAGCTGAGATTCAAACCCAGGCAGTCAGGCTCCAGCACCTGCACCCGACCACTGCATGGCCCTGCCTTGTGACTGTCACTCTGGCAGCTAAGATAGATACTTGTTCCATATGTCTTCCTGTGATCAGAGAACATCATTTTTAGGGAACATATTTTTCAGCCCAGGAAGGTGAGGCCCATATGGGCAAAATCACTTATCCAAGGCCACATGACTATAGTCTAACGGCGTAGAACCTAATTCTTCCTATTGCACTAAAGTCAGTCTATTGGAATCTTTTAGGGAAAGCATCAAGTCAGACAGCACTTATTCTACAGCTGGATTCATCTTTTGGTGCAAAACCAAGATGAGACCAAAATCCCAGAGGTACTTGCTCAACCGTGCACCTCACAGGGCATATTCCTATGGTTCTCCCCTGTAGCTGCAATTCTGGAAACTGGAATACTGCTTATGAACCTTGTAAGTGCTTTAGAATCTTAGGAAAATCAGTGGTTCATTGTTTCATTTATTCGTTCTTCAGTGAAAATGCATTTAAGTACCTAAGCACCAAGGCCACAGCAGGGAATGACACAGTGACGCCCCCCCAAAGCAGCCTCTAAATAAAATATTTTCTCAGCCTGTCACAGCTGCAGAGGCTCAAGTTTGGAGACAGACTTTCCTCAGCTCTGTTGCTTGTTAGCTGTGTGAACTTGGGCATGTTATTAAAAAATCTCTCCGAGAGCTCTCAGAGCCTCTGACTCCTTTCAAAATGAGAATAAAGATATCTAATTGAATTGTCGTGAGACTTAAATGAAATGTGACATCCAAAGAATGTAGCCTCAAATTGGATTTCAATAAGTGGTAAATAGGTGTATTGAAACCTGGGTATACGTTCTGTTACAGGGGATATACAAAGTGCTGGAGAGACCTGGAGGCAGAGAGATTCTGCCTGGCCCAAGAGTTAGAGAAAACATGACCTCCAGAATCAATGAGCATTAGTATTTCTCTATGACTCTTTTAAGATCCAATGGTTCTAAGCCCATTTTTGCCAACTCTCAGAAACATGGGCTTTGTGCTCGAGTTACGTTTTGTAGTTAGGAAGGGATGTATGGGGGGAAGTCCAGGGACTCATGAAAAATCACAGCCTCTGTGCTTCTGTCCCTCCCATGCTCTGCAGCAGTGCAGAAGCACCTCTGTTCCAAGCTCCTGCCTCATGCTTACACCATGGACTCCAACAACAGACTCCATTATTCCCGCATCTCTTTTGGGGGGCATAATCTCATTTCATCCTCACCACAACCCTGAAAAGTAGAGATCATACTAGCCTTTATAAATGACGAAAGGTAAGTGGCTCACTTGTTTGAACTCAGGGCTATAGACTATCCAAGAAGTGACAAAAGAAAATGCAACCCTGTTTCTTCAGTTGATTTTTGCGGTCCCTCGGGGCAGCTTTGGGTGTGTACCTGGAGTCGAGGTTGACGTTCTTTGACAAGAGTCCCTCTTCTTTGCAAGAACAGCAGGGGCTGCCAAGATGGCGTCTGGCCCCATGCAGCATCAGTGACGGTGAAATTTCATCTTCTCCTACTCTACTGTCTCTGCTCGACACGGCCTGGCCACGAAGCCCGAGTTTCCGGAGCTTATGTGAGCAGTGGTGTGTTCCTGAGCTCATAGTGTGAAGGTCTCTGGGGTCTGTGCAGGAACTGTCACTGCTCAGGCATCCTGCATGCTCTTCAGCTAAGCATGAAATAGCCTGCAGACAAAATACACTTTCATATTCATGGGTCATCTCACAGCTAACATACACAGCTGTTTTTTTTTTTTTTTTTTTTTTTTACTACCCTCTGGCAATAGGATTTACCAAAGGGGAAAAAAAAAAAAGACTATGATGAGGTGTATTGTCAGTAATTCAGAATGCAATGAAAAAGACACACGATGCACATTTTACATTATTTTTTTTTTTTACATTATTTGCATTCTACAGTGGTTCATTGAGTGCTTACTGTGTGCCAGGCTCTCAGAGTGTATGAATGTGAAGGAGATACCATTGTTGCCTTGAAATCTCAAGTCTATATGTCAGTAGGCAGAAAAGAAATTACAGTGTACCATTTTTGATTTTCAAAAACAGGCAGATGTTTCATGTTATTCAGTGTGCTCCATGGAAGAGGCAAGGTAGGGAAGCAACAACAGCTCTGTACCTCAGGGCATCCAGAAGTAACAAGTCCTTCCCGTCCTCCAGGAGCTTTATGTGAATCACTGGAGGGAGAAGTTGGAGTTATTCCCATTCTGAAGTGACTCAACAAACTGAGATTTATTTATTTATTTAATTTCTTACGGGTCTGAATTTATTTTATTTATTTATTTATTTATTTTTGAGATTTAGAAAGAGCAAATATGGGACTTCTCTTGTGGTCCAATAATTGGGAATCCACCTTGCAATGCAGAGGACGTGGGCTTGACCCCTGGTTGCAGATCTAGGCTCCCACGAGCCATGGGGCAAGTAAGCCCAAGTGTGGCAAGTCCTGAACCTGAGTGCTCTGGAGCCAGGAGGCCTAGCTCTCCTTAGCCTACTCGGGTGCATGCGCCGTTACTTGAGAGACCTTTCACCCCAGCAAGGATCCTGCCTGCTGGAACTAAGTCCAGGCACAGCCAAATAAATAAATAAATATTTAAAAAAAAGAAAAAGAAAAAAGAAAGAACAGAAACAGCAAGTATGCCATCAGTGTCAGGGCCAGAGTTCCATGCAGGTCTGACTCCAAAGCGTTGGTCTCTTGGCTTTATTTGATTTCCAATCTCATGACATGTAAAATGAGAGGAAGGACATGCTTTCTCCTTCCATCATTTTGCAGTTACTCTGAACTCTTATGACATGACCTTAGTTTTTTAAATTTTTAAAATTTTATTCAAGTATAATTGATTTACAATGTCATGTTAGTTCCACTTTGTACTGCAAAGTGATTCAGTTATGCATATATATCTATATTTATTGTTTTCCAGATTGTTTTCCCTTATAGGTTATTAAAGCATATTGAGTGGAGTTCCCTGTACTCTACAGTAGGTCCTTGTCGATTATCTGTTCTATATTTAGTGGCGTCTGTATGTTAATCCCAACCGTAATTTATCCCTCCCCTGCTTCCCTTGTAGCCGTGTTTGTTCTCTCTGTCTCTGAGTCTGTTTCTGTTTTGTAATGTGACACTAGTTTAAATAGCACATATAAATCCTCAAAAATCTGTATGCTATTAAAGCACAAGAAGAGTACACTTTGGGGGCAAAATGTGTATTTCGCTTGTGGAAAAGAGGCCTAGGTAGAGGTTAATTTTATTTTTGGTTGGTTAGAAGAGGAATAATTCACAGTACCAACTAGGGGTAAAATAATTCAGAGGCCTCACAATATAGAGGAAGATTGCTAACAATAGCAAATGGATGGATCGATTGTGAATCCATTTCAGAGAGCTTGCTTGTGGAGAATATTGATATTTAACTCAGTCATTCCTCCCATGAAATAAACAGACACCTCATCTCTCTGCAAGAAAAACCACACACAGGAGCTGGGGGTAATGTTTCTAAACAATTAATTGGATGATTATCAAGGCTTAATGGATTGGCTCAGCATATTCACACAAAATCATCAAGAGATTTGGGCTAGCCATTTCCTTGTAGCTGTCATCAGAATATATGACCGGATGTAGAAGTTCTAAATTATTGTTACCTTTTACAGAATTCTCTGCACATCATTTACATTATAAATCAGGCCTATTTGAAAGCCATTGATTGGATCTCTGGTTTTGTTTCAAACAGCAGATATGGTAGACATTGGGGCATACTCAGTTTCCTAAGGAAAATAGTAGAGTTATTTAAATTATAAATGAAAACATCAAAACTGTTGGATTATCATATGCATGCAAAATGTTTATCATGCAAGAGTTTATGCCAGAGCTATGAGAAAGACCCTACAATACACATGTCAGAGCAACCTAGCCACCGGGAAAATACAGCTATTTTCTTCATGGGGAAGGAAGGAAGGGTTGGGCGGGGGGGATATCATTATGTCTGACTTTCCCTCAGGAATAGTCTGTCCTAGATATGGACCAAAAAAAATTGCCAAATGAAATTTTTCTTTCTGTGTGTGTGTGTGCTGTGTGCTCAGTTATGTCCAACTCTTTGTGACCCCATGGATTGTAGCCTACCAGGCTCCTCTGTCTATGGAATTTCCCAGGCTAGAGTACTAGATAGGGTAGCCATTCCCTTCTCCAAGGGATCTCCCCAACCAAGGGATTGAACCCGTGTCTCTTGTGTCTCCTGCTTTGGCAGGAAGATTCTTTACCACTGAGACACCTGGAAAGTTATGGGAAGCTACAAACTTCTCTATGGGGGAGATTATAATTCAGTGGGAGTTTATTGATTACTCAGTATGTATGGGTATTTCACACACATTCCCTCTTTCAGGCATGCCCTTGAACTGGGAGGTCCCACCTGTAGGCAGAGGCAATAGTTGCTCAAGTTCATGGGGCATACATACATCAGGTCATATCACAATTTTGATGCGCAGTGGCATAATCGGAACTGGAGTCTTTTGATTTTAATCTCATTTCCTTCACGTTTGAAAGGGTGATGCAAACTAATGGAAGGAAGCCGTGAGGTTTTCTCTTGTGAAAATAAAAAAAATGGGAAACTCATTTTCTTTCAAGGTTAGAGTTTGCGATGTGGGCACTTTCCTTTGTAGTCTCCAAATGCAGGGCCTCAACTATCCAAATGTACATGTCAGCAGGAAGTTCTACTTACCTCTTTCAAAGGCTCTTACCATGTAAGATGTAAGTGTAAGGATGATGCAGCTAACCCTGCTGGTCTGGCATTTAGACACAGACTGTGTGGCCAGTGCTAGTACTGGGGATAGGTTGGGGGAAGTCCAAAGCAGCAGACCTCTTAGATACAGACCAACACCTTGTTCTCAGCATGGGGCTTAGTCCAGAGAGAACCACACCCAGGACTTACATAAAATCAAAGGGTACAGCCCTTTTAGGGCTTCCCTTGTAGTTCAGTTGGTAAAGAATCTGCCTGCCATGCAGGAAACCTGGGTTCGATTCCTGGGTTGGGAAGATCCTCTGGAGAAGGAAATGGCAACCCACTCCGCTTTCTTGCCTGGAAAATCCCATGGACAGAGGAGCCTGGCAGGGTCTCAAGAGTCAGGCACGACTTAGCAACTGAACCACCACCACCAGCCCTTTTAATCCCCTTTCCTGGGTTTTTAGGGATGTATTCTGAGTGTGATAGCGTGTCCTCAAACAGGAGGCTCACACTGTTGCCAGTTTTCAGTGTATGTTCCCACCTCCGTGGAGGGGTCCTTTGATGGAGTTTGGTCTCACTTCTTTTATGTTACCCTTTCATTTGAAGGTTATAGCTCATTTAAATCATACTCACAGGCACATTACCCCCAAATATAGGTCAGAACGTGTTCCAATGTCTGCTCCATTCTGTATCTTTTCTTACGCTGATTGACTTGGTGAAGGAACGAGATCATTGATCTTTCAGCTTTCCTGGTAGTAGGTAATTATGTTGATCTTTCAAGGAATCAAGATAGTTTGACATAAGAGAAAGGGGATATAAACAAAATAGAAATTGAATAAACACTCTGTGATATAAACCTTGAAGCAGAACTATATATTATTTCATGATTGTTTTGTGTTAATAATACCAATTTATTAGTCTGTCCACTAATCTACCTAGACTTATAAAGTTCTAGAATCAAAGACAGCAAAATAGTAATAGATACCTCTAGGGCACACCTGTGGTATTTATTCTCCACTAACGGAACCAGAACTCCCCAGACATGGTTGATTCTTGGTTCAGAGAGAAAATATAGTAAATGAAGCTTACCATTTTGTTGTAATAGAAAGCTAGAAATGATCAACCAATCTTAGTTCTTCCATTGTCTATTCTGAGTTAATTTTTACATGTGTTATAAAGTAGGGGAATGACAATTTTTTTTAAAAATTTTTTTAATTTTAAAGTCTTTAATTCTTACATGCATTCCCAAACATGATCCCCCCTCCCGCCTCCCTCCCCACAACATCTCTCTGGGTCATCCCCATGCACCAGCCCCAAGCATGCTGCACCCTACGTCAGACATGGACTGGCGATTCAGTTCTTACATGATAGTATACATGTTAGAATTCCCATTCTCCCAAATCATCCCACCCTCTCCCTCTCCCTCTGAGTCCAAAAAGTCCGTTATACACATCTGTGTCTTTATTCCTGTCTTGCATACAGGGTCGTCATTGCCATCTTCCTAAATTCCATATATATGTGTTAGTATACTGTATTGGTGTTTTTCTTTCTGGCTTACTTCACTCTGTATAATTGGCTCCAGTTTCATCCATCTCATCAGAACTGATTCAAATGAATTCTTTTTAATGGCTGAGTAATACTCCATTGTGTATATGTACCACAGCTTTCTTATCCATTCATCTGCTGATGGACATCTAGGTTGTTTCCATGTCCTGGCTATTATAAACAGTGCTGCGATGAACATTGGGGTACATGTGTCTCTTTCAATTCTGGTTTCCTCGGTGTGTATGCCCAGAAGTGGGATTGCTGGGTCATAAGGTAGTTCTATTTGCAATTTTTTAAGGAATCTCCACACTGTTCTCCATAGTGGCTGTACTAGTGTGCATTCCCACCAACAGTATAGGAGGGTTCCCTTTTCTCCACACCCTCTCCAGCATTTATTGCTTGCAGATTTTTGGATCGCAGCCATTCTGACTGGTGTGAAGTGGTACCTCATTGTGGTTTTGATTTGCATTTCTCTAATAATGAGTGATGTTGAGCATCTTTTCATGTGTTTGTTAGCCATCCATATGTCTTCTTTGGAGAAATGTCTATTTAGTTCTTTGGCCCATTTTTTGATTGGGTCATTTATTTTTCTGGAGTTGAGCTGCATAAGTTGCTTGTATATTTTTGAGATTAGTTGTTTGTCAGTTGCTTCATTTGCTATTATTTTCTCCCATTCAGAAGGCTGTCTTTTCACCTTGCTTATATTTTCCTTTGTTGTGCAGAAGCTTTTAATTTTAATTAGATCCCATTTGTTTATTTTTGCTTTTATTTCCAGAATTCTGGGAGGTGGATCATAGAGGATCCTGCTGTGATTTATGTCTGAGAGTGTTTTGCCTATGTTCTCCTCTAGGAGTTTTATAGTTTCTGATCTTACATTTAGATCTTTAATCCATTTTGAGTTTATTTTTGTGTACGGTGTTAGAAAGTGATCTAGTTTCATTCTTTTACAAGTGGTTGACCAGTTTTCCCAGCACCACTTGTTAAAGAGATTGTCTTTACTCCATTGTATATTCTTGCCTCCTTTGTCAAAGACAATTTTTTTTTTTTGGCATAAGGATATCTAATTGTTGTAGCACTGTTTGTTTAAAAAGCATTTTACCACATTGAATTATCTTTGAAAATTAGTTGGTTGTTAATGTCAAAGTTTATTTCTGACTCTCAGTTCTGTTCAATTAGTCTGTATGTCTATCCTTATATCAGTACCACACAGTCTTGATATTTTTTTTTGCCATTTTATTTTTTTAATTGAAGGATAATTGCTTTACAGAACTTTGTAGTTTTCTGTCAAACATCGACAAGAATCAACCATAGGTACGTACACCCATGTCCCCTCCCTCCTGAAACTCCATCCCATCTCTTTCTCCATCCCACCCTTCTAGATTGTACAGAGCCCTTGTTTGAGTTCCCTGAGTCATACAGCAAATTCCCATTGGCTATCTATCTTACATATGGTATTGTAAGTTTCCATGTTACTCTCTTCATACATCTTACCCTCTCTCTCTCTTCCTCTCCCCCCATGTCCATAGGTCTGTTCTCTGTGTCTGCCTCTGCTTTGCTGCCCTGAAAATAAATTCATCAGTACCATCTCTCTAGATGCCACATACATGTGTCAGTATACGATATTTATATTTCTCTTTCTGACTTACTTCACTCTGTATAATAGGCTCTAGGTTCATCCACCTCAATAGAACTGACTCAAATGAGTTCCTCTTTATGGCTGGGTAATATTCCATTGTGTATATGTACCACAATTTCTTTATCCATTCATCTGTCCATGGATATCTAGGTTGCTGCTATGTTCTATCTATTGGAAACAGTGCTGCTATGAACATTGAGGTACACGTGTCTTTTTCAATTTTGGTTTCCTCAGGGTATATATGTACTATTGGGATTGGTGGGTCATCTAGTGGTTTTATTCCTGGTTTTTGTAAGAAATCTCCACATCTTACATGGTGGCTGTATCAATTCACATTCCCGCCAGCAGTGCAAGAGTGTTTCCTTTTCTCCATGCCCTCGCCAGCATTTATTTTTTGTAGACTTTTTGATGATGGCTATTCTGACTGGTATGAGGTGGTATCTCATTGTACTTTTGATTTGCATCTCTAATAATGAATGATGTCGAGCATCTTTTCATGTGTTTGTTAGCCATCTGTATGTCTTCTTTGAGATGTTTGTTTAGGTCTTTTTCCCAATTCTTGATTGTATTGATAAGTTTTGAAATCAGAAAGTGTGAGTCCTACAGCTTGTTTTTCTTTACCAATACTGTTTTGTTATTCTGCTTTTCCATATGAAATATCCATATGCACTATTTGAACCAATTTATTACATTATTTAAAACATTATAAGTTATATTATACACATACTTACTGACTTTGAATTCACCTAAATTGACTTTTAAATAAAAAAAGAAAAGAGAAAGAAGAGAGATTCCCTCCACTACATTTAGTGCCACCGTGTGCTGAGTGCTGAGATGAGAGACAAGGACTTGAGAACCTAGCCGCTGTTCTCAAAGTTTGAGCATTTTGCCAAGATAGGTGTCTCTAATGTTTAAGGTTGTATGATATATTTTCAGGATTAATTCTGAAGTTGTAAAAATTGTACAACTTATTTTAGAACCTAACTGGTATTATCTAGCAACTCTTCCATACACTTCTTAAGGATAAAGAGTGTATCATTAATGCCATATATAGTTTCTGATAGTATTTTAGAGAGCTGTGGGTACCTGATTAGTCTTCTGCTTCTGCTCCACTGCTATTTATACAAGGTTAGTGCTCTGAGATCAGTCCAGGTTGCTGGAGCCCACTGTTCCATACAGATATCTTAACTGGCCAAGAAGAGTCTCAGTTGAAGTCCATGAAGTCAACAAAAGAAATAATGAGAAAAAGAGTGGATTAAATTGTCAGTTATGCCAGTGGGAATCCTCAGGACAATACTAGAAACATAGGAAGGGGTAGGTGTTTGTTCTCTGACAGCCTGGGGGTTGGTTTCATAGATAGCTAATTTAACGCATATTCCAGGACACATAATTTTGCTCCAAGCCATGAAGGCACCTGGAATTATATTATTTCTTAGTAAAAGCACAAAGTAGATTTTAAAATAATTTTTTGAAACTTTTTTATAGTATAACTGATTTTCTTAAAGATTTTTAAAAATATGGGCCATTTTAAAAGTCTTTATTGAATTTGTTAGAATATTGCTTCTGTTTTGTGTTTTGTTTTTTTGTCTGGGAGGCTTGTGGGTTCTTAGGTCCCTGACCAGGGATTGAATCTGCATCCCCTGCATTGAAAGGTGAAGTCTCAACCACTGGACCTCCAGGGAAGAATGCCATGGCTGATTTTTATCTGAAGACAGATACAGTGGTGTATCTGCCCCTTCTCAACTGTAGCCTTAGGCTTGTTGCCCATGCTTGGAATCCTGAAATTGTAACTTTAGAATGATCTTGGACAAACCTCCTCAACATTAAAAATCTCTTGCAAGATGGCATCCAGCCTGTGCTTGGCTACTTTTGTTAATGAGGAACTCATTAACTACCCAAACCATACATTTCACTTTTGAAGGGCTTGAAACAATGAGCGAAAATATACCTCAATGCAACTTTAAATCACTGGATTATTTCTACCCTCTAGACACATCTTCCAGATATTTAAGATAGCCATCATCTTCTTCCAGGGTCTCACTTTTATCCTAACTGAATGTCACTATTTTATCCAAGCATTTGTTAAATTTTTTGAAACAAAGGAACACCCTAGTCACACAATTAATGATGCTAAAATTTTTTTATCTAGGAAGGAAGAGTCAGATCTTCAGACAAATTCAAGCAAGTCATCCTCATTCCTTGTTCATGCATTGCACAAGTGCCTTATTGATTTCATTTTCTGATGTGCCAAAATATAATCCGCTCACTTAAACTGCACGGAATGGGAAGAACTGATTGTGCACCCACATTTGCAGAACCAGGAAGAGGGAATCCTGGCTTCTGGAACTTCAGTCCTCACAGGGAGCAGAAAGCTATACTTTCAACTTAAACTATGTTTCCAAATGTGGGGTAATTCCTCCAGTCCCACCCAAACCTTGGACAGAAAAGTAATGGATCTCAGAGATACACAATCCTGCACTTATCATCTAGGTAGGTTAGAAGAAAGGCTGGGCCCATAAACTCTATTCTTCATTAACCACTTCTTTTGTTATGTTTCAGCCCATTTAACCTTCTAGTGTGTATGAACCTTGTCGTCAAATGATTGCAAGAACTAAAGCAACATAACAATTATAGAGCTAAATCTTGGCAAAGCAGCTCAAGAGCTCAGCAATTCCATTAAAATTTTAAAGGAGATAATCCTCTGGAAAGTGTTCCTATTAATTAAACAAAGGTGAAAGAAAACAGGTTTTACATTCATTCTATGCAAGATGGTGGGCCATGGTCTGAATGCAAAGGAGCTGTGTGTCACAGGTCAATGAATCACTTCCTCAAGCACTCGAAGGGTGATGATTTCAGGTCATTTGTCTGCAGAGCAATGGGGGCTGATTTTTGTTTGGTATTTCCCAGAGAAAAGAGATTTTCAGGTCAGAAAATGTTTCCAAAAGTCCCTAGGGATTGAACTCATACAGATCCACAATGGAGCTCAGGAGACAAGAGGCCAAGCGTCATTTGGTATTGAGCTCAGTATCAATGGGTTAGAAACTGGAAACTTGTCTGGTGGAGTAGATCAATGGCCGCAGCAAAATGAGAGACTTAGGGTCTCCTACTCCCTTCCCCCACTACATCTATCCCATCTGAGAACATGACTGCTGTGCATTTGACTTGGGCATGTATAGAGTAATTGAGGGTATATACAATGGCGGGATCTGGCTACCTGGCTTCCTATAAATACCTGAAAACAGAATGCATTTGCCAAGGTGCACCAGGCACAGATCAGATCCTGCGTGGACCTCAGAGAGGGGCAAAGCAGAGCTCCCAGGTAACAGTGGATCAGAGACTTGCGATAGTGAAGTTTGGGGTTATCTGTGCTGGAAGGAACAAAGATGATAGAGTCCTGCACAGGCAGATTGTCTCTCCTCTAGTGCTCTTCTGAGTTGAGTTGGGGGTGGGAGGGGAGGGGGTGGGGCATGTGGATTTCCAGTATAAGGTCGATGAACACAAATCTGAAAAGCAATTTTGGAACTTAAATTAGTTATATCAACTATATTGAGAGTTAAGTTTTCTGTTTCTGGATTTGCTGGTCAAGTAGGGCTTAACTAGGTCTGTCAAACCAATGCATTTTTAAAATTTTCATTATATATATATATATATATATATATATATATATATATACTTTATTGAAATACAGTTGACTTGCAGTGTTTCAGGGGCACAGCAAGATGATTCAGTTATACATGTACACATATATTATTTTTGAGATTATTTTCCATTATAGGTTATTATAAGATATTGACTATAGTTCCCTTTGCTATACTTTAAACATTTGTTGCTTGTTGCATATCCATTTTTTAAAAATTAGAAGTCTAGCAATCTATTCATACTAAGTCACACAAGTGGAAACAAAATGTCATAAATTTTTTGGTTAGGCAAAAATTCATAAGGTTTCTAAAATATGTATATTATATACACTATATATATGTATATCAAGCTTTTCTACTATGCTTGATAAAGGCTTGAGAAAGAACATCAAGAGAAAAGAAGATATGGAGAAATTGGAAAACATAAACTAAATGAAATGGGAGCACTGAATATGAAATCGAAAAAGTGAAACAAATTAGCTAAAAGTAAAAGATCATCATAATAGTTCAGCTGTTTTTAAACATAGCTGCTTATTAGAAACATATCTGGAGCTCTGGAGAAAAAGCAATACTTGGGCATTTGTATTTTTCAAAAAATTCCAAGATAATTCTGATATGCATCTGTTTTAAAAAATGATTAGAGGTTTTTCTATTAAATGGTAGTTTTGGTGATATAGACTTATTTTTCTGTTAACTGATTATGATACAGTGGTATTAAGTGAGTAATAGTTACAGTTGGGAAGATACCCTTGAGAAGGGAATGGCAATCCATTCCAGTATTCTTGCCTGGAGAATTCTGTGGACAGAGGAGCTTGGTGGGCCACAGTCCATGGGCTTGCAGAGTCAGACAAGAGTGAGCGACTAACACTTTCACTTTCAATCACTATAGTAAAAGATGTTTATCAGTTTCCACAATCAACAGCCAGAGGGGAGGCGGGGATGATAATTACAATTGCAAGCCATAATGGGAACATGATTAAACTAACAATATAAAATAATTACATAT
The DNA here is from genome assembly GCF_016772045.2 of Ovis aries. NCBI lineage: Eukaryota > Metazoa > Chordata > Mammalia > Artiodactyla > Bovidae > Ovis > Ovis aries. The sequence continues at coordinate 8,676,656 of NC_056072.1, forward strand.
AATTTAGAGGGGTCAAGCAGAGTGAAGTGGTAAGTAAAAGTGCATTCATGCACATGTTTTCATCCACCCAGCTAGTCTGTCTTTTGGTTGGTGCATTTAATGCATTTATATTTAAGGTGATTATCGATATGCATGACCCTATTACCGTTTTCTTAACTGTTTTGGGTTTATTTTGTGTAGGTCTTTTCCTTCTTTTGTGGTTCCTGCCTAGGGAAGTTCCTTTAGCACTTGTTTTAAAGCTGGTTTGATGGTGTTAAATTCTCTTAAATTTTGCTTGTCTGGAAAGCTTTTGATTTCTCCAATAAATCTGAATGAGAGTCTTGCTGGGTAAAGTATTCTTGGTTGTAGTTTTTTTCCCTTTCATCACATTAAATATATCATGCCATTCCCTTCTGGGTTGTAGAGTTTCTGTTGGGAAATCAGCTGATAACCTGATGGGCGTTCCCTTGTATGTTTTTGTCATTTTTCCCTTGTCACTTTTAATATTTTGTCTCTGCCTTTAATTTTTTGTCAGTTTGATTTCTGTGTGTCTTGGTGTGTTCCTCCTTGGGTTTATCCTGCCTGGGACTCTCTGGGCTTCCTGGATTTGACTGAATATTTCCTTTTCCATGTTCAGGAAGTTTTCATCTATTATCTCTGCAAATATTTTCTCAGGTCCTTTCTCTCTTTCTTTTCCTCCTAGGACCCCTATAATATGAATGTTGGTGTGTTTAAAGTTGTCTCTTTGGAGAAGGAAATGGCAACCCACTCCAGTATTCTTGCCTGGAAAATTCCATGGACAGAGGAGTCTGGCAGGCTATGGTCCATGGGATCCCAAAGAGACATGGCTGAGCATCTGAGCATCAGTGGTCTCTTAGGCTGTCATCATTTTCTCTTCATTCTTTTTTTGTATATTCTGTTCTGCAACAGTGATTTCCACCATTCTGTCCTCCAGGTCATTTATCCATCCTTCCCCCTTAGTTATTCTGCTATTGATTCCTTCTAGTGTATTATTCATCTCTGTTTGTTTGTTCTTTAGTTCTTTGGTAAATATTTCTTGCATCTTCTCCATTATTTCCCCAAGATTCTGGATCATCTTCACTATCATTATTCTGAATTCTTTTTCTGGAAGGTTGCCCATCTCCACTTCATGTAATTGTTTTTCTAGGGTTTTAGCTTGTCCCTTCATCTGTGACATTTTGCTTCTTCATCCTGATTAACTTTCTGTAATATGGTTTTGTTCTAGCTACTGTAGTATTGTGGCTCTTCTTGCTTCTTCTGTCTACACTCTGTTGGAGGAGGCTAAGAGTCTTGTGTAAGCTTCCTGATGAGAGGAACTGGTGGTGGGGAAAACTGGGTCTTTCTCTAATGTGCGGGGCCTTGCTCAGTAAAGCTTGAATCCAGTTATCTGCTGATAGGTGGGGTTGCTGCTCCCTCCATTTTAGTTTTTTTGGCTTGAGGTGACCCAGGCCTGGGCTGCAGGGTTAATGGTGAGCTCAAAGAGGGCTTACACCAAGGTGGACCTTTCAGGACCAGCTGCTGCCAGTGCCCTGGTCTCTGTGGGGAGCCCCTCCTGACCCCCGCCTCCACAGGAGACCCTCCAACACTAGCAGGTCACTTTGGTTCAGTCTCCTGTGGGGTCACTGCTCCTTTCTTCTGGGTTTTTGCGTGCACACGATTTTGTTTGTGTCCTTCAAGACTGGAGTCTCCGTTTCCCCCAGTCCTGTGGAAATCCTATAATCAAATCCTGCTGGCTTCAAGGTCAGATTCTCTGGGGATTCCTAGTCCCTTTGTCAGATCCCCAGGCTGGGAAGCCTGACATGGGGTTCAGAATCTTCACAACAGTGAACTACTTTGGTATTATTGTTCTCCAGTTTGTAGGTAACCCACCTGGCAGGCATGGGGTTTGATTTTATTGTGATTGCGGCCTTCCTACCTACCATCTCACTGTGGCTTCTTTGTCTTTGGAGATGGGATATCTTATTTTGTTGGGTTCCTGCATCATCCTGTTCTTGATCATCCAGAAGGTAGTTGCAATTTTGGTGCTCTTGCAGGAGGAGGTGAGCATACATCCTTTTTTTCCCACAATCTTGAACCAGAATAACTCCAAAACTGGTACATTTTAGAGCATCTTGAAATTGTAGAAATATTTCAAGAAACAAAGCTTCAGAAGAGAAATGGTCTATTTCTCTATTTACCACTGGTGTCTAGAGAGAGGAAATGTGTGTTCTATCAGTTGTAAGATCAACAATAGATGACCAAATGAAGAGGAACGGTTAATAAAAGAGAAAAATTGATGGAAATTGTTTCAGTTTAGGCTCCCTAAAAATAGCCTGAAGTGAGGATTCTTATAAAATAGGTTTATTGAGGTAGCGATTTCAGGTGAAACTTATAAGCAAACGAGGGAAACAGGATGTGGCCAGGAGGAAGCTGGGCAAAGATGCAGGTAGGACTGACGTGTAGCCCATCACAGAGCTGGTTCACATGGAAGCAAGGATCCTGGCTTTGTGTTCCTCTGCATTACCTGTCATTAACTGGTAAGACATAAAAGCTTTGGGAGAAAGTTCTGTACTTGCATGGTCACAGGGAGGGAAGGCAGAATGGTGTTTTGGAAAATAAGTGTGTAATGGAGAGAAGAGAATTCTAGATTGAACTGACATGAAGAGAGAGACAACTACCTGCCGATTGCTTTCTGCTGCCATTACTACAGTTTAGGGGAGGGAAAATTGAGGCTGGGGCAAGTTGCATAATATTGGTAAAGAATCCGCCTGCAATGCAGGAGACCCCAGGTGGATTTGTGGGTTGGGAAGATCCACTGGAGAAGGGAAAGGCTCCCCACTCCAGTATTCTGGCCTGGAGAATCCAGGGACTGTGTAGTCCATGGGGTCGCAAAGAGTCGGACATGACTGAGTGACTTGCAGTTTCACTTCACTTTCATACTCAAAAGAGTGGTGGAGTCAGAAAGTGATGCTGGGTGCTTGCCCTGACCCTTCCCACTCCCTCTTCCTCAGGCTCCCTGCTTTCTGCCCCATTAAAGGAACAGTAAGAACACCTGAGCAGTTAGAGGGCTACCTGTGTGAATTAAAGGTAAAGGATCTATAGGGAGAAGGGAGGACTAAGGACAGCTGGCAGAAATGAGTGCAGAGTTGAAAGAGGCTGCAGGAGAGGGGCTGTGTGTGCCAAGGAGGCCTCTAACAGGTGGAACTCATTTCTGAACTTCTGAATTATCATGTTGATATTTGTACTTTTGTAAACAAAGAGATTTGTGTAACCTAAACTCTGGAAGATTGACCAGAATCCTCAAGCCCATTCTTCTCTAAAAAGAAAGAAACAATAACAGTAAAAATATAAAATATGGCCTAGCAAATTATTTTGTGTGTGGCTGACTTAGAGATATCCTTTAATCCTCATAGTTACTCTGCAGACTGATACTATGCCTCCACTGAGAGCCACCCTCAAAGCTCTGTCTTTGACGTTCTTGAGCTCTCAAATGCAGAGTAAATGATTCTTCATGTGGCCCAGGGAGATGTGCCTGAGAGAAGTGCTTTCCTCATGGACTATCTAAAACTAGACCCTTCACCTTTCCAGCAGTGCATTCTATAAAGAGAAATTCCCTGTGACACTCGTTAGTGTTCTGGTGGGGCAGGAGAGGGACAAGATAATCATGTGGCTCAGTAAGTTTGGGAGAAAAATAATTAAACAAATTTAACTGGTTTCTCTGACATGGTTATTAAATGGGATTTAACTGCACATCCAGATGTGCTGTATGCATGAATATCCAGCAAAGAAACCTGGAGTTCAGGGTTTCCCAAATATACTTGCAAACAGAACTGTTTTGTAAAGATTTTTGATAAGGTTAATATTCTGCTAAACCAGCACCCTGAGACCTCTCTTCAGAGTTGACTGCTATGCTCCTTGCTGTTGGATTTAGAATTCTGATACTCTATTAAGTGAACATTTCACTGGGTAAGGGCAGCACCTTCAGCTGTTATTATTCATGTATGCCATTACACAAATATATTGAATTGAGTCCTTGAGAGGAAGTTTTGTTCAGCGTAGTAGGCAGCCCAAGGGCCAAGGGATGGGAGATCCTATGACGGCCAGTGAAGAAGACTGCATATGCCTGTTCTCATTGCTCAGGGCTCTGAGAACAGGAAGGAAAAAAAAAAAAACCTTTAAGTTGCAAGCATCTCAATTCCATTTTTCAACATGATGAAAAATCACAAAACACTGAATTGACACTCTTTCCTTCAGCTTTAAAAATCAAATGAAAACAAAGACATTAGAGTGGGTCATCAGACTAGTTCTCTGTTTCAGTCTCTGCCCTGCGGTATTAGGAGGTGGGTTGATTCCATTCATTTGAATGAAGCAGAAGATCTTACTGTTTACTATCAGGTAGCAGGGAAACCCAAACACTGTTTCCAGGGAAAAGATCTAATGGCTGAAATCAAATGATGGGATTGCAAAGCAATGACTGGTTGCTAATATTCCTGGGAAGCATTATGGGATAGAGAGTGGTCTATATAGTGGGAAGATTCAAGCAAAAAAGGCCTTCTGCAAAAAGTAGGTTATAGAAACTCTATCTAAAATCTCTTGCTATCTGGAGTACATATGCATAGCAAAGCCTTTCTAATATATATTTAATGTACAGATGAGAAAGATGCCTTCATTCAGGCTGTATGTGAGATGCCCAGTGAGGGGAGGGTGAGCCCCTGTGCATTCCTTTGTTGTCAGTATTGTGCAACGCTATATGGATTCTTAGCCGGTGCTTAGTTTCAACTAAACCAACACTCATGAAATAGACAACTGACTTTACAAGATTTCTACAAAGAAAAGTGTAAATTATAGAAGATTCTTATTTCAGAGATTTTTTTCCTTTCATAGCCCCTTTTATTTTGTTCAGTCACTCAGTCATTTTCAACTATTTGAGACCCCATGGACTGAGGCATGCCAGGCTTTCCTGTCCTTCACCATCTCCCAGAGCTTGCTTAAACTCATGTCCATTTAATCAGTGATGCCACCTAACCATCTCATTCTCTGCTGTATCATTCTCTTCCTGCCTTCAATCTTTCCAAGTATCAGGGTCTTTTCTAATATCAGCTCTTCGCATCAGGTGGCCAAAATATTGGAGCTTCAGTTTTAGCATCAGTCCTTCTAATGAATATTCAGGATTGATTTCCAATTTTCAATTTTCAATTGAAATCAATTGACTGGTTTGATCTCCTTGCAGTCCAAGGGACTTGAGTCTTCTCCAACACCACAGTTCAAAAGCATTAATTCTTTGATGCTCAGCCTCTGTAAGTTCCAACTCTCATCCATACATGACTACTGTATACCCCTCATCCACTTATTTTTCAACTGGAAATTTGAACTTCTTAATCTATTCATCTATTTATTTCCTCCCCACCCTCCTCCCCTCTAGCAACCACCTGTTTGCTCTCTGGATCTATAACCCTGTTTCTGTTTTGTTATGTTTAACAAAACATTTGTTTTGTTTTTAGGTTCCACATACAAGTGAAATCATGGTGTTTGTTTTACTCTGTCTGACTTATTTTACTTAGCACATTACCCTCTAGATACAACCATCAATGGCACTATGTCATTTCTTTTTTATGGCTGAGTAATATGGTGTTGTATCCAAATACCACATCTTCTTTATTCGTTCAACTGTTGATAGGCATTTAGTTTGCTTCCATGTAAATAATGCTGCAGTGAACATCGTGGTGCACGCATTTTTTCTAGTGAGTGTTTTCATTTTCTTTGGATGAATGCCAAAGAAGTAGACTTGCTGGATCATATGGTAGTTCTATTTTTAATTTTTTGAGGACTCTCCATACTGTTATCCATAGTGTCTGCATCAACTTTCATTCCCGCCAACAATGCATGTGCTGTGCTGCACTTAGTCGCTCAGTCGTGTCCAACTCTTTGTGACCCCATGGACTGCAGCCCACTAAGCTCCTCTGTCCACGGGGGTTATCCAGGTAAGAATACTGGGGTGGGTTGCCATGCCCTCCTTCAAGGGATCTTCCCAACCCAGGGATCGACCCCAGGTTTCCCGTATTGCAGATGGATTCTTTACCATCTGAGCCACGAGGGAAGCCCAACAGTGTATGAGGATTCCTTTTTCCCTACATCCTTGCCAACACTTGTGTTCTTTCTGATCATAGCCATATAGGTGTGAGGTTCTACTTCATTATAGTTTTGATTTACATTCATGGGGTCGCAAAGAGTTGGACGTGACTGAACTGAACTGAACTGATGATTGATGATGTTGAGCATCTTTTCATGTGTCTAATGATCATCTGTATGTTTCTTGGAAAAATGTTCATTCAGAAGCTCTGCCCATGTTTTAAATCTGTTGTTTGTTTGTGTTTGTATTGAGTTGTATGAGTTCCTTATACATTTTGAATATTAACCCCTTATTGGATATATCATTTGCAATTATTTTCTTTCATTCTGCAGGTGGCCTTTTCATTTTGTTGATATTAACAGTTTCCCTTGCTGTGCAAAGCTTTCCAGTTTGATGTAGTCCCACTATTTTATTTTTGGTTTTGTTACTCTTGACTGAGGAGACATATCAAAAAAAAAATACTGTTAAGACCATTGTCAGAGAGCATACTGCCTATGTTTTCTTTTAGAAGTTTTGTGGTTTCAGGTCTTAAATTTAAGTCTTTAATTCATTTTGAGTTTATTTTTGTGCATGATGTGAGAGAGTAGTTCAGTCTGATTATTTTGCCCTATTTTCTCAAAACCATTTATTGAAGAGACTGTTTTATCCCCATTGTGTATTCTTGCCTCCTTTGTTGGAGACTAATTGCTCTTGTGAGGGTGGGTTTATTTCTGGCCTCTCTATTTCAACATTGATCTCTGTGTCAGGTTTTGTGCCAGTATTATACTGTTTAGATTACAGTACCTTTGTAGTATAGTTTGAAATCAGGGAGTGTAATACCTCCAGCTTCATTCTTCTTTTTCAAGATTGTTTTAGCTATTTGGGATCGTTTGTTTCCACACACATTTTAGAATTATTTATTGTAGTTCTGTGAAGAATGCTACTGGCATTTTGACAGTAATTTTATTGAATCTGTAGCTTGCCTTTGATCATATAGTCATTTTAACAATATTAATTCTTCCAACTCATGAACATGGTATACATTTTGGTCTAATTTCTTTCATCAATGTCTTATAATTTTCTGAGAATAGGTCTTTTACTTCCTAAGGTAGATTTATTCTTTCATATTTTATTCTTTTTGATGTGATGGTAAAGATTAGATTGTAAAGATTAGATTAAAGAGGATTCTAACCATGTAAGCAGAGTAAACAAGGACAAAATGACAAGATGATATGGCTTTTACTCATACTCTTTCACCAACATTATATATTGAAAAAATCTATTTGTATTCTAAAAATGTCCTAAAAATAATTGGAATTTCATATATTAAGTGTGGAAATTATTTATTAGAAATGTTTTGACCTAAAACAAATAGACTGCCAATTTTTCTCCAGCAGAAGTAGGTTTACTTGGGATCAACCAAGAATTGCACTTCAGGGTCTGCAACAGGCAAACCACCTTGCAAGTCTTCTGCAAAATTGAAAAGAACTCTTTTAGAGAGGGAAAAAGGAAGTTGGGAGGGCTATAGTAAACAGAAGCCATGGTTTTTTTTTTATTGGCTGATTTGTGACAGTGTCTCATTGGCTGAGTGTTTGCTAGGAAAGAAAAAGACATCTTTCTTCTTCCTTTTGGGCTCTTTACTGGTTGTCAGGCATGAGAGCTTCTGGTCTCCCAACTCTATTTAGTTGAGGCTTCTGTTTAATACTTTTTTACTGGGTAAACACTCTGAAAAAATTCAAAATTACTGGTAGAGCAGAGAAATCATTTGTTTTAGAGTTAGATATGTGTTTGTACCAGACCCTGTATCTTTGTTAGATGGATGAGCAGAACAAGTTACAGAGCATTGTTGGAACTCAGTTTTCTCATCTGTAAAATAGGGACAGTAGTCTCAGAGATTAAAGGAGATAGTTTTAAGGCATCTAGCTTCATTTGTTGCCTAATTTGCATGCAAAGAATGTATTAGCTTTCGAAATTTTCCTGTTTAGTCAGTCCTGTTTTGAATTTTATAATAGGTTTGTTTCTCTAATCCAGTATTAGGAAGGTGATTTTAAAATAAATCCCAGAAAGGTATTTGTAATTTTCTTTAATTTTTTCTTATTTCATTTGAAACCAGAATGGAGGCTGGCAGTTATCATGAAATGTATCTTTCATACTGGAGTTAGGCATAGAGAAAAGGATTTTTGTCCTTGAAGCTATTTGTAGTTGCTAGTAGACAGTTGGGCTTCCCTTGTGGCTCAGCTGGTAAAGAATCCGCCTGCAATGCGGAAGGCCTGGTTTTGATCCCTGGGTTGGGAAGATCTCCTGGAGAAGGGAAAGGCTACCCCCTCCAGTATTCTGGCCTGGAGAATTCCATAGACTCTACAGTCCATGGGGTCACAAGAAGCTGGACACAAATGAGTGACTTTCACTTTCACTTTTCACTTTCAGTAGACAGTTGCTATCCCTGCCGCATTGTTATTGGTACTAATATATGCATAACATTTACAGAATGTTAGAAACCTGTAGAAATACATTGTTTAAAAAATTGGGTCTGTGGTCACTGCTTTTTATGTGATTTATTTATTTCTGATATATATTTGGTTTTCTTCCAAAAGTTCCTGGTTCATAGGTCCCTAAACTCTGGGAATTTCCTTTGATAAGAGTGGTAAATATTATTTTTTGTTATGTTAATTAGCAACTTTGAGAAAGCGTTTAGGTAACCAGTGGACGTGGCACTGTTACTAGAAACAAGCAAGTGATTAGAGGGATGCAACTCTCAGTCCTCCCATGGCCTCTGAGGAAGGAGTGGTGCTGGAGGTTGAGTTAAATCACTAATGGCCAGTGTTTTAATCAGTTGTGCCTATGTATTGGAGCCTGCATAAAAAGCAATTACAGAGAGCCCTCAACCTGGTGAATATGTGGAGGTGCTGGGAGAGTGTGTCACCTGGAGTGGACATGGAAATTCTGCACCCCTACCCCATACCCTGCCCCGCTGCCCTGGACATCTCTTCCATCCTACTGTTCCTAAGTTATATTCCTTTTTAATAAACTGGCAATCTAGTAAGTAAAATATTTCTCTGAGTTCTGTGAGCCTAGGAAATTAATCAAACCCTAGGAGGGGGTCTTGGAAACATCTGATTGATAGCCAGTTGATCAGAAAGAAGAGCAGCTGACAACCTGCTCTTGTGACTGGCTGTGTTTTGACCCTTAAATCTAGCATGGGTCATTGGCTGCTCCTGTGTAGGTAGGGAGGGAAGGGAGATTTGTGGCTTCCCTGGCCAGATGTCCCCTATCAGCCAGGGAGAACTTTCCAGAGAAAGGAGGTGCTGTGAACCTACCCACCATGAGGTGGGTGAATTAGCACTTTTTGGAAAATGCCACAAGTCTTATGGCGTGTGCCAGCAACACCATACTATGTCAGATGTTCTGCTGCCAGTGGCAAGCATTCTATTGATAGCCCAGTGCAGCGCTGTCCATTAGAAATGTAAAATGGACCATGTATGTAATTTAAAATTTTCTAATGGGTTCCTTAAAAAAAGTCAAGCATCAGGATTTCCTGAGTGGTCTATTGGTTAAGCTTTCACCTTCCACTACAGGGGGTGTAGGCTCGATCCCTGGTCTGGGAGCTAGGATCCCACATGCCTCTTGGCCAAAAAACCAAAACATAAAACAGAAACAATATTTGTAACAAATTCACTAAAGACGTTAAAAATGGTCCACATTAAAAAAAAATCTTATGAAAGTTAAGTGAAACAAAACAGGTAAAGTTAGGGTTAATAATATATTTCATTTTACCTCAATATATCCAAACATTGCCATGTTGACATGTAATGGATATAAAATTATTTATGCTATTTTGTATTCTTATTTTTGTAGTAGGCCTTTGAAATCTGAGGTGATTTTTCATGTGGATAGTGGCTACCATATTGGACAGCACTGGACCTCAGAGTCTAAATGGGTGGTTGACTTCAAAGGCACCACCTTGTTGTCAGATCCTAATCAAACAACAAAACTTGCTTATGTCTTTTCTGTATGGCATACGCTTGAGGAAGTAGCAAGAAGACATGAGTGTATCTTTTAGGAGAAGTGGGGAAATAGTGGACTTTGTAGTAAGTAGACTTGGATTTAAATTCTCTTTCTTCCACTTTAATGATCTTGGCTAATGTATTTAACCCCAATTTATCTGAATTTGTTTCCTCAAATGTGGTTGAGGATTAAAGACTTGCCTAGACCACAAGAGGCATCAGTAAGCCGGTGGTTGGTGTAACCTCACTGTGGTGGCTGAGTGTGACCTGACATGGAGAAGATACAGATGCCCATTGTCTCCGTCTTCTGCATCTCCCCCTCATCTCCCCTCTCTCTTCTCCCCTTCTTATTGCATTCTCAACTTTTTCACTTTCTTTCCTACAGTACATCTTTTCATTCACAAGTTTGAGTGAAACATTCTTGAAAGGATTGTTTTGAGGCTAGTTTCCTTAAAAGCAAAGATTCCAAAGATTAAAGCTACCTTAGAGGTCCTATTCAAGTCTCAGTTATCTTTAGCATGAAGACACTGGCTTGAATGTTTCTTCCCTTCCTTCCTCCCTCTCTTCCTTCCTTCCTTCTTCCCTTCATCTTCTAGTTCCTCTTCGTAAGCTCACAGTTCTCACACTGAAATTCTTCTTGGGTTTGGGGATTTGTTATTTTTGTTTATCAAAACCCTTAAATTCATAGGTTAACCAAAAATAAGTTCAGCTCTGCTTAAGCTTTTTCCCAAAATAAGCCTTGTAAGCATTGGGAAAAAAACAACTAAACAGAAAAGATCAGTCCTATGACTAATGCAGTAGGAAGATTTTTCTTTTTCCTGTAGTGTGTCCGACATTGTCACTACTTAACAGATGGCATTGTGATTGTGTAATTGCTATAATGAATATTATTAATAATGCAAGTGCCTATGATCTCAGCCTTCTTTCCGTTACCAGCATTGAAAGGGTCCAGTGAAATGTTTCCAGTTGAGTTCACAGACTTCTTTTTAAATTGGTTTAACCACCACATGACTAAACACCCTTGGGAAGAGTAGCAGCCGAAGCTCTGAGTGGTGTACAACCAGTAGCTGTCCTACATAAACAGAAGCCTTTATGTACTTTGCAAATGTGCCCGCAGTTCACAGATCCTCTAAAATAATTATTCTCTCGATAGCCCAGAGAAGTGCTGTCTCATAGAAATGTAATGTGAACCACATATGTAATTAAAATTTTTTTAGTAGCCACATTAAAAAGCACAAAGAAACAGGCAAAATTAATTTAAATAGTATATTTGATTTAACACAATAAAAACAGCTTTTCTCAATACATCTCTAGCCATCTATAATCACCCTGTTTCCTTATGAACAAAAGGAAAACCTCATGTTGAATGAATCGCAAAAGTCCAGTCCCATGGCACTTGATAGACAGCGTCTCAAGCTCTGAACACAAGATGATCACAGGCAGATTTGGCCTATGCTAATTAAAGTAGTCAGGTTCAGATAGGTCTCAGATCTGGAATTTGTATAGGAGGGCAGAAAGTCATGCTTGGACAAGGAAAGAGCTACTTAATGATCATACTTAAAGGTGATTCACTTACTTTTCCAATAACCTAGTGACATATATCCTAAGTCACTTAAAAAATGTCACAAATTTATGTCACCACACATAGTGTTTAGACCCTAAGATTGGTCTGTACAGAACTGTGACTCTGTATTGTTATTGATAATAGAATTACAGCAAACTGTTTGGGCTAGAACAGGAGGTTGGTATCAACATTTTGACAGCTCTGTTTTATTCAAGTCACTGATCTTCTGGAGAGCCTATGGATCCTCACACTGATTCATTAGTAGAATCAGAAAATATTGATGTGATCCATTAAAATACAGTATAAGATAGGATAGCCCAGAGTTGCCCTCTATGAGTCTTACACCAGAGAATGACAGATACAAGTCAAGGGATGAATGCAGGGGACAAATTATTGGTGTATTCACCATCTTAATGTTTGCATTACTGTAAAATAAAACGTTAAGCTTGCCAATGTAGTAAATGAATTATTTTACTTAATAGATAAACTTCCTTAAGTACTAGTGAAAATGTTAAGGAAATTAAATAATAGGTTAAACTTGAGAAGGAAAAAATTAATGACCACATGGCCAGTTGTAAAACACAGCTATTAAGGTGGAACCAAGAAAATATGAGAGATGAGCAAAATTGCAGACCAGTAAATGTGGTGGGCATTTTTTTGTGTTTTGGCCATTCATTATTCACTTTTTTTTTTTTTTTTGCAGTATCACTCTGATTTCCTTAGGGGAAATATTTCTTCCTCCATGGCATATGATCTGTGGGGATTATCAGTCTAGGGTTGTTGCACTGCTCTTCTCTAGGGAAAAAGACCCATGGCCCAAGCCATGATGATTGGGCTCTTTCATCCTGGTTCTCTGAATCCTGAGTAAAAAGATTCAATGGTAGAAAAATCAGTTGGAACAGATTAATTCTAGCAGCATGCCCTGAGGAGACCATCCATCATTTTCTGCTTCCTAGAGCTTCATTCTTGCACCTTTATAATCCTACTTTTCTAAGTTCTCCACTGATTAAGATTGTAAAGTCCCTTTCCAATTAATGCCTTTTTTGTGTAAGTTATCTAGAGTTATTTTATTAGCCTGTTATCACAGGAGGAAGGCCAAGTTTGACCTACCACTTATTTTTTTCTAAATGAACATTTATTAGAAAGCATCAATGTTCATTCATTAAAATATTGCCTACAATTGCTTTAATGATACAACTGCAGAGTTGAGTCGTTGTGACAGAAACCATATGACCCTTAAGCCTAAAATATTTCTTATTTGGTCTTTTAAGAAAAAGTTTGCTGACTTTAAGCTTATCAAATATCTTAGATTGAGTCCTTTTGCAGGCAGTCTCTAAGACAAGGACTTTATTGTAAGTAGCTTATTTATGAGGTGATTCTGAAAAGAGAAGTGAGGAAGTGAGATAGGAGAGGGAAGGAAGCAATAGAGTTTCCCTTTGTGGATGATGAGCTCAGCTCCAGTGGAGGACATGAGGAGACAGTGTAGAATATACTGCATTTCCCCATCTGTAGGTTGAGGAAGCCAGAGTGCTTGCATACCTGTAACCTACTTACAGGGGCAGTGACTCTTCTGTACTTCTGGTCTGCCTGGTACCTAGCAACATGAACTCCAACAGATAAGGAAAAATATCTGAGTTGCCATTTAATTTTGTTGATAGTTTCTTTTGCTACTCAGGAGCTTTTGGTTTAATGTAGTCTTTATTAATTTTTGCTTTATGGCTTGTGCTTTGAGTGTCATAGCCAAGAAATTGTAGCCATGACCAGTGTTAAGGAGGTTTCTCTGTGTTTTCTTCTAGGAGTTTTTAGCTTCAGGTCTTACATTTAAGTCTTTAATCCATTGTGAGTTGATTTTTGCAAGTGGAAATAGCATTCCCATTTTTTTATTCTGCACGTATCTATCCTGTTTTCCCATTGCAATTTATTGACTCCCTTGTCAAATATTAACTGAACCATAGGTTTGAGGGTCTATTTCTGGGCTTTCCATTCTGTTTCATTGGTCTATATGACCGCTTCCATGCCAATATTGTACTGTTGGATTAATGTAGCTTTGTAGTATAGTTTGAAGTCAATAAGTGTGATGCCTCCAGCTTTGTTCTTTCTCAGGATTGCTCTGGTTATTTGAAACTTCACTTAGTGTTATGTGAAAACTATACTGAAGATGGAAATAAGACTCTGAGCAGAAGACAAGGTCAAAAGTTTCTGAAACTTTCCAAGTAGGGCATGGACTGCACAGTATTTTTTTGTTTTTGTTTTTTTTTGGAAATTGGTAGAGGGAAAGAGGCAGATTTGACAGATGTCCAATAGGAAGACTCAACAGAACTTAATGTATGTAGTGGCCAGGCTGGAGGAGGGAAATCCATCTCAGGCTTCCTGGCCCAGAAGTTGTTCACCAAGCTGGGAGTATAAGAATGGGTGCCACTTTGGTAATGCTCAGTGTGGCATAGGAATCCTGTGCATTCCTCAAAGCTCTTTCTTTTTCTCCATGGGCACAGCAAGACCATTTCTCATTTTCTCCTGCATTGGGAAGGATTATGGTACTAATTTATGTCAGTGGAATTCTGTTAAAAGTGAAATATGCCACTTCCAGATATGACTCTCCCAAGTACGGCCTTCCACGCAGTTTGCAGTTTGTCTTCTTCATCAGCTTGCCAGATGCATCAGATTCAGCAGAAGACTTTGAGCCCAGGGCATAGTAAAGCCACCAAATGGAAGGACTTTAATCCTTAAATGAGCAGAGACTGCTCTTCTTACCAGCCCTGCATTGGACTATTGGACTGTGACATGAGTGAGGAAAAAAGAAACAACAAACTTCATAATCTTAAGCTATTAAGGTTTGTAGGTTATTTGCTTTAGCAGTTAGCAGAACATGACTAATAAGCTTGGATGAGGGATTCATGGAAGAACCAAGCAGCTGTAAAGTGTGGTTCTGGAGGTAAGACCCAAAGGTCATGAAATAAGAATGGGGATCAACAGCTGTCTTTCCTCTTCCCACCTCCCACCACTGGCAGCTCAGGTCTGCACCTCTGCTTGAATTACTTTTCTTGGAGAATTATACAACTTTCTTCTTCATCACTCAGGTCAGAGACCTGACTGTACTTCTGTACTTCTCCCTTGTCATCCACATTCATGGCGATGGACTGTGCCAGTTTCTACTTTGCCTGTCTTTTCATTTCCATGCTCCTTCACCCACCAGTTCTTATCTTGTCCTATGTGTATGAGGCTATTTTGCAGTATCACTTGCTTTGCTAGATGCCTGTAGTACATCCTCAGGAGTGGTGACAACCAGAAATGTCTCCAGATAATGCTTGGCATCTTCTGGGGGAAAAAATTGCTCCCTCAGTTGAGACTTCAAGGACTTAGAACTCTTAAGGACTTAAGACTTATCTGGAGGATGAGAATGGAAGATTTTCATTTTTGATGGCATTCAATAGAATTCTCAGGCTCTAGAAGGAAACACCTTTCAACAACAAAATAAAAGACAAAGTTAGCACATTTGACCATGCAAACATCATTGGAGTAAGGGTATTCTTTTTGTAGCTCTCATGGAAATTATTTCCTTGGAGATAAAACTCATTAGGATCCCTGGATTCAGTTTTGTCAAAAATATTTCTCCTCTATACACATGCAATTCACATACTCACTCAGAGTTGCTGGCAATCTCAGCTATAGGAAGCCCAGAAACTCCAATACTGGAATAATTACCTAGTTCAGACAAGGACAGTGGTGGCTGAGGCCTGAAATAGGATCTGTGGTCTCACAAGGTTTGCCTACATGCCTAATGCAAGTTGTCCTAGGTCTATTATGCCTCTGAGAAATCTTATTTTCTTGTGTTTCTGTTGACTGGTGGGGAGGTGATTACATTTAGACAAAGAAAGAAGCCACAACTCTATGGAGTGAATTAACCCTGAGTCCAAGGCTCAGTCTAGAGAAGTAATCCTACCCACCTTACTTCACCCAGGCTGCCCTCTAATTGTGTTGCCTGTGCTTACAATTTCCTCATTTAATTGAAGCTTGAGTCAGTTATTTGAGGTGATCCTGTAAGGAAGTATTCCCAGGTGGAGCTGAAAGGGATCATTGATTGAACTGGACAAAGTAACTTCTGGAATAGAATCCCAGCAAGTTGAGGGCTCTAACTATCTTATGTTTTAAAAATGAGAAACATAGCTGTTGGTTGTCAGGCTCATGAGTTGAGCACGTGGGCCATGCCTTAAATGATGCCCTCACTAGGTGATGTAGGAGGTAGCCTCTGCCTAGACCTGCAACAGCGTCTTCTGGCATCACCCTCCACCTTAGACATCAGATTCCTTATATACCTTGGAGTACACTGAACTATTTTTGTCCTGTGCCTTTTCTCTTGTGTGTTGTGGTTGTCTTTCCAGGGCACACTTCTCCCCTGTCTGCCTGGTGAATTCCACTGATTATTAAGGAAACTTCCTGTGCTTCCTTCTTACTGAAGCACCACTGAGGACCCTATGTGATTACTTCCTTCCATAATTTCTCATGGGCTTCCTAAGTAAGCTCAAATGGTAAAGAATCTGCCTACGATGACAGAGACCTAGGTCTGATCCCTGGGTTGGGAAGATCCCCTGGAGAAGGGCATGGCAACCCACTCCAGTATTCTTGCCTGGAGAATCCCATGGGCAGAGGAGCCTGGCAGGTCATAGTCCATGGGGTCGCAAAGAGTCAGACATGACGGAATGACTAACACATATACACACACACATACACACACACACACACTCACACAGAGTTTCTCATGTCACACAATCTGGAAACTCACTGTCTTGGGATTGCTAATTATCTGTCTTTTTCCCAACACCAAATGGAGCTCTGAAGATGGACTTTGTTCCCCTTGATACTTCTGTCTAGCATTGTATCCTCATGTGGTGCATTCACAGTGATAAACTATATTTCTCCAGAGAGGGCAGTAGCAAAGACCAGGCAAGAGTGTCTATGCCCATTTTGAATTATAAAGAAGAATGCTGTAGCCTATACCTGTACCAATCCATCCATCATGCAGTGCAATTTTTGGCCCATTAAACTAGTAATTTCCACCTGTTGAGCTTCAAAACCAAACCAGTTCTACCACTGACCTCATCTAGCAGGTTAAGTTTGCCCCTGGCGCTCCGTCGGTAACTCCACCTGTGCAGAGTTGCTGGGGAACACGGAAGTACATAGAAAAAATGAGACATGGGCTTATACCTACTTGAAAAGAATGTTTAAGGAGAGATTTTTATTTCGTCACTTTCTTTTGCTATGAGAATCTTTCTGAGGCTGGCTGGTGAAAAAGGCATGCCACACTGATGGCTGTGCTTGCGTGGGCTCGAGTATGACTCTGTTCATACACGCCCAAGGTCCCCTTGACTCATTCTGGTAGCTGTTTTCCTCCCCCAGACTCAGGAGGACTTCTTCCAGTTGTGAAGGAAAACTCATGCTAACAAATGCTACCCTGGGCCAGCAACCTTTAACCAGGAATCATCTGTGACTAGGACATGAACCAGGATGTGTGCAAAAGCCTGCACAGAAATGTGTCAGGGAGGATGGGACAGAGAGCTGACCAATCAGGAACGCAGTTGCAGTGGGATGTTGCTCCATGGATCTGGAGTGTTTTCAGGCATGGATTTTCTGGAACAGGTGGAGGGGGAGAAAAGAAAGGGTCAGAAGGACTACATACCCCTCCCCACTGGCTGCTCCATCCATGGCCAGCCCGAGTGTTCCCAGCACATGCCTTGGCTCTTTGTTGTAAACAAACTCTAAATCATCTGCTACTCAAGGCAGGAAGAGCAAAAAAAAAAAAAAAAAAAAAAATCAAACCCAATTCCGTGTGCACTATTGTTGCAAAGTTTACCTCTCTGAGCTCACAGGTAGGTTTCAGCTTTGTTGGACTGAATGCTTATATGAATAGTCTGTGCGTATGTGTATGCACACGTGTGCAGGTCTCTCAAAGTGAATAACCTTTTAAATCCAAAATTAGGTGTAGAAATAAATATTTCCTTTTACTGGGAAAGTAAGTCATACAGATGATAGCATTAAAATGCTGAAAAACACCACAAACACATAAAACCCAGAAAATATCAATTTTACTGACTACCTACCAATTTTTATTTTTAATAATTTTAACTGCAATCACATATTTATATATGCATATCTTTAAGATAATTTTATAAAATATACAAAATTATTCTGAAATTAAGGCATAAGTAGATACAAATAAGTACATTAAATTTTTTGTCACATTTTACTGAGATCCATAATTAGGTTATCAAATAACCTTTATATCTCTTGGCATATGGTTAGAGATGTGTAGGCAGTTTGTCATTGGAACACTGTTTCTTCAGGTAGACTTGTGGTTTCAGAGATCTTCTTGTGTGCCTGTTTGTCTAAGATCAGCAGACTTTGTTTGATGTATAAATATGCTAACATCTGGATTAATTCATTGGGATATATACAACGTGCTATATCCATTGTTGTACTGCTTTAGGTTTGTACATACATACCAAGGGATCTGGTTTGCTATATTTAATTTTGCATAAAGAACACATTTGTAATTGTTGAAGATACATTAGCAAGTATGGAGCAGGCGATGGCACCCTACTCCAGTACTTTTGCCTGGAAAATCCCATGGACGGAGGAGCCTGGTAGGCTGCAGTCCATGGGGTCACTAAGAGTAGGGTACGACTGAGTGACTTCACGTTCACTTTTCACTGTCATGCATTGGAGAAGGAAATGGCAACCCACTCCAGTGTTCTTGCCTGGAGAATCCCAGGGATGGGGGAGCCTGGCGGGCTGCCGTCTATGGGGGTCCCACAGAGTCGGACATGACTGAAGCGACTTGGCAGCAGCAGCAGCAGCAGCAGCAGCAGCAGCAGCAGCAGCAGCAGCAGCAGCAGCAGCAGCAAGTATATCCCTAGCAGGAGAACATTTTCATTTTGACATGGGTTTGATTAGAATGAAATCTTTTGCTTACAAATTTGCATGTCCATTAACTGGAAGAAGTTTCCACCGACTAGTTTCTGACTCAGCACATTTTAAACCAGTTTTTTTTGTGTGTGTGTTTTTTTTTCTCCATTGCCTACATACTTCTGATGCCCAGAGCTTTGAGACATGAGAGTATTACATTTCCATCTTGAGCCCCATGTCTTGATTTCAGGTGGTTCAACACAGCAAAAGTATTGCTGGAAATTCTTCCCACTTTCTTACAGCAATAACTTTACATGCAAGGGACTGAGAGCCACATAAATTGTGTCCTACTGAACCCAAACAAACTGTATGCCTTTCCTTACTGGATTTAAAAATAAAGATAACCACCTTAAGGTCCCTCTGCCTGAGAGAGCAGAGACCGAAGTTTTAAACAATTGTGTGTGTGTGGGGGGGTGGTTATCATGATTATATATTTATGTACTTATTTAAATTGCTTTTTACTGGATTCTAGTTGATTGACAGTGTTGTGTTAGTTTAAGGTATACAACGAAGTGAATCAGTTAGGCACATACGTATTCCTACTTCTTTAGGTTCTTTTCCTATATAGGTCACTACAGTAGCGTTGAGTTCCCTGTAGTCTACAGTAGGTCCTTATCAGCTATCTGTTTTATAAATAGCAGTGTATATATGTCAATTCCAGTCTCCCAATTTATCTCTCCCTTCCTTTCCCCATTGGTAACAATAGTGTGTTTTCTACATCTGTGACTCTATTTCTACTTTGTAAATAAGTTCATTTGTACCATTTTTTTAGACTCCGCCTAGGAGCGATATCATATGATATTTGTCTTTGTCTGACTTAACTTCCCTTAGTAGGATAATCTCTAAGTCCAGCCATGTTGCTGCAAGTGGCATTATTTCATTCTTTATGGCTGAGTAACCTTTCATCGTGTATGGGTACCACGTTGTCTTTATTCAGCACTTGTGGTTTAACCATCTTCTGCAAATTTTGCAAAAGCTTAAGATCTTGTGAGCAAATTTCTATAGGTCCTCCTTGGGCCTTGAAAGAGCCCTGTGCAAGTGAAGATTTCTGAAATTTAAGTTTCATTACCATCATTATAGACCTTCCCTGGTTTTAGCTAAAAGTCTATGGATTATCTGATTTGCTGGTTATAGCTTTGGGCAAGTTTTCATTCATTCATTCATTTTTTGCATTAACTTTTTCATTCATATTTCAATCATTGGTTGTCTAAGATTTATATACTATTATAGTATATTGCCCACTGTGTGTTGGGACAGAGACAGATAGTCAAAAGCCTTAAACTGAAGTCCAGAATCTCAGTCCCCTTCTCCAGGTCCTATCTCCATGGTTACTTTTGTTAGAAACAAAAACAGTATTTGCTGTTTTCTCTCTGGTTTGACAACTGATTTCAAAGAGGGGCACAAGGTGCAGGCTACTGTCCAACTCTCCTTGCTGTAGGGTCCAGAGAGCTTTCACTTAGTCATTTTTCCTGTTGGTACTTCCTGTTGAACCAGCCCATCTTTCTCCTCCAACCACCAAGAGAATCAGAAATTCTGATATCCTGGGCTGACACAAATACATTGCTTGAAAGAGAAGTAGAACCCTGCATACTTTGAGGATCTCCAAGTAAGAATTCTTAATCCCAAATGGTACTTCTAACCCTCTACTTCATGTCATGGGTGTGTGAGTCTTCCCATGAGAGATTCACTCTATACTTGAAGGCCTAGCATCTCACAAATGGAAGTTTTTTTTTTTTTTTAAATCTCTTCTCCTGTGATCTTAGGCCAGTTCCTTATCTCAGTGAACCGCAGGCTCTGCATCTGTAAACCTGGGTATAATGAGGGGAAAATTACAGTTCATTTGTGGGATGCTTGGCAAGCAGGAAGTTGTGAACAGAGGTAATTTCCTTTCCATTAGAAACTGAGTGTTTGGGGCAGGTGTATTTTGGAAGAAGATGCAAAACAAGCTTCCTCATTGCACTGCTGTGTCTTCACGCAAGGGCATAGAAGCTGCATGTAGAAACCCCCATCTAGCTGGTTTCTCAGCATGTGATGAATCTTTTAATGACTCTGTTTATTTAAAATATATTACTGGATTGCCCAAAGGTATATATTGTACACACACACACACACACACACACACATATTTGCTGGAAATTAAAAATTATTTGAAGAAATGAAAACTTGGGCAAATTAATAAAATTCTTTAGTTCATGTCCTTGCTCTTGGCATCAGTACAGCCACCTGAGATTGTCCACATCTTAGAAGCATAGAAAGGGCGTATAGCCATGTCCCATATATATATATATATATATATTTGCAGTATACCCAGCCACCTATCATGCTGATAGTAGAGCAGATAATATTTGGCCCATATTATACCAAAGGGAGGGATATTAATTTTCATTTGGATTGAATCTGAAAACTGCAATGCTTACCCTGAGTGACATCTCATTTTTCCTGATAATGATGTTGATATGTCTCTGGAATACCCATATGTTCAGCATTTGCTGCTACAAACTTGTTCTTCATTAATTATGGGTCTAGAGAAGCTGCCAAAAGTTAAGCTCTATGGAAGATATAAATCTGGGCTCAGAAGTGGGTGAAATTCATATGTGGAGGGAGGAACAGACTCAAAGAGGTGAAGTTTGTACAACAAGAAGTAGTGGTGTTTGGAAATTAACCCTATTGGTCTGATCCTAAAGTTTATTCGGAATTCCCATGACACCCATATGGCTTCCAGTCCCAGAAAAACTGGTGAAGAGAGACAGGTTTCCTGGACTTTGCATGAAGAGAAACATGAATTTTGAAAGTTGCTACTTCACAATCAAAAGTGTGATTTCAGCTGCTCTAGAGTTTTGCATGGTCACGTAGCATGCATTTGCTTTTGAAAAAATTCATAGATACCCCGTATTTGCATTTCTGTCTGAATTGCCTAACATGTAGAGAAGGGAAAACAGGAAGGATTTAGGTGATACCTGTTCAGAGACATTACACTACCTTTCTTTTTAAGTATCATGCGCATTATCTTAGTGGTTGGCACACATTTTTTTTGTTGGCACACATAGTAAGTATTTTATGTCAGAGTTCTTTTCACAGTGCTCTGACATAGATGAAAATCCCTTGAAATCTTTTAACCCCCAAGAACATCTAAGCTTAACTCCCCCTCCATTTCTTCCTCTTCCTTCTTTTTCTCTTTCCTGATAGTGGTTAAGAGCATTGGCTTTAGAGTTAAAGGCTGAATTCAGCCTTTTTTACCTGAACTGTACTTCAGGTGCAGTTCTAATTTTTCCCCCTAAACCAGGGGTCTTTGCCTCCTCATGGAGGGTTACAGGGTTACCCTGTTTCCAAGAATTACAGGGTTACTGCAATTCTTTCCCAAAGGGTAAATTTTCTCAATATCATTTCTGACGTACATGCTTATGGCCCATCTGTGCATAATGTCATATGGCTAAGTGCTCATTCATGGGTAGAAACCCCTGGAGGCTATATCTTGTAGGGCCCTGACACAATGATCTGCATAGAAGGTGCTTGGATGTTATCACTCAAACCTCTTTTGATTTATGAGCCAGGCCTTCTGATCATCCTCTGACCATACATGCTGTCACCCTGGTTCAGTAAGGCTGCAGAAACAAACACACGGAAGATTACTCTATCTCTTTAAGACTGAGGACAGAATTCCTTAGGAGTTTTGCTTGGTGGTGGTGTGTTAAGTGGTACAGTGAACAGGCCTGAAATGACAGTCCCAATAAACCTCGAGTCCTGGTAGACAGGAGTGCTTGTGAAAAATTCCCCATGAGCTTCCCAGGGGAAGACTTCAAGCTACTGGTCCTCTCAGGACCAGCCATGTCTCATCTCCATCAATGACACATGAAGACAGAAGGGCAAGCAGACGGGAATATTCACACACAAATAAAGGCACTGGGGAAGTTGGCAAGCTCATCCTTCCCCTCCTGCAGCTCCTGCTTCTGTCTTTAACACATCGATTGGATCAAGCTCGAGTCTTTCTTTGATTCTCCTGACACCCTGCTTACTATTGTTTATTTAGCTTATGATTCTTCTGCCCCCAAGGCAAATCTTCATACCGCATGAATCAATAGGCTACAGGGACCTTAATTAAAGCTTCAGGATAAAATTGATACTGGAAACTAAATTCCTTCAGTGTCTGGAAGGAAAGGAAATGCTGTTTCTCTTAGAGACTTTTTCATTGTCTCACACTGTAACTTCTAAAATTTGTTGAAACATTTTGCAACCCGTGGTAGATTTCTGAGACACATATCAGAGAGATGGATAGACATGTGAAGAAAGGGGAAGTCCTTTGACAAGGCTTTTGGATATGTAAGTGTCTCATTAGAGAATCAATATCTGGTGTATTGAAGTGAAGTGAAGTGAAAGTCGCTTAGTCATGTCCAACTCTTTGGGACCCCTTGGACTCTATAGTCCATGGAATTCTCCAGGCCAGAATACTGGAGTGGGTAGCCTTTCCCTTCTCCAGGGGATCTTCCCAACCCAGGGATTGAATCCAGGTCTCCCACATTGCAGGCAGATTCTTTATCAGCTGAGCCGCTGCTGCTGCTAAGTCGCTTCAGTCGTGTCCGACTCTGTGCAACACCATAGACGGCAGCCCACCAGGCTCCCCCATCCCTGGGATCCTCCAGGCAAGAACACTGGAGTGGGTTGCCATTTCCTTCTCCAATGCATGAAAGCGAAAAGTGAAAGTGTAGTCGCTCAGTCGTGTCCGACTCTTAGCGACCCCATGGACTGCAGCCCCAGACCAGAGTACTGGAGTGGGTCGCCAGTGCCTTCTCCGATCTGGTGTACTGGGGAGTGATAAAAAAGACAGTGATTATTTGTACTGCAAAAGGAACATGAATCTGGATTTTAGGTCCTGTGTCCAGTACCTAAAGACAGAGTTGCAGAGGCATTTAGGAACATAGTATAAAAAGGTTTTGATATCACTAATTAACTCTCTCTTGTGGTTTTAAAATAAGTCCTTTGAATGAGCCCTTTATCCTTTGTCTGGATAATGGGAGCTGTCCGCAATCATGGTACTGAAATAGATACCAGGAAAAGCATTGAGCCATCAAGCTCCTGAGGCTCTTAGCTGATGATCAAAGACGTGAGGGCAGCTAGGGAAGCTGCAAGAGCTACTGGCAGAAATTGCAGTTAGCAGTTGTCATTACTGAGTATAGTGGACTTAAATCTTTCCATTCAGTACCTCTATATCAAGCAAATTATTTAGATCATATGAATCATTATTTGCCCATTATTAAATGTGGTCAATATGGGTATCAAATGAATTTGTATGTGAGAATTCCTAGCACAGTATTTGTAATGTGTTCCATTTTTATGAGTCACGAGTTCCCTCCCCAGATCTTCTGCTGTCTGATCCTGATATTCCCAGGAGCTGTTGCTTTTGCTGATGCTGATGAAGAATCAACCTTGATTTTGACTATAGAAGAATGTCCAGTTCTTTCTGCCATTTTCATATACCTGTGGTATTCAGCATCATAGGGGGAAGGTACTATTCATGGATGTTCTTTAGACATAATACACAGAGTAGGAGAGAATAACGGTATTACTCCATGAACCTGATAATATTTTTATTCTAGGCTCCAAAGATTGGGAACTAGAGATATCAGAAGGGAAATGATAAAACCAGGAGACACACAAGAAGGAGAGTAGGAATTTATGTATCAGAAGCTGAGGGGTTTTTTTGCACCTTGAAGTCTTTCTTTCTTTTAGGTTTATTTAAATATTTAAGTTTGCAATCAAGTTATTGGAGAAAAGAGAATGTAAAAATGCTCTATGGAGAATAGTTTAAATCCAGATGTACACCCAAGTCCTTGGGGGTATCAACTAGGATCACATTGAAAGATTTTGACCTCTGTTCTATGTTGTATAGGACAGTTGATATACCATTCTGAAAAGGCAAAATTAACATTATTTGTGAAAGAATACATAGTCTCTTGGCATGAGTTTCAAATTTCAAAAAAGGGAAATGTCAGGTCCTAGCAGAAATGGTTAGGGTATAAACATTCATTGCAAAATTTAAAGGCACTTAAGCTCTCATACAAATGTAAGCCTTGCACAGTGTACTGTGTTGTCTGGCCCTCGGAAGGTACAGGAGGAAAAATCCTTCATAAAGTAGGCCCCTCTATGACTGAAATCAAGCTATTGTTTGAGTTGATGTCCGACTTTTAATTTCCACTTTACCTTCAGCAGAAATAATACTTATTTCTTGTGACTTTCAAACAAAATGAATGTGCAAACATTCACAATAATGTGATGTATATGTTGTAGTTATGGACACATGCTAATTGTTTCTCTGGGGTGTGTGTGTGTGTGTGTGTGTGTGTGTGAAAATACAACAACATGAAATGAACACCAGACTAAAAGGCAGAATCCTGGGACGTCTAGTCCTAACTTTTACCTGTTAGCTATGTGACTTTGTGTAAGATCTTTAATCTTTCTGACTTTCAGGCTTTACCTATAAAATTGCTATTAACCTATATACATACATACATACATACATATATATATATATATATATATATATATATATATATATATATATATATATAAATTGACCTACAAACTGTTTATCTTGAAGGGTTAATGTAAAGATAAAAAAGAATGGACACAAAAGACAATTCTTTACAGACTATCAGTACCATACGAAATGAAAGTAGTTTAGGCAATGGAAAGCTTCCCTGGTAGCTCAGAGATTAAAGTGTCTGCTTCCAATGCGGGAGACCCCAGTTCGATCCCTGGGTCGGGAAGATCCCCTGGAGAAGGAAATGGCAATCCACTCCAGTATTCTTGCTTGGAGAATCCCATGGACGGAGAAGCCTAGTAGGTTACAGTCCACGGGGTCGCAGAGTCAGACACGACTGAGCGACTTCACCTTCCTTCCACCTTCCTTAGGTAATGGATATATTTGTGCATATAAAAAATGTAAAACCACGTTAATCTTTGAACACGATACCTGACAATGTTCCTTATGCTTCGCAGCTCAGGGAGAGCATTTCACTGACATTTTCCCATCCTCTAGTCTGGCTGTGATTCTCAGATCAGGGAATACCACTAGCCATTGTCATTGAGCAGAAATTTGGGAAGAACCAAGGCTAGTGTTATTTGTAACAAACATTTACATGCGGATGCCTGCATCTCCATGCATGTATACAACCTTACCCTGAACTGCACACATGGCATCGCCTCAGTTTGTAATGGGGGCATCCAGGGAGGAGTGAAACCCCCAGATACAGTCAGGTCAAGACCGCAAGCCACTCAGAATAGCAGGTGAATGCTCACACAGCCCCCTTCCTCCCTCTTCTGAATTTGTTCATTGGTTTGGTCCATCTGCTCTTGGCTCATGAGGGTGCCTGGTTAATGAAGCTTTAAATAAACACAAACTGGGGGGAAGTAAATGAATCACACACCAGAAGAAGGCACTGAAGTATGACCTTATTTGCTGACTTCCAAATTAAAATGAGAAAATGATGCTTCTTTCTGTTAAGGAAGAAAAATATGATTACCAGTTAATTGGAATAGAAGATAATATAATAAACGTAGCCGCATAGGAGGACTTGTGCCTAACCGTGACCCTTTTGGGTCATAAAAAGTCATTTATGCATTCTCGAGCCTCAGTTTCCTCACCTATAAACAGGGATATAAATTCCTGCCACATAGTAGATGCCGAACAGTTTTTTTTCCCTCAGAATGATGTATCTTTTAATTGTAGTAAAATATGCATAACTTAAAATTCACCACTTAAGCATCCTTAACTGTCCAATTCAGTGGCTTTAAGTATATTCACACTGTTATACAATTATAACCAACATTCAACTCTGGAACTCTTTTTGTCTCCCCAAACTGAAACTCTGTACCCATTAAACAGTTACTGATTCCTTCCTTCCTCCAGCACCTGCCCACTACCAGTCCACTTTCTGTTTCTATGAATTTCACTTCATTAAGTGAAATCATATAGTATTTGTCCTTTCATAGTTGACCTTTTTTAGCTTAGCGTAATGTTTTCAAAGTTCACCCATTTGGAGCATGTGTCAGAATTTCCTTTCAATAGTCCATTGTGTGTACAACATGTTTGTCAACAGTTTTAAAAAAATGCTTAGATATAGGCTTCATGGCTGGATGACTAAT
The DNA here is from genome assembly GCF_016772045.2 of Ovis aries. Taxonomy (NCBI): domain Eukaryota; kingdom Metazoa; phylum Chordata; class Mammalia; order Artiodactyla; family Bovidae; genus Ovis; species Ovis aries. Next base: position 8,703,411 of record NC_056072.1, read on the forward strand.
CAAAAATATCTTTTGCCCTCTGTTTCATGTTCCTTAAAAAAGGGTGTTAGGCATGGACATTTCTAAGGTCCCTTCACACTTGAGTTTTTTGTGAGTGTATGAGCAGTATAGAGTTGCCAGGTCTCAGAGGTTACCAGGTCCATCATTCTCCCTTGACAGATGAGGGACAAGTTACTAGCGTATCCCTTGATTACTTTTTCCATCTTTGTCACTTGATGTTTCCTACAGTAGGGGGAGGAATGAGGTCAATGAGAAGTAAAAGACTTTGCTGGAATCCAAGGAATATGGCCTGGCTTTTTGGGGAAGCAGTGATGAGCAGCTGTTCTTGAACCATGTGAATTGTTTAAGTATTCAGCCTGTGCATTCCATGCAGCGCTACAGGGAAAGGTTCACAGGCTTCCAGCTCCACTGACTGAGAGGAAGCCGAACTGGACAAAAAGTTATAAATCTTTTGTCTCATCAGGTACTTTCAAAAGAGTTCATGGAGTCAATAGGTGATGGGGACTTTAAAAATAAAAGGAGAAGTTGAAACTTGACTATAGCATCTGAAAGGAAAGCTGACTGTGTAGGGATCAGGACAAATATTGTCAGAATCCCAGAAATATTGTCATCTCCCAGAAAGAGTTGTTTCTGTGGAAATCAAGTATGTTAAACGAATAGGGCACAACAGCACCTGGGAGGAAAGTTCATATGTATGCTCACATACCTCTACCCAACTGTCCTCTTCCTTCCATCTGGAAGAGATGGCTGGTATGTAAAGACACAGTGAGTGGGGATAAAGGTGGCAGTCCGCAGGCTCTGATCACTGGTGTTTGACCACGGGGTGGGGTGTCAATGCTGTGGCATGGACATCTAGAACTGAATAAAAACAGGGTCTCTTCCCTCTAGGAGGCTACTCCTTAGTGGGGAAGGACAAGGGTAGGGGACTAATTAGGATGCAAGATAAAAGGAAATAAGCAGAGGCACACACATTATGCTGTAGAAATAGAGAGAAGGGCTATGGAGAAATAAGCATCCTTTGAGCATTTGCTCTGTGCCTTGAACCATATCAGACACTTTATTTATAGCTTTCTCAGTCTTGGGCAATTCTGAAAGGGAGATAAAATAGTTCTTATTTTACTGTTGAGTTAATCAAGGCTCAGGAGTTTAAGGAAGTTTCTCAAGGTCACACAAAGGAATTTAAAGCTGGAGTTGTAAGCTTTAAAGCTTATACAACCTATGTTCTCTGCACCATTCCCCAGGGACCACACTGAAGCTAGGGTTGATCTGAGAGTTGATTTCAGTGAAGAGTGTTGCAAAAAGTGTGGATTGATTTCAGTTACAGGAGGCTAGTAGCCTTGAGTGGATTTGAGTCCCAAACTCTTTGAGATCCTAACTATCTATATCTTCCAAATGTTTGCTATCTTCCATATGATCCTGGAGGTACTGTGCAGCAGAAATCATGTGTGGCTGGCAAAAGATAATTGATATGCTGGCTTTGGATTCATGGACCTCCCAAAGTAACCTGTCATCTGGTAGCCTGTCAACTTTTCAGTCAGATGGTCTGAAAAGTTTGGGAGGACAGGTGTTGGGAATCAGGTTAACACTTATTTTCTAGGATGATCTGAACTCAGTGATCTAGATAACAGCCCTCTTCTCAGTCGGCTTTGGGGGTCTGCATTGACATTCTTCCCTTATCCTTTCCTTGGTGCAAACACTGAATGTGCATGAAGGAGAATTTTTACCTTCTGTTAACACAGCAATTTAGAAATGCATCTCTTCGGCTGCTTCTTTATTCTTATTACATCCTCCCTGAAACCTCTGGTGAAACACACAGATTTGTCTTCAACCTTGAGTTTCTATTAGTTTTATTCTTTGACAACACAAATTATCTTAAATAATTATATTGGAATTGAAATTATCAATTTAAAATAATTTCAAAAACTCCCTGAAGTTAGCATACAGCAGAGCTCTCCATCCATCCCCTTCACTTCAGTAAAAGATGTCTTCAGTTATCTACTTACTCTGGTAAAAATAATCTCGGGGTCATCCTAGACCCTGTTTTCCCCCCTCACACCCCACATTCGATCTATCAGAAAATCTTGTTGGCTTTACCTTCAAAATACATCCCTGGCTTTACCCATCTCACACTGTCTATTCTAGCACATTCCATATAAATTCAAAACACCATTATCTCTTAACAGTATTTTTACTAAAGCCTGCTAAAACTATATTGAAAAGCAATACAAGGATGTATTGCTTTCATCCTTGCCACTCTGAAATTCACTGGTTGCTAAAGAGATCTCTTACACTTCCCACCATTTATTAGGAAAGGACTAAAAAGTTGGCTTAAAGCTCAACCTTCAGAAAACTAAGATCATGGCATCTGGTCCCATCACTTCATGGGAAATAGATGGGGAAACAGTGGAAACAGTGTCAGACTTTATTTTTTGGGGCTCCAAAATCACTGCAGATGGTGACTACAGCCATGAAATTAAAAGACGCCTACTCCTTGGAAGGAAAGTTATAACCAACCTAGATGGCATATTGAAAAGCAGAGACATTACTTTGCCAACAAAGGTCCATCTAGTCAAGGCTATGGTTTTTCCAGTAGTTGTGTATGGATGTGAGAGTTGGACTGTGAAGAAGGCTGAGCACCGAAGAATTGATGCTTTTGAACTGTGGTGTTGGAGAAGACTCTTGCGAGTCCCTTGGACTGCAAGGAGATCCAACCAGTCCATTCTAAAAGAGATCAGTCCTGGGTGTTCTTTGGAAGGACTGATGCTAAAGCTGAAACTCCAGTACTTTGGCCACCTCATGCAAAGAGTTGACTCATTGGAAAAGACTCTGATGCTGGGAGGAATTGGGGGCAGGAGGAGAAGGAGCCAACAGAGGATGAGATGGCTGGAAGGCATCAATGACTCAATGGACATGAGTCTGAGTGAACTCCAGGAGTTGGTGATGGACAGGGAGGCCTGGCATGCTGCGATTCATGGGGTCGCAAAGAGTCAGACACGCCTGAGCGACTGAACTGAACTGAACTGAAAAGTCTTTAACATAACAGAGCCCTGCTTGGTCTGACTTCCGACTTCTTAAACATCATGTCCTCTGTCCTTTTTATGCAACCTTTGAGCCACACTGGTCTTCCTTCTGAACATCCAACACACTGAGCTTATTCTTGACCCAGGGTCTTTGCATTTTTCTTTGGAAAGCTCCTCCTCTATTTTATAATGGCTACCATTCACTCTTTGATCTTAAGTGCCTCCTCTGAAAGTTCTTCCACAACCATCCAAACTAGAATGTCTTTTCCCTGTCCTCATCACACTCCTGTTTCTTTACAGCCTCAGATTATCTTCCTTATGTATTTGTTTGCATGGTTGTTTTGTATTTCTTCTGTTAGAATGTAGATTTCTTGAGAAAAGAGACAGTAACATACTAGGTTATCACTGACTTCCCTTCCATAGGTCCAGCTTGTATATAATAGGTGGTCAGCAAACAGTCTGCTGGTAAGCTGTATGACTTTTATAGCTTATATAATTTAAATATAACAGAAATCACTTTGATTAAGCATCTTGGATATGCTGGGCACTGTGCTAAGATCATGTCATTATCCTATTTAACTCTCAAAAATATATACAAGAGAGTTTTTATTACTTACACTTAATAGATTAGGTTTGTGGTGCTAAGAGAGAGTTTGCCTACCTTGTTTTAGGTATAATCTAGATACTGAAAAGGTCTAGGGCATGACCAGAGGGCTAAATATGGAGGTAGGATGAAGAATACGTTCACTGGGAGACAGGAGGTCAAGAAACTGAATTTATCTCTGAAAAATAAATGGCTTACTAAGAATTATGATATGACCTATAGTGGAGCTAACAACTAAAAAGGTAGAAGAATGAGGCAAATTTCTAGGTGACTGTAGCAAGGAGGAATGGTTGCTTATAGCATGCTGGCATGAACATCTTTTTTCAGTTGAATGTAAACTTAACTCCTGTCTCTGAACTTGGTTATCCCACAGATAACTCTGTTTTATGATCTGGCAACTTACAATAGAAGTTTACATTGCTCTGTCAACCTAATATGCCTCCCTAAGGAAAAAATAGTAGTTGTAACAAAATCTCCCATTTTGAAAAGAAAGAGGATGGAGAACAAAATCAGTGGAAAGTGGTGTGCAACAGATATGTCACGCTGGCGGGAATAGCCAGGACTCACTGCCTTGGTTATGGAATGAGATCCCTGGCCTTCCTTTCCTTTTCCCCACTTCTGTTCTCTTGCAGGTTCTTCCTCATCATTTGTTTCGTGTGGCCACATGTCGGGGGGAATTAGGAGGATTCCCCTTCTGCAGGTATTATGTCTCTGAAATTTAGGTATCTAGAGACTCCCTTCCATTTTGAGCAATACAAACTATTTTTTGGAAATGAAAAACTCTGAAAATAATGGTTGAATTTTCATTTAATTCTATTAGTTTAGCTTCAAGAGCAGCTAACCAGAGATAGAGATCCCATTCATCTGCCATCTTTGAGTCTGGAGTGGAGCTATGGTCTGCCCACTCCTCTTGCCTTCAGCTTAATGTCCTGCACCTTGGCCACTGTTTTGGAAAGACTCAAAACAAAAGGATGCGTTAGGAAGGCACTGTTCTGTTCCCAGGCTATGGAAGTTATCTGTTTTCTACAGTGGGAGTATATTTTCCTTTTCTTAGACTGCTCCTGCATACAGGATATACATGGGGAGGGCTCTGACGGGTGACCTCTCTGAGGCTCAATGCTATTCTTGTGTTCACCTCCTGTAGGCAACCCTAGATTTGGGCAGAGAATCCATCTTTTCCAATTTTACTAGCCTCCAAATTACTAGAAGCATACCTATCTTGAATGGTGTTCACCTAGCCTAAAGATTCCTCATAGAAAAGCAGTACCTACACACCCTCTCACCCCCAGCACCCTCCTGGCCCTTATTCTTTCAGAGAAGTCTGTTTCAACTCAAAACCTCACGATGTGGAGCCAACTTTTCAGGCTAGATCATGTTGTCTCACTGCCATCATCCCCTCTGAGACTGGAGTTCACGTCTCACCCCTCTCACAGCAGTGAGTCTGAACCCTAATTTAAGTGTTCAAGACCTACAATCCCATAATAGCCTTCTCAGCACCTGAAAGCCCATCAGGACCTCACCAGTCTTGAGGGTCATTTTTACTCTTCTCCGCTCCTCTCTCTGGACACCTCTGTTGAGCAGAGATGAACTCTCATCCTCCACAGGACAAGTCTTGACATGACTTTCAGACCCTGCTTCTCTCTGCTGAAGTTTACAGTCTGTCTCCATCAGAGATTTCCTCCCTTACAAGTTGTATCTGCCTAGGCTGCCCCAGAGCATGACAGAGGTCCCAAGTACCCTTCCCTCTAGCCTTCCCCTTTGGTCTGTTCTGGACCTGCCCTTCAGAGCCAAGTTCATCTTTTTGGCTTTTGTTCTTTTCTTTGTTTTGGTTTTTGGCCACACTGCAGGGCATCTGGGACCCAACCAGGGACTGAACCTGCCCACCTCCCGCCCCCACCTGCAGTGAAAGCATGAGTGTTAACCACTGGACCACCAGGGAAATCCTTAGGTTGAAGCAAAGTTTACTTTATGAATCCTCTCTGTTCAAGGGTTGACGCTTGTTTTTCAGCATCTAATTTGATCTGACTCCATTTCTCTCTGTATATCAGGTACGAATAGATTAGGTCCAAATCCATTCCCCACAATTCTGTTTTTCATGGGAGAGTTTCTTCTTTCCCTCTGTAACCATGAAAATTTCCATGTGTTTGTGCTTTCTTATGCTGTTCCATCTCATGCCCCCATTCTTTGCCTGCCAGAATTATACTTATCCAGACCTTTCCAAAAGTTTCTTATTTTTCAGGGCCTCTTAAAAGCCCTTCTTATCTAGGGTTATTCCCACTTATGCAAGTTCCTTTCTCCTTTAACCTTGGATTATTTCCCCTTTTCGCATCTGATTTCTATGATAAAGAATATTATTTTAAGTAGAATTGGATTTAAAAAGTCTGTATTTTAAAAAATTCTTCATGGATCCAAGAGTTACCATTCTATTTGTGCACCCTTCTCTTTGCCAGATAAAAAGAAGCTTAATCTTTCTACCATTCCTGCAAATAGTATTCAGAACCACTTAAATCTGATCCTCAGTTTTTATGCACATTATCTAATATGTATTAATCTCATGCCCAGGTACCTAAGTATTTTCTTTCTTTGGTAGCTCCCCAATAAAAAATATTCTAACCAAATATTTAGCTGGAAAAATGAAATTAGGGAAGAAAGCTGGACAAGGAAATCTATTGCATCATTACTTAAAATAGCTCGTGAGACTGAGCTTACTCAGATAGAAGCAGGATCCTTTCTTTGCCACAAATGCAAGAAGACACACTGACAGTGCCATACTTATTTCCCCCTTATTTCTGTTTTTTATATATCAGCAGAATTCCAAAAGTCACACATAGGAAGCAACCCCCAGAGTGGAGTTTGATTTCAGCAAACCCTCGTGAAGACCTTACTGGTTCCAGATCAATACAGCAGTAAAATACCAGCAGGAAGTATATTAGTGGTATATTTAGAAGCCTTACTGAAGCTGGATAATGAGATCTTGAACTTATACCTGCCCCCTTAGTTTCACTAGGAAAGCAACATTGCAGCCTTGCTTGTAATTAGGTGTAATTGTCTCCTTGTGAAAAAATATCAGAGTAATGTAACCAGTGACCTGCTTTTGTTTTTGATAATTCAATTGGCTACCATGCTTGTGTAGTGAGTCTGGCCAGGGTAGGGCTGAAAAGTTGATGCTATTAGTTTCTTGAACGCCTAACTTCAAGTTTCTAGGGATCTCAGGCTTGTTTGCTCTTTTAGTTATATAACAACACCTGCACTGCAAGTACTGGCAGCGTAAGCACAAAGAAATTGCAAGGAGATTTTTCTTCTTCAGAAAAAATGTATATCTGGTTTATGGCTTAGCAGGATCCAGCAGAGATGAGTGAGTCTAGTGGAGCTCAAGCAATCATTCTTTGACTGGGTGAACTCCACCTAGCATGGCAGTAACAGATGCTGATGCTGAAGAAGTGGTAGAACATTCTAGCAATGGACTGCATGCAAAAATAAGCTAATAGCCAGCTTTGAAATGGTCATATACTTAGGTATAATAGTAACTAATGCATGGACACTGCAGGTCACAGGAGCAGGTTCTAGGACTAGAAGCCAAGAGACCTCAAATTCTATCTGAGCTCTGACCCTTCCAAGTTCCTAAAGAAATTTTTTAACCTCTCTGAGCCTCAAATTTTTCACTATTAATAAAGGGGTATGTAATTCTTAATGGAATTAAATAACTTGCTGACTATACAGCTAGGTGTGCAAATGCAAGTAAGCATTATTAATCAATGAACTTCTACACCCAGTGGAGTTATGCCAGGGCAGACAGCATAAAGGAGTACTTTCTCTTTGGGTGACCCAGTTCATACTGTGTGGACTTAGGAATATTTTTCAAACCCTTCACCCTGAAACATGGCTCCAAAAGGACATTTCAAACTTTTATAAAATAGATCTTATAACAGCTCTGTCATTAATCAGCTGATTAATGCTGAAGGAGAATTCAAATGTGGAAGGGAGAAAAAAAAAGCTCATGTTTAGTGATAAGAATTCTAGGCACAGGGCTAGATGTTTTACATATATTATCTTATATAATCCTTATAACTACCCAAAGAGTAATGTTAAAAATCTTCTTTAATCTCTTTGTGAATCAGAGAGATAAATCACTTTGCCCAAAGCCACACAGCTAAAACGGGACATAGGCATTCATTTTCCCAGTTCTGTTGGATTTAAAACATTTTCTTTTCTTTTCACTAAACTACACTGCCATTACCTTCAAGAAACTTAGTATCTTACAAATAGTCAAGTATATATCATAAATATTTAGTCAATAATAATGGGCAAGAATAATTCTATGTTAAATGGTAAATTGTCTATAATATATATTATCATTATCAGCGATAAGAGAAAAATGAGACAGAATCAAAGCTTATATCAACAAGGTGAAGAAATGTTTGATTTCAGTGTGGGCCAACTGTGTCTCTAACAGATTGTTTTGGAAACATGTAGGTACAGAAATTATTTTATTAGGCAGGATGTTGCCAGACATAGCCAAGTTACCAAAGGATACCAAGAAAGCATAAAGTATCTATCTACATTTTAAAGGTTTCCAATACAAAATCTGATTTAACTTAATGACCAACTCAGCAATTACACAGACCAAGTCGAGTGCTTCCAAACAAAATTTCAGTTTAAGAACTGAGCTGTGCATTGATTCTTGCTAATATATCCTAGGCTTTCTTTGTTTTAATCAAAACACAACGGGAGAGAGGATTGGGCTCTGAGTCAGCATAGTGATGTAACCTGTTGCTTGGATTTTGCTCACCCTAGGACAAAGTCGTGAGAAAGAAAAACAATGTTGCCAGCATCATACAGAAGCTGGATGATAAATTAGGGAGAGACTGAATATGTATAAATGATCTCCTGTCTTCTTTATGGCAAAACTAATTCAAATCAGTCAAGCACAGAGTTACGTCTGAAAATAATGGCTTTAAATAGAGTATTCAATCTGTATGCCACTGTCAAAAATAATATTACTTGGAAAAGATAATGCATAATGTAAACATAATAATAATCTATATTCCCAAATTAAATAATGAAACTTGGGAAGCTAGGAGAAGCAGTTAGGAAAGAAATTGTGTGTTAAATTCTTCTTTTTGCATGGGTGAGTTCAATAGCTACCAGTTGATTCTTCATACAGTTATTAGAGAATTGTAGGTTCAGTTACATTTTATAAACCTTAAAGGTAGTGAGGTGCTGAAGCTTGTACTGGCTTTTGAGAGCCAATTGTGTGTATCTCTTCCCACAATGACATTGTGCTGGTGGCTTAAAGTTGGCCACAGTGTTAATATTTATACCAATAAACTGACAGGTGCTACAAGTCAGGGAGCCTATTTTAATTCCTGAGAGCCTGTTAGTGCACTGCTACTTAAAGAGTACCATTAGGAGCAGCCTACCTTTCTAATCTCTGGACAAAATAATTAAAACTGCACAAGCCTATGGCAAAAGGTGTAAACCAATGAAAAAATGAGGACACTTGAGAACAGAGAATAATAGGATAATAGAAGCAGCAAACCATATTAATACAACATGAGTAGAAATTAGGAGAGGAAGCGTTCCAGGCAGAGAAGATGGCATCCAAAAAGATCTGGAGGCAGAGATGGAGCTGGGTTGGAGACCCTGAAAGCAGCCTGGCATTGAGAGGGGTGAGAATTTGGACAGAGATTGATTGGGTGAGTGGCCAGGTGAGAGATGGTCTTTTATGTCACATTGACGAATTCGGACTTCTTCTTAAGGGTGAATGGAGGTCCCCGAATGCTTCAGGTAAGAGAGAAATGATCAGACTTGGGTCGAATGATGCTTTTCTTGCCTAGTGGTTGGAAAATAGAATGAAGGCAGACGTGAAAGAGTGGAGGGAAGGAGCGCCCAGTAGGAGGCTGTCGTGTTCTGGAGGAGGCATGGTGAGGCAGGCTGGGGTCTGGGATCCTTTACTGCAGTGCTTGCACCTGGACAAATGTCTCCCGGGCAACAGAATACAAAGAGACCATAAGGGACTAGAGATAACTACACACGTGTGCAGTGGGGACAGTAATGAACAGCCCACTCCAGTACTCTTGCCTGGGAGATCCCATGGGCAGAGGAGCCTGGCGGGCTGCAGACCACAGGGTCCCAAAGCATCGGACATGACTGAGCAACAACAAACAACAGCAGCAAGGTACAAAGAGGCCACAGACCAACTTCTATATCTGCAGTGCCGGGAGCAAAAGCAGGGTCCTGCACAGGATACCTGCTCACAGCAGCCCCAAGGGGGTGGGCAGACCTAGCACTAAGCTATTCCTCCTGTCCCACCCGCAGACCCACCACTGTTGTTACCCCTTTTAAGGATCCAAGAAGGTCCTCTTGAGGAGCAAGCAAGAACACCTAATTCTTTTTTTCACATCCTTGCGCTGCAACACAAGCCTTGCCTGACAGTCTCATCTGACCCCTTACTGCTTTCTGTTGATTAAAGACAGACCAGGAACCCAGGACACGAACAGTGGTGGTCAGCTGAAGAGGAGGGTAGATTTTTGCAGCTGATTTGGTGATCTTACATGGGCTATCATGGCACAGAGGAGTTGGAAATGATGCCAAGGTTCAGGTTTGGCAAGTGGGTGATGATGATTAAAAAAAAAAAAAGAGAGAGAGAGAGCAGTGAATTGCAACAGGCTTCAGATATGTTGAATATGACCTATCTGTGATAGACCAGTGGATATGTCCAGAAAAGAGTAGACTATTGTGGGTCTCAAACTCAATTGGGAGAATCTGGATGGGATCTAGCAATCTGACAATCATTAGCAGAGAGATGGTATGTAGATTTGGACCAGAGAAAGATTTGGAAGCCATCAGTGTAGAGTATATGGAGAGTTTTGAGTCAAATGAGATTTTGACCAAAACTGTAGAGTGTGGATAGCATACATGTAGGACAGAATCCTGAGGAACACCAACATTCAAAGGTTAGGTAGAGGGAAGGACTCCTTCAAAAAGGTCTTAGTACACTTAACACCAAGGAAAGTCCACGGCTCAGGGTAGGCACGCCATTAAGTATCTGGTATCAGGTTGACTGTATACATCACAACAAACTGTGGAAAATTCTTAAAGAGATGGGAATACCAGACCACCTTACCTGCCTCCTAAGAAACATCTATGCAGGTCAAAAAACAAGTTAGAACCGGACATGTAACAATGGGCTGGTTCCAAATTGGGAAAGGAGTACATCATGGCTGTATATTGTCACCCTGCTTATTTAACATCATGTGAGTACATCATGTGAAATGCTGGGCTGGATGAAGCACAAGCTGGAATCAAGATTGCTGGGAGAAATGTCAGTAACCTCAGATATGCAGATAATACCACAACTAAAGAGCCCCTTGATGAAGGTGAAAGAGGAGAATGAAAAAGCTGACTTAAAACTCAACATTCAGAAAATGAAGATCATGACATCTGATCCCATCACTTCATGGGAAATAGATGGGGAAACAATGGAAACAGTGACGGACTTTATTTTCTTGGACTCCCAAATCACTACGGATGGTGACTGAAGCCATGAAATTAAAAGATGCTTGCTCTTTGGAAGGAAAGCTATGATAAATCTATACAGTGCATTAAAAAGCAGAGACATTACTTAGCCAACAAAGGTCCATATATTCAAAGCTATGCTTTTTCCACTAGTCAGGTATGAATGTGAGAGCTGGACAATAAAGAAGGCTGAGTGTTGAAGAGTTGATGCTTTCAAACTGTGGTGTTGGAGAAGACTCTTCACAGTCCCTTGGACAGCAAGGTGATCAAACCAGTTACTCCTAAAGGAAATCAACCCTGAATATTCATTAGAAAGACTGATGCTGAAGTTCCAATATTTTGACCACTGAATATGAAGAGCTGACTCATTGGAAAAGACCCTGATGCTGGAAAGGTTGAAGGCAGGAGAAGGGGATGACAGGGAAAGCTGGATGGCATCACCGACTCAATGGACATGAGTGAGCAAGCTCCAGGACATGGTGAAGGACAGGGAGGCCTGGCGTGCTGTAGTCCATGGGGTTGGAAAGAGGTGGACATGACTGAAAAACTGAACAACACAATTAGGTTGGTGCAAAAGTAATTTTGGTTTTGCATTGTTGAACTTTGCTCTTTGATATTGGAATACATTCTTAAATAAATGTGGTGATGTGATACATGACTTTAGTGCATTTCTTGCTTTATGTTTTTTGCTAATGAGTTATTCCTTGCTGCTTGTTTTACATGTATTTTAGACTATGGAAATAATGTTAGACAAAAAGCAAATTTGAGTGATCTTCTTATTTGAGTTCAAAATAGGTCATAAAGCAGTGGAGATAACTCACAAGATCAACAATGCACTGGCCCAGAAACTGCTAATGAACATTCAGTGCAGTGGTGGTTCAAGAAGTTTTGTAATGGAGACGAGAGCCTTAAAGGTGAGGAGCGCGTTGGCCGGCCATTGGAAGTTCACAATGACCAGTTGAGAGCAATCGTCAAAGCTGGTCCTCTTACAACTACATGAGAAGTTGCCCCAAAAATCAATGTTAACCATTCAACAGTCACTTGGCATTTGAATCAAATTAAAAAGGTGAAAAAGCTTGATAAGTGGGTACCTTGTGAGCCAACCACAAATCAAAAAAATCATCATTTTAATGCATCATTTTCTCTTATGCTATGAAATAACCACAAGCTGTTTCTTGATTGTGGTTTGAATTGTGACATGGGATGAAAAGTGGGTTTTAGGCTACAACCAGCAGTGACCAGCTCAGTGGTTGGACCAAGGGGAAGCTTGAAAACACTTCCCCAAGCCAAAGCTGAATCAAAACAAGAGTCATGGTCACTGGTGGCCTGCTGCCAGTCTGTCCACTAACGCTTTCTGAGTCCCAGGGAGACCATTACACTCTGAGAAGCATGCTCAGCAAATGAGATGCACCAAAAACTGCAGTGCCCACAGCTGGCATTGGTCAACAGAAAGGGCCCAGTTCTTTTCCATGACAACGCCCAGTGTTGGCACAACCAACACTTCAAAAGTTGAATGAATTGGGCAAAGTTTTGCTCCATCTACCATATCCATCTGACCTCTCACCAACAGACTATCACTTCTTCAAGCATCTTGACAACATTTTGAAAGGAAAATGCTTCCACAACCAGGAGAAGACAGAAAATGCTTTCCAAGAGTTCACTGAATCCTGAAGCATGGATTTTTATGCTGCAGGAATAAACAAACATTTCTCATTGATAAATAATTACTGGGTCTGAAGCTGTAATTAATTTTGCACCAAGCTAATAAATGAATGGGTAAAGAAGGAAGAATGGGGGAAAGAAATTAGAAAACAAAAAAGGAGATTCAGAATAGCTGCATCACATTAAGCTGAAATTTCAGGGCCCCACACTTCATACGCCTCTTCTAAGAATCTGTAATTAAACTTTTACTCAAAATTGAGTACATCAAAGAATATATATAAGAAACAATGTATATATGTATATAACTGAATCACTTTGCTGTACAGCAAAAATTAACACAATATTGTATTTCAACTATACTTCAATTAAAAACAAACAAAACATCACTTAGGTTTAAAGAACAATGACAACAAACTTAAGTACTTTTAAACATTTCCTAAGAAGGGTTCACAAAATAGCAAAAACCTCAGGTCCTTCTAGACCTGGTTCCAACTCTGCGTGGAATTCAAGGGGAAAAAATAAATAAAATGTATAAATGATAGATGTTTTCAGAATATAGTCTCATGAATCTTCATGCACTGAGTTATTGAGCTTCAACAACCTAAAGTGTAATCTCTAGGAAATAGAGAAGAAACTGACAAAAACCCCATGGTGGGAGGAGAGTTCAGCAATTAGACCAGGACTAATAAAATGCAGGGAAGCATAAGTAGGAAAGCTATAGAGGATCTGAATAACATAATTAATAAGGTTGATCTAATAAAAATGTAATTAATCTAATAGAAGCATAATCCCAATAAACATCATAATTGGGAACAGTTCAAACTCTTCACTTTGACTGCAAGGCAAAAACAACTTGAATTAGTTTGGAAACAAAAATAATTAAAACTATTATGTCAAAAAAATTTTAAATTCCTTCAAATAATTTTCACTGCAAAGGTAATAAAAGTGGGTATTTTAGTACATGTAACCATAATAATAAAAAATAACAATAGTTGTAATAGTCATGATACTATGCATTAAAAGCCATGAAAAATAGCTAGAAGCTGCCATTAGGAAACAAGAATAAATGAAAACAAATGCACAAGCATCTTTATCAAAAAGTTAGCAAAAAGAAGACCAAATAATTTTGAGAAAAGCATGAGTAAGGAAATAATCAAATTAAAACACAGAAATTGGTTTCTTAAAAAATAGGAAAACAGCAGAATTAGTAAGTAAACCTTAGAGCTTATTTGGAAAACCGAGTGAAACAAAGTAGGTAACCCCAAGCTTACCTAATCAAGTAAATAAAGAGAGAAGTATACATACATAGACTTAGAAATTACCATCAATACAGAAGAGATTATGAGAATGCCATAGGAATATTTTACAAAACTCTCTTGAAATAAATTTGAATAGCTAGATGAAATGGATAATTTTCTAGGAAAATACAACTTACTAAAATTAAACCTGAAATATGTGGAAGACTCTGTATGGGCCAACATACAAGATATTGAGAAAGTTTTAAAGACTTCTTTCTCCCTCAAAACAGTGCCAGGCACAGATGGTTTCCTGGGTGAATTCTTTCAACCTTCAAGGAACAGAAACTTCAATACTGTTTAAATTGTTCCCAAGCAGAGAGGAAAAAGGAAAGTTTCCAAATTATTTTCCAAAGCCAACACAACATTCATTCCAAGACCTTAGAATGGGAGCACAAGGAAAAAAACAACTTGAGACAGATTATGAGCGGAAGAATCGAAGTTCCACAGGCATGGAAGGGTCCTGAGTCATTTCGGTTCAGTTTCTTCCAAAGGCTAGGGGAATTGCCCACATGTAATCACCATTGACATGTTCTTCTATCCAAGCATTCTTGCCTGGAGACACCTGTGAACAGAGGAACCTGGAGGGCTGCTGTCCATAGGGTTGCAAAGCGTTGGAGACAACTGAATACAGCACCCAGCACAGCACATAGATATTTATTTTAATTATTTGTTTTATTACTAAATAGAATTTAATTTTTAAAGACTTTCCATGATAACAGCAACAATAGTAAACTAGTAGAGTTCATTTAGTATTCATTTGTTGCTAGGCCCTATGTTGAGCTCCTTACCAAGAGTCATTTTATTTGAATAATGCCATTTGCAGCAACATGGATGGGCCTGGAGATGATCATACTAAGTGACATGTCAGACAGAGAAAGCCAAACGCCATATGATAGCACTCAGGTGAAATATTAAGAGAAATAACAAATGAACTTATTTACAAAACAGAAGTAAACTCAGACACAGAAAAAAAACTTGTGGTTACCCAAGGGGAAAGGTCTCAAGGGGAGAGAGATAAATTAGAAGGTTGGGATAAACATACTCACACTAATATATATGAAATAGATGATCAACAAGAACCTACTGTAGAGCGCAGGGAACTTGACTCAATATTTTGTCATAACCTATAAGGAAAAATAATCTGAGAAAAGATATATGTATATATGTATAACTTAATCACTTTGCTGTACACTTGAAACATTGTAAATCAACAATACTTCACTTTTTAACACTATTTCATTTCATCAAAAAAAATACCAGGTGAGAGCTATGGTTTATATAATATGCATTTATATAATATAAATGCTGATATATTATTTATATATTTATATACATTTATATATACAGTATAAGTATATTCCTCCCTTAAATATAAGGAATCTGAGCCATAGCAGGTATATTTCATAACTAGAGAGTGGTGGTGCAAGATTTTAGACCAAGGCAGTCTGTCTCTAGAGACTCTTCTCATGTTTGGAATGAATTTCAGTTTGTAAAATCCCCATCATTTGGTGCCCTGAAGGGAGTCCTGTGCTGTGCAGATCCCACGTTCTGGAGAAAGCCCTTTTCCATAGGATCTAGGGGTGCTGATATCCACGGCATTCATTAAACAACGACTGTGTGTTGTTCTTGGGCCTGAAGGTGCTTTCTTGTGCCATTGATGGATGGGACAACTGAAGTAGCAGGCAGACCTTTGGTGGCATGTACCATGTGTCTTCAGATCATGTCTGCGACTTTCCAGAGAGTCTCCAAGAGTGTCGTGTGTTCATGACAGGCTGCAGTCCCTGCTGCAGATGGGAATGAAGTGACGGAAGAGTATGGTGGGTTCAGGAAGCAAAGGAAGTGGCCTGGATGGCTGTCTGCTCCCAGGCCATGCTCAGCTGGAGGAAGGCAGCCTTATGCTCCGTGTGCTTCTCTCTCTTCCCAAGCAGGGCCCCTACTTCGGTCTTTGCCTTCCTGCTCTCTCCCGTCTGTTCTATGGATTTAGCAGAGAGGGGTACCCTTCCCTTTAAGTGTTTCAGCCTTCATATCTCTGTGGGCACATACGCAATGTGTTTGTGATGTTTGCCAAGGACCTGGGTTACAGCAGTGTTCTGGTAGCTCTCATTAAGGTCTGGAGCCCCTATCAGTTAGAGTAAGAACAAGTTAACAGCAGCAGGAGATGGATGCAGGGAAAGAGGTGGGATAGAAGATTGGTATGCATTTCTTCTTTCCACAGTTTTAAAATCACAGAGTTTTTCATAGTGACCTGTGTTTTACCAGGACTAATTATTCACTTAGTGCTTCCATGCTCTGACTCCGTGCTTTCACACGGAGGCAGTATCAATTGGGACTTAAAAAAAAAAAAAAAATTGGAAAACTCATTTTCCAATTCTAATTTCAGGAAAAAAATTGAAAAAAAATTATGGCTGGATGCTCTCAAGAGTCACCATGTAGGGGGAGTTATAAGGTAGAAAATTATCTCTTACCGAGGAAATTTTCTTTTCAAACCTCCTCAGTATGAGCCCTAATAGGCACAGCCAGAAGAGATGGGCCACATTGCTAATACGGCTTGAATGAACTATTGGAGGTGGTGTGTGTATTGTCTTTATTTTAACCAAAACCATATTCTACTTGGAAATAATGGAGCTGAGAGTAGGAAAAGGGTGATGCCAAAGTGACAGGAGGAAAGAATCCAAGAGAAAAAAACTAAATTACCCTCAGCAAGAAAAGAAATAAAAAATGGCAGGGATTACTTATTGGTGGCGTCTCAAAGGCCTCATGAAAAGTAACTCTTTGATTTACCTTCCTTGTTTCCTGTAGTGGCTGCCAGACAAAATTAAAAGTGGGCCCATGAAACTACGGAGATTGAGACAGATGTAAAGCTTGCTTTAGAGGCTCCACTCTTAAGTGTCTTTCCCCTGAATTGTTGCCAGCTATGGAGGGGAAGAGAAGGGGAAGAGGCAGGGCTGGCTGGAAATACCTGCAGACGGTCTCAAGACAGCATTGTGCTCTGTGCATGCTGGTGGCTGCCCTCCTGCCGCTGAGCTCTGCCCCAGCTCTGGACCCTCCTTCTGGTCAGGCTCAGGCCAATGCTCAAATATCATGGATTGCTAGAGCAGGACATTTGAGGGAATTCTGTCAGTTAACTCTCTCCAGAAGTATCATTCAGTATTTCCCAGCCTTTTTGACGAGGCTTCGGTTGGACATAGTTTTGGAGGTGGGAAGAGGAAATAAAAATCTCTCCTCTCTGCCTCAGCCCAGCTCTTCCATGATGCTGTTACATACTGATCCATATGCAATGAATGTTTATTGCACACCTACTGTAACCATCAGATCTTAATACAGTGATGTTGAGAAATAAGCGCAGATCACAGTAGCAGAGCAGAATAAGTGTCTGCTGTGTCTGGAGGACAGTTCAGTGACTGCTGATCTTGGCTGGGCTCACTCATGAGTCTTCAGGTTAGCTGGCTGACTCTTGACTGTTGGCTGATCTAGAATGGCACCAGCTGGGCCAGCTGGGTTGACTTGACTCTCCTCCATGTGTCTTTCATCCTGCACCGGTCTAGCCTGGCTATGTTTGTTCATCATTTTGGTAGAGCTCAAGAGGGCAGGCAGAAACACACAGAGCCTCTTTAGAAGTAGGCCTAGAACCAGAACACTGGCGCTTCTGTCACCTTTTTTGCTGCCGGTGGGAGACACAGACTAGTCCACATTCAAAGGAGAGGAGAGGAAAGTAGACTTTCTGTTTTACTGAGAAGAACTGCAAAGTCACATGGAATCTAACAAGGGCACAGGAAAGGAGTAAAAAGTTAGCATCGTCATTGCAATTCACCACACTTACTATATGCCAGTTCTGTGTACATGTTTGTAGAAACCCAAAGTTTCTTTAAGCTTAAGCCTCCTTTTCTACCATGTGATACACATGAATCTCTTCCTTTCACAGTCCTGGACTTGTCGCTGTGTATGCCATTCTCCAGAGTTTCTTGGCCCCATGGCTCTGGGTAGAAAGAGGCAGTGTATATAGGAAGTATGCGTTTGTGTGTTAGTTGCTCAGGCATGTCTGACTCTTTGTGACTCCATGGACTGTAGCCCATCAGGCTCCTTTGTCCATGGAATTCTCCAGGCCAGAATTCTGGATTGGTTTGCCATTTCCTTCTCCTGGGGCTCTTCCCGAACCAGGGATTGAACCCAAGTCTCCTGCATTGCATTCCTTATACATATAGGAAGTATAAGTTTTTTCATTAAACCTTGTTACCTGACTGCAAGCTGCACAGCATCAAAGCCCAGAGAGTGATGATGCTGTTGGTGCCTCACTCAGATCCCAGTCCCCAGATACGGTGAGTGTGGACTACTAGTGGCTTGTGGCAGGCCTCTTCTCCAGAGGATCTTAGCCAAGCCAAGGCCGCCTTGCTTCAAGAGGTAGGCACGTACATGCACCTCCCACTTCAACAGACTTTAGCCAAGGCTGGATGGGTGAAATGAGAATATAAAAGACTGCCCTCTTTCCTGGAGGGGAAGCCAACTCTGTCATGTAAGTGGAGATCCAGAATTCCCTATGGGATCAGCCTGAGTTTAGCCTTTGGCTGAAACTACATCCTTGATCCTCATCTTCTCCTGCTGACCTCACTCGTGACCTCTTGAGAATACACCATCAATAAATCATGTACAACTAAACTGTTGCAGGCTCTGCTTCTAGCCCCAGCTAAGATAGCCCTGCGACAGAAACATAGTGAAAGTGGGGAAGGCATCCTCTTCTTCAGCAAAGACCCTGGCTGGAGGGTGGGTCCAGTGTAATAGGTGGAGTTTCTAGCTGAGGGGCAGCAGCACCTGCAGGCCATGGAAGGATGGCTGGCTGAGCAGTGGTGAGGCCAGAAATGTTAAAAATCATTAACCTTCCCTGTGAAGGGCACCCCAAAGACTCTCAGACATTACTGCCTGAGACTTGGAGAAAAGACAGGGGGAAGAAGGCTATGTATAAGTAGGAGAAGAAAGAAACCAGCAACATTGGGATTATTTATTTATTTGGCTGCTCCAAGTCTTAGTTGCAACATGTGGGATCCAGTTCCCTGACCAGGGATCCAACCCAGGCCCCCTTCACTGGGAGCTCAGAGTCTTAGCTACTGGACCACCAGGGAAGTTCCTACATTGGGATTATTAATGTTGATGTGAGCCCATCTGGACCAAAGATCTAATCCAGTGAGACCCCATGAAACTTGGGTGATGTTTGCATCCTAGTAAGTCCAAGAATTTTGTGTGTGTGTGTGTGTGTGTGTGTACAACTGCTGTACTAAAATATGTTTCTCTCTGTGGGATGTAATGATGAAGACATATTGTAGGACCTATTGTTTCAAAAGAGCTACTGCCTACCTCCATGTCTCCACTGGAGCCTCAGTAACCTTGGTGAGATTGAGATCTACTGTTAATGAGCATATAAACGTTCATATTCCCCATCAAGCTCCTCACCAGCATCCTGCCTCAGGCTTTGCCCTCTAATCCAGGGGTGTCCAACCTCCGGGTCACAGATCCAATCTACTGTCAGATCAGTGGCAGCGTTAGGTTAGAATTAAGGGGCACAAGAAGTGTAATGAGCTTGAATCATCCTGAAATCACCCCTCCACCCCTGTTCTTGGAAAAATTGTCTTCCGCAAAGCCTGATGCCAAAATGTTTGGGGACCGCTGTTCTAAACCATTCTCCACATGATGGTCAGATTAACTCTGCAAAAGTTAATTATCTTGTTACTGCTCTGATTAAATTCTTCCCTCCCCTATGATGACAAGTTAAAATTCAGACTACCTAGCATGCCATGTTCTGTGCTTAGTCACGCAGTCATGTCTGACTCTTTGCGACCCCATGGATAATAGCCCACCAGGCTCCTCTGCCCATGGGGATTCTCCAGGCAAGAATATTGGAGTGGGTTGCCATGCCCTCCTACAGGAGATCTTCCCAACCCAGGGATTGAATCCAGCTCTCCCCACATTGCAGGCGGATTCTTTACCATCTGAGCCACTGGGGAAGCCCAAGAATATTGGAGAGGGTAGCCTATCCCTTCTCCAGGGAATCTTCCAGATCCAGGAATCAAACCAGGGTCTCTTGCATTGCAGGAGGATTCTTTACCAGCTGAACTACCAGGGAAGCACTAGCATGACATAAAAGGCATCCTTTGGCATGGTCTCCAATGCCTTTCCAGCATGGCTCTTTCTCTGCTTTGTGCTGGATCTGGCTGAGCTATAGGCTGTTTGCTGAGCAAGCCAGGAGTCTTGCCTGATGGTCCTGAATGCATGACTTTTCGCCACTTGGTGTGTCCTATTTTATATTCTGTCACTGGTAAACTTCTAATCATCTTTCATGATTCACCTTTGTCCTCACCTCTTTGTGGAGTGAATCTTGACCATATTAATATCATTTCTACCTCAGGATATATTACATACTGATTGTATTCCTTCTGAGCAACCAGAACACTTTGAACCTACATCTATCATAGAAATTGTTTGATGGATGAATGAATTAGAATGCATAACTTTTTGAGAAAACCTGCTAAACTCTGAAATTACAGCAAACAAACAAACAAAAAATATACAAAACAGTTCAAAGGTAGTGAGCAAAACAGAATTTCTATGAACTTGAGGTCACATTCACTTTTTTATTCAAGTCCACTTAGTATAACTCCTTGATGTTACTTACAAAGTCTGAATTGCAGAATTTGGGACTGTTTTCTTGCATTTTGATACTAAGAACACCATAAGGGTAGACAAGGTGTCATATCAAATCGAGCTCAAAGGAATAAGCCAGGCCCCTTTTGTTTGTTAATGTATATATTTTGTTCTGTTCTGTTTCCAATTTAGGTCAAATGTCTTTAGAACAACTCATATGTATTAAAAAGAAAAGTTAAAGACATTTTCATAAGACATAAGATGTGGGATGCTTTAGTGGGATTTTTTTTTTAAGGTTCTAGCATGGTTTGTGGTGGAGGAGGAGTAGGGGAGGGGAAGGGGAAAGCTCTTGTGAGATGCTGCCTATTTCCATCAATGCTGTATTATAATCCTCAAGTGGATCCGAAGCTTGGGTGTCTTAAAGCAAAGGATACTGCCCGTGTGTGTCCTCCTTGATATCCAGTATCTAATCACCAAGTTGGATCATTACCAAAGAAACACAAAACCTTACTAATAAGTAGAGAAAGGAGAAGGACCACAAATGAATCACATGGGGAACTTGATACAAATTCCTAAGCTTCACCCCTCAGAAAATTCTGATTGAGATTGTTGTTCATTCACTACATTGTGTCCAACTCTTTGTGACCCCATGGACTGCCGCACACCGGGCTTCCCTGTCCTCCACTATCTCCCGGAGTTTGCTCAAAGTCATGTCTATTGAGTCAGTGATGTCATCCAACCATCTCATCCTCTGTCACCCCCTTCTTCTCTTGGCCTCAGTCTTTCCCAGCAGCAGGGTCTTTTCCAATGAGTCAGTTCTTTGCATCAGGTGGCCAGAGTATTGGAGCTTCAGCTTCAGCATCAGTCCTTCCACTTAATATTCTGGGCTTATTTCCTTTAGGATTGACTGGTTGGAACTCCTTGCTGTCCAAGAGACTCTCAAGAGTCTTCTCCAACACCACAGTTCGAAAGCACCAATTCTTTGGCACTCAGCCTTCTTTATGGTCCAACTCTTACATCTGTACATGACTGCTGGAAAGACCATAGTGTGGTCAAAAAATCTGCTTTTTACATAAATGCTGCAGATGATTCTCTTACAGGGGAATGTTTACTACACTTTGAGCACTCATGACTCTATTCCCTGATCACAAAAGCTATTTTTGTCCTGAGGACAAAAATAATATAAAATATCTTTGTTACATAAGAGCTGGTCAGTTGCATGGTCTATAATTTTAGTCTCGCTCTTTAGATCTTCTCCTCACTTGTCCTTCTCTGACTTAGTTATACTCAACTCACTTGGAAAAACCACAGCCTTGGTCAAACTCAGTTCTGTAGTCACTTCACAACTGAAATCATGGAACAGAATGTGGCAGAGAAAGACAGACTGACAACCATGCTGACTGATCTCCCTTCTGGCTCTGATGATGACCGTGGCTGTCACTGAGCTAAGACTCCCCCTGAGAACAGTTCAGGATGATGGATAGCGTAAATGAAAGGGACTGATACCTAGTATGGTTTGAAAGCATTTGACTGCAACCAACCCAGGCAGGACTTGGGGGACTACACTCACTGAGAGAGAGGAAGAAGATGCGATGAGGTTCTCACTCACTGTAGCCTTTTTTTTTTTTTTTTAACTAAACATTTTCCAATTTGCTATGGGGAGAAACAGAGCCCAGGAAAAAAAGAGGCAGCATATGTTGGAGCTCAGAGCTTTTGACATTGTGGGAACTTGAACGGCAAAATCCCAGGGAGAAGTTTGTTTTTCTTCTCAAAAAATCCCCTTGACATGGAGGTATGCTTCTTGGAACTTCCTTCAAGAGAGAACTTGATGAGGAGTTTGTTTGGTTTACAACTTTCAGGGGCAGCACCGTTGGGACTTTCCTTGGCTTTCAAGCCAAAGTTTTGTTCTTCCTATGCACAGCCCAGGCAGTGACTCAGCACGCTGGGCTCCTAAGGCTTCACACCACAGGCTTCCTGGATGGCAGTCATTTTACCGCATCCCTCGAGTGGGCTCGCTGTAGCTTTCTAAGAGCTGTGCTGTAGTCCAAGGCTCTTACTACCCAATCCTTTTTCTTCCCCAATCTTTCATACATCTCAGACTTGCATCATGAGCTGAGAGTTCTTTCTACTTCTACTAACTCTCCCCTTTGTATTTCATAGTTTCACTTTATTTTTTAAGTGTTTATCTATTTATGTGCTTGTCTCTTTATTTGGCTATATTGGTCTTAGTTGGGGCCCACAGGATCTTCGACTTCACTGTGGCACGTGAACTCTGAGCTGCACCATGCAGGATCTAGTTCCCCAACCAGGGATTGAGCCCAGACCCCCTGAACTGGGAGTGCAGAGTCTTACCCACTGGACCACCAGGGAAGTCATCATAGTTTCACTTTAAATTCTATTTTTGTATCTGTTTTCTAGAAGCTCAGTTGGCATGTTCCCCCAGCTACCACCTCAATTTTTTGCTCCTTTTAAGCAAAACTTCCTCAAGCCGTTGTTAAGCTTACTTTCTATAATTCCTCTTCTCATTGGCTTTTAACTCACTTCTATCACATCTTAACAACCCCACCCCTACCACTTGACACACACATGCACATATTCACATACTCCTCAGAAAGTTCTCTTATCAATATCACTAGTGACCATTTCCACGTCCCTGAAGCCAAGGCTCAGTCTCAGCCCTCCCTGGCCTGTTACAGTACATCACTCCTGCCTTGATGGTACACGTTTTTCACTTGTTTTACAAGGCACAGCTCTCTCTCCCCCGCCCCCCTCCTTTTTTTATTCACACATCTTAGTCACAGTACTTTCTAAGTCTTCACTGTGATTCTCCCT
Source organism: Ovis aries (assembly GCF_016772045.2). Lineage (NCBI taxonomy): Eukaryota > Metazoa > Chordata > Mammalia > Artiodactyla > Bovidae > Ovis > Ovis aries. Next base: position 8,726,975 of record NC_056072.1, read on the forward strand.
CTTAGGTTCGCAGTGCCCCAGAGCTCAAGCCTTGGACAGCCTTTCTTCTCTACCTAATGATATTGCCTAGGTACTATCCTGAGTCCAATACATTTAAACGCTGTTTAAATCCTGACTACCTTCAAACAGTATAAGTCCGCTTTCTCTCCCCTCCCCTCCTGCCCTCGAACTCCATCTGATCTCTCACTTCCTCAGCTCTCCTGCTTGCAGTTTATGATGATGGCATCCTTCAGTCTGCTCCGGCTCCTTGAAACCACTTCCTCTGTCACTCTGCATCCAGTCCTGTTGGCACTAGCTTCAGAATATCTAGAATGGGATGAGTCTTCCCCTCCCCGACTATCAGTTTGCTGACCATTTCTCCTTGGATAATCACATCTGCAGAGTCCTAGGTTCTCCTCTTGCCCCTGTCTATGGTCTCTTCCCAACACAACAGCCACAACTTTTAAAGTATAAATTAAATCATGTTACTTCTCTTCTCAGATTTTCCCAGTGGTGCCCAGATGCTCTCAGAGTTGAAGTCAGAGTCCCTGCAAAGACCGCTGCCTTTCCCTCACCTCCTGCCCCTTCTCTGACCTCCTCCCCTGTCAGTCTCTCTCAGCCACACCAGCTTCCTTGCCTTTTTTCTGGATGCACCAGGCGCACTTCAGCCCCAGGACTTTTCCTTACCTGCTCCCCCTGACGCCATTGCTTTCCCTTGAGAACAATCCTGAACATCCTCTTCAATTGTGCTGCCTAATGCTCCTCCCCAGTCTTTTCTCATAACACTTACCCCTGTTTAGCCTGCTATAAAATTATCTCATTCATTGTGTTCACTCTTTATTATCTGCTTATTGTGTATTGGTATGTATTGTGTATCCATGAATCAGATGGAATGACTTTTCTAGACATTCCACTGAAAAATCTGAAAACAAGTTCCCCAGGTGAAATAATGCACAAAATGGTTCAAGTGCAGGGAGGAGGAAGCGGCATGAGAGCCAAGGTGTCTGGCCCTCTTGTTCTCTTCTGTGCCTAGTGTACAGCGTCCGGGTTACAGCAGACGCTATGTGAGTACTAAGGCGGCCTAAGAGTCGATGAACATTCAAGGAAGTCCGACCAACGACTCTGCCCAAATGCTGAGGTCCTGATCTTGTTTATTCCCTTTAGCTTCCAAGCACCCTGTTGAACCTCCTCCACAGGCTGTATCTGTTTTTTTTTTTTTTTTTCCCTAAAGCTTTTTAAAGTACAGTTTCTGGGCATGTTCCCATCTGGCACTAAAACTACCTGAAGCTTCTCAATTGAGTTATATCAGATTTTTAGCCATAAGTATGCAAGAAATAATAACTTCCCCCTATTCCTGCCAGATACATGAAGCTTGCCAAGAGTAAAGATGTCACAAATGACAGGGAAGTAGATAGATGCCTTTCTTCCATTGTTGAAATTTCACATCTTTTGAAATTCAGGGGAGTGTAGCACAGTTTTGAAGGAATGTGTGTTATTTTTTAAAAAACACAATTTTAAATTTTTTTTTAAGTTTTAAAAATTTAAAAAATTTAATTTATTTAAAATAATTTATTTTAAATTTATTTAAAAACTTTATGTTATTGGAGTAGAGTTGATTTACTATGTTACATTATTTTCTGCTGTATAGCAAAGTCATGCAGTTATACCTATATATACATTCTTTTCCATATTGGTTTATCACAGGATATTGAATATAGTTCCCTGTGCTATGAAGTACCACCTTGTTTTTTTTTTAAATCCATTCTATATATAATAGTTTGCAACCATTCTATATATAATCTCAACCTCCCAATCTATCCTGTCCCTTCCTCCCACTTGATAATCCCAAGTCTGTTCTCTATGTCTGTGAGTCTATTTCTGATTTGTAAATAAGTTCAGTTGTCTCATATTTTAGATCCACATACAACTGATAGCATATGCTATTTGTCTTTCTTTCCGGTTTACTTCACTGAGTACAATAATCTCTAGGCCCATCCCTGCTGCTACAAACGACATTATTTCATTCTTTTTTTCTGGCTGAGCAATAGTCAATTGAGTACATGCTTCTTTATCCAGTCATCAGCTGATGGACATTTAGGTGGTTTCCATGTCTTGGCTGCTGTGAATAGTGCTGCTATAAACATAAGGGTGTGTGTATCTTTCTCAATTATCTACTCTGTTTTAATTGTGACCCTCCTCAGTGTCTGGCTCTGTGCTAACCTTTGGGATAACCACAGATGTGATTCATGTCTTATAAGTCCTATAGGACTTTCTAGTCTAAGGAAGCAAAAAATACCTGTGGAACAGATATATGAACCATTAAAAGCATCATAACAGAATTTTAAAATGCAGTAAGATCTTAGAGGATTTAAAACCAAGAAACCAAATCCCAGTTCTGTCTAGGGCAGTTCTGGAGTATTCACAGAGAAAGCTCAATCTGAACCACAACTTGAAGGACAAGCAGTAATCTGGCACATCACTTAAGGATAAGAGTGTCAGAGGGAGGAGAGAGGAAAATGAGGAAGAAAGTATGTTGCTATCAACAAATTGGTACAGGAGGGAAACTGCCAGTGAAGCCAGTATGGCAATAATTTAGGGAACATGCAGGGTGACCAAGACCAGTCATGAGGCTCTGGAATGCCAGCTAGCACTTTGACTTTTCCCTCTTGGACACTCATTCTTGATTATTTCTATATGAAGATCTATGTATCTTTCAAAACATATTTTAAAAATACAAGTATCTCTATGCGGTATATAGTAAGGATGACAGTTGAAGGCTCATAAAGACAGGGAGGGAAAGGCAGTCATAATAAAGCTGCAGAAGATAGCACAAGCGCAGGCTGCACTCTGTTTCCTGGAGGCGCAGATTAGGGGCCAACGCCCAGCCAGATGGGTGACTTCTTTCTAACAAAGAACAGTTTGTCTCGACTTCATGGGAGATGCACGCTCTCTAGGTTGTGGATATAGAAAGATTCCTCTGTTATGGGTCTTTGCATAAAGAGCCATTGAGTCATGGTGAGAGGTGTGGCCTTTGAACATGTGATACAGAGGTTGGGACTTTGAACTACTTGTTTCTGTTCAGCCTCTCAAGTGAAATTTGAAGACCATCAGACTGACAATTACTAATGGAGAAGCTCAGAGCTGTGAGGTGTGTTGAGAAGACAGGGGTTTGTGTCTTCCTGTTGTGTTTCTCATGGAGTGGGCACTGAGTTAGGGACACAATAGACTCGTTAGGATGAGCATTCTCGTGTGATTTTACTGCAACTAAACCAACTTTGAATGTGGCTTTGGTTTTCAGAGTGATTTTCATGGTAAAATGATTCTTTGGTTGGCTCTTCGAGCATGCTCAGAGCTGAGAAATATAAACTGAAGCAGAAAATAGCAAAGACCAAATAACTGCCCAGGCTCCTACACAGACCTCTTAGTAGGGGTGGGTTTGACAGCTTGGTAAGTTGTCTCATTGCAGATTCAGGATTCACATGTCCCATATAGAATCGTGTTCCACGCTTATTCCCCTCAAACGGCAGACAGTCACAGAATCAGAGTAGGACCACAGACAGAAAGTTTATGGGGGACGATAGCTATTTTTAAATGATTGAGAGAATCACCGTTGATTTCCTTGGATTTATATTGCAAAGATGAAGTACAGTGAGAGAAAAACAGGAGCCCTCATCTTTGGCATTGGCAAAGCATATTTTACAAAGGTTAGATAGTCTCCTTTATCATGTGTGACCCCCTAATGCAGAGGTGTTGTTATTTCTTCTTCGCACATGAGAAAAACCAAGGTGCAGAGAGGTGAAGTGAGTGTGCCCCAATTCACAGAACCAAAGACTTCTGAATCTAGTTCTCTGTGTTTTACTAGGCCATCACTATTTCTTTTAAGTTGCCTCTCTGCAAGAAATCTCCAATAGGGATCTCCAAAATCTGTATCATGGCTTTCTGAAATGAGATTATGTGTGGGACAGAAGCCAGACTATGTTATTTCTTAATGTGTTTTTCTTCCCTGAAGTCACTTGGCTCTTCAGTATGACTTATGGGAGGCACTGGGTTAACTTTGGCAGGTTAGGAGATGGTGGATAGGTGGGAGGTGCATGCAGCTTTGTGGCATATGGTGGCTGTCTCCAGCAGCTGCTTGGCTGCCTACCTTTTTCTTGTGTTTCCCAGGAGGACATGAACATTTCATTTTTGAGAAACTGGACTCTCACCCAAAGTGACCCTGAAGTCTGAGCTGCATATTAATCTCTATCAATGAGAGAAAAGCACTTTGTTCTTAAAAATTCACTTGCTCCTTCTTCTTGTCCTTGAAGACTTCATATTTGAAGCAGCAGGGAACAGAGGAAAGCTAACAGTTTGTTCTTTGGATTTCTACCAGTCCAATTTTCTAACTGTTACTTGCCTAGAATAAGTGTTACCATAAAGGACCACAGAAGACCTCTGATTTTGTCATTCCATCAAAAAATGCAGGAGGGGTACACGTCTGTAACGGCTGAACCACTTAAGGTGTGCTGACCACGAGTCTCACTTCGCTGTCATTTGAATGTCACTACAGTCAGCAGCCACAAATCTTTAGTAAACTACACTCTGATTAGGAATTTTTTCTTAACAGTTTGGGGCTGTGAATCCTCTCTTTTTTCCTTTCTGGTTACTCTCTTGGGCCTGTCTCTTCCTTTGTGTTTCATCTCTCTTTTTTCTGACACGTATCTTTTTCCCATCTCTGTATCTTCGTCTTCCGTTAGTCTTCCACGAGTGTGTTTGCTTGACTGAAAGGACAAACAGATGTTGGCTTCCTTATTGTGAAACACACACACAAAAGAAACAATTAATTAAAATCTATGAGAATTCTGCTCTAACAACGGCAGCCCTTGAAAATATATATTCCACTTGAGACCTGAGCCATATTTTGTTTTCATGTAGCTGCTCAACAGAATTTAACTTCAAGTTAGGTTCACATTCCCCCAAGTGAGAGTCTTTAATTATTCTCAGGAATAAAACCAATGAATATTTCCATTTTAAATATTTGAAAGGCCTTTTTTTCCCCCTAATGTGTTCATACTTTTTGCTTGCATTTAAAAAATTGATTTAACCCTTGTCAATCATCATTTTGCTTCATCAGAAAATGCAATTACAAATAGTTTCTGGTTACAGTTACTGAAAATGATTCCTAATCTAGGAATTAGATAGGCATATGCAAGAGATAAGATCCTTATGAGGAGGGCATGGCAACCTACTCTAGTGTTCTTGCCTGGAGAATTCCCATAGACAGAGGAGCCTAGTGGGCTACAGTCCATGAGGTTGCAAAGAGTTGGACATGACTAAGTGACTAAGCATAGCACAGCACATATAGGAGCAAATGTGTTTTAGGGTGTTGCTGTTGGATAAAGTTGCCTTTAATGAGAAACAGGTTTCATGACTTATTTGCCCTGGGAACTGTCTGAGAATGGACATACAAATACACTGCATACATACACACTTTTCACACACCTGCTTCTTTACAAATTCTAGCTCACCCTGTCCCATGTCTTGAGCTTATCTGGACCTAGCAGAAGGGCTTAGCAGTCTTCTAGTCATAAGACTTGAATTCCTTGTGCAGCTGTAGGTCTGCTGCCTGGTAGATTTAAAGTTAGCTTCCGGTATCCAGCCAGCAACAATGTGATTCATCCTTTTTAGTTCATACAAAGGCTTAGTTTTAGCCTCATCTTACTCTAGGCACTCCAATTTCCTCACTAGGTCTAGAGCCCTTCCCTGAGCAATAAGTCATTTGTTTTCTGCTAATATTCTGACTAGCTCATTCTAGAGGCTTCTATCTTGGAACCAGAATCTGTCCTATGCTCTTCACTGTGGTCTTCTCCATGATTTAGACCTTTTGGTTAAAGATCTGCCTAGTCTTTCCTTCCCATAGCCAGTGTTGATCAGCTCCATCATTCCATCCTTAGCTATATCACATTTCTTATCTTCAACACACACGCATCTTCATCTTTGCCTTCTTTGCCTTCATCTATGCCATCTTTGCCTCCATCCATACTACCATCTTCAGCTCCATCTGCTAATACTGGTTGTGGGTTCCTGCACCCCACCCCCACCCCAATCATAGGACTGTTCCAGGTGCTAACCTGTCCTGAAATTCCCAACCAAGCTCCTTGGCATTCAGTATTGTGTATGCTGTGGAATCAGTCACCTGATAGGTCCAAGGCTAAGCTAGCTGAGCAGCAGATAATCAGAAAGTGGCTTGGGTGCTGCTCTGGCTTCCTCATATCCTTTCTCTGTTTACCATCCTGCCCCATCCCTTTCTATTTCTTCTGTTACCTGCCACTTGCGACTCTCAGCTCTGTCTCTGTTCACACATTTTTTAAACATAGCTCTTCCATGTTTTCCCTTCACCTAAGACGTAAGCCACTTTCCCTGGCTTGTGTTTCCATTATTCTTTGCCCAGGCATGAGGTTTCCCAAGAAACACAACTCCTATCAATGTCCCCTGTTCCAGGAACTTGAGTCATTGAGCCTGAAACAAACAAACAAACAAACAAACTTAGAGATGATACTGAGAGCTCTTTCTGAAACCATGGACTTAGGGACATGTGAAGATTCAAAAGGTTCTTACATATATTCATTCCCAAGGGAGTACTTTATACATCTCTCCTTACCGTGTTGCAATGTGCTATTTAGGGTTTACTATTAATAATAAGGTATCTGAGAGCAAAGTAGAAGCTCAAAAAAAAGTAATAAATTTTCACATAATAGAATCTGCTCATGATAGAACATTGAGATTAGCTGCCAGACATGGAGACAAAGAGATCCACTAAGAAAGTCATTTAGTAGATAATAAATCTAACCTAAACAAGGCCTCTGGGTCCCATGTCAATGCATCAGATACCCTAATTTCAGAAATGCAAATGTTACAGGATTAAAGCACAATGAAATATTGAGAGAAGATTAAGCATAACCTGATGCACCATTAATCTCAGCCCTTCTCTGAGAGTCGTGTTTCAGGAAGAAGTGGGGAAGAACTCCCCAAAGGAAGTATTTTTATCTGGGAGCCTATTCAGCAGGAGCAAACAAGCCTTGCCTAATGTGTAGACATTGTGGAAGGGAGACTTCCGTCTTCCCTCTCTCTGGCTTTCTAGAAGAAACACTGACCTGTGCTGTGGTCAGAATATTCGAAATCACACATTTGTGTTCGTAATCACAGCTCTTATCACACTACTGACGCTGCAGCACCAGTAAATTCAGCTTGGAAACACAAGACAAAGTATATAGTTTGTGAGTGCACAGAGAACAGCTACCATGGACGTTTCCATTAATAACAGCTTCATTATAAGTTTAGCTCCTTCTAAGCTACACAGGATCTTGACTTCCTTACCAATGTATTCTATCTTCTATTCTGAAGATTATTTTGAGTTAGTAGAAAAACGGGCTTTTTCGGTAGCAGAAACATCAAAGCAAAAAGAATGGTACTTTATAGTATCCCATGATTTGTCCAAATGCTTTATGTCAATAAAGAATCATCAATACTTGTCAAATCGACACTGAAATTTCCAACGACTGAAAATACAAATTCCAGCTGTCCAATTTCAAGTCAACACAAGCTTGTCTAAATTAAACCCTTTGACATAAAAACAACTTGAAATTTATTGAATGCCTTTAAGCAGGCAGTTTAGACTTGTCAGATACCCAGAGAGCACAATTGGACTGAGAAAATCCAACTTCCGTCATATACAAGGATTACAATCAAGCAAATTTTCATTTTTAGCCTTTCCAATCAGGTTCCTATTCAATGCACTGTTTGATTTCTGACATTACTAAGATCCATAGGGCTCCATTTTCTTGCCACAGTGGGGTCTTTCTTTTCTTTTCTAGCACAACCTAGAATGGACTTTATTTGTAGACTTAATAAGGCCCCCTCAGAGTCAGAAAATAAGATTGTTTCAATCATTATTTGTTTCTTTGAGTATGAAAATATTCTATGTAGGTTAAAATACTTCTGGCAATGAGTTATTAAAAGAAGTCTGAATTTTCCTTTGTTTATCTGAAGTTCAAGACTTGCTATGTGTCCTTACTCTCTAATTGTTCTGAGTTTATTGATTCCTGCATTCCTCCTGACTTCTATCTCATCATCCACTGGAATAGGAACCTTTAGAAACAGCGACTTTATATTGTGATCATTTCCACAAACATATTCTAAGCACCTCCTCTGGATCAGACCTTGAATTAGGTCTTGACATTATGGAAATGGAGCAATCCCTGCTATCACAGACCTCAAAGTCTGGCAAAAGAGCTGGAATAACAGCCTCTAGGAACACAGAGTTCCTAGGAGAGAGAAGACAAGCTGCTAGAGAGGGGATCTTCTGCCTCCTGGCATAAGATTGCCTTAACCCCCCTTTTTTTTAATTTAGGGCATGAAAACACCAGTCTTCCCTGAGGGATTTGATGTGGGATGGGAGGGAGAATGGCTCCATGGTCTCCTGATGAGTAAATTTTCCCAGGTCTCATCCTGCCTGGTAAAGGCCTCCTTTCTTTCCACCTGCTTTGGTCAAGCCCCTGACATATGTACATATACGACATGCATTGCCTGTTAGCACGTCAGCCATGTTCAGTGACCATAGTTATTCCCTGAATATGAACCATGAGCTGCACTCTGTGTGTCATGGGCTGAGCACAGGCATGGTGTTTGCTCTCATAAAGCCAAACCTATGGTAACAAAGACAGAAAATGAGCAAGTATAAGAAGGACGAAGTAAATAGTCCCAAGGGTCAAGGCACGGCAGTGGAGAAAAAAATGTATGAGTCCTGTTCCTTTGGGTGGTAACGTATGGTCTCTCTGAGATGGTGACATTTAATGTGAGACTTGACAGATGAGGAACAAGCCACATGAAGCTGTGCAGGGGAGAGAGTTTCTGATGATGGAAAGGAAGGCAGAGTGGGTGGAGGGGGCAAATGTGGCAGAGAGGGGTTGGAAATGAGGTTTGGTGTTTACTTGGTATAAGGACAGGTTTTAGATGAAATCATCACAAGGAGTTAGGATCTTATTCAAGTCCAGTGTGAAAGCATCAAAGTTTTACACATTTTTAAACTTATCACGTGTTCAAGTTTATGATTGGCATTTTTTTTTAAATTTGGGTGTGCCAGGTCTTAGGTGCAGCATGTGGTATCCAGTTCCCTAACCAGGGATCAGCCCGGCTCCTTGCATTAAGAGTGTATAGTCTTAACCAGTGGGCCACCAGAAAAATCCCTGATTTGCATTTTGAAAAAAGACTCTTATGGCTACTTTGTGGAGAACGTGTGTGCCAGTGGGCTGGCAGAAGTAGTTGCAGCTGTGGCAGCAATCCAGGTAAAAGATATTGGCAACTTGATGTAGCGGAAGAGTCATCCAAATGCCAACACTAGGAAGCAAGACTTTGGAAGCTTGTCATCTATACTGTTCTTCACATGTCATACTGTATCCCAACTTTTCCAGCAAAACTGATCTCCACTAACCCATTGGTTCATTCAGCCAAATGGGAATGTATGCTTGGTGCTTTACTACCTACAGTAGCATAGAAGCCAAAAGGTCCCAGTCATTGTCCTGTGAAAAGGTGATAGTTCACTAATAAGCACAGCCATGGAAGCTCATGCAGAATTAACCAGTTGCGAGAAGAAGAGGTATTCTGCCACAAAGAAATCATACTCTACACAATGAGTCAGCTCAGTGTTTACTGCATGCCAAGTACAAGGTCTAGTGGTTTTCCCTGCTCTCTTCAATTTAAGTCTGAATTTGGCAATAAGGAGTTCATGATCTGAGCCACAGTCAGCTCCTGTTCTTGTTTTTGCTGACTCTATAGAGCTCCTCCATCTTTGGCTGCAAAGAATATAATCAATCTGATTTCGGTGCTGACCATCTAGTGACGTCCATGTGTAGAGTCTTCTCTTATGTTGTTGGAAGAGGGTGTTTGCTATGACCAGTGCATTTTCTTGGCAAAACTCTATTAGTCTTTGCCCTGCTTCATTCTGTACTCCAAGGCCAAATTTGCCTGTTACTCCAGGTGTTTCTTGACTTCCTACTTTTGCATTCCAGTCCTCTATAATGAAAAGGACATCTTTTTTGGGTGTTAGTTCTAAAAGGTCTTGTTGGTCTTCATAAAACCGACTGAGTGACTGAACTGAAATGAAGTACAAGGTTGTGTCTATTGGGAAGCTATTTATTAATGGAAATCCAAGGATCACTTTGTGCGGGGTTTCCCATTGATTAGAAATCTCAGAAGTCTCAAAGTATTTACATTCCAAGAATATTGGGACTTGTTGGTATAGGAACATTCTCATCCATCATCTCCTTCACTTCTTGTGCTTGGAATGCAAGTTGACATATGTGCTGATGAGATTATAAGATTGTGTGTTACTATAGTTATAGAAAATAAACAGCGCATAAAAGGTATTTATGGAAAAGGCTCAATGAAAATGTTTAGAATTTAAGAGGTTCTTGGCCAAATTATCCCATTAAAAAGTTTATCTTAAGAACAAACCAGAGACTTCCCTGGTGGTCCAGTGGTGAAAAATCCACTTCCTAGTGTAGAAGATGCAGGTTCAACTCCTGGTCAGGAAACTGAGATCCCCCATGCTTTAGGGAAACTAAGCCCACACACCACACAACTGGAGAGCCTACATGCATAACAAAGACCCAGCACAGCCAAAATAAACAAAAAAATAAATAAAATAAAATTTCACTTCAGTTCGGTCACTCAGTCGTGTCTAACTCTTTGCGACCCCATGAATTGCAGCATGCCAGGCCTCCCTGTCCATCACCATCTCCTGGAGTTCACTCAGACTCACGTCCATTGAGTCGGTGATGCCATCCAGCCATCTCATCCTCTGTCGTCCCCTTCTCCTCCTGCCCCCAATCCCTCCCAGCATCAGAGTCTTTTCCAATGAGTCAGCTCTTCTCATGAGGTGGCCAAAGTACTGGAGCTTCAGCTTTAGCATCATTCCTTCCAAAGAAATCCCAGGGCTGATCGATCTCCTTTAGAATGGACTGGTTGGATCTCCTTGCAGTCCAAGGGACTCTCAAGAGTCTTCTCCAACACCACAGTTCAAAAGCATCAATTCTTCCATGCTCAGCTTTCTTCACAGTCCAACTCTCACATCCATACATGAGCACTGGAAAAACCATAGCCTTGACTAGACAGACCTTTCTTGACAAAGTAATGTCTCTGCTCCTCAATATGCTATCTAGGTTGGTCATAGCTTTCCTTTCAAGGAGTAAGCGTCTTTTAATTTCATGGCTGCAGTCACCATCTGCAGTGATTTTGGTGCCCCCCAAAATAAAATCTGACACTGTTTCCACTGTTTCCCCATCTATTTGCCATGAAGTGATGGGACCAGATGCCATGATCTTCGTTTTCTGAATGTTGAGCTTTAAGCCAACTTTTTCACTCTCCTCTTTCACTTGCATCAAGAGGCTTTTTAGTTCCTCTTCACTTTCTGCCATAAGGGTGGTGTCATCTGCATATCTGAGGTTATTGATGTTTTCCCGGCAATCTTGATTCCAGCTTGTGCTTCTTCCAGCCCAGCGTTTCTCATGATGTACTCTGCATAGAAGTTAAATAAGCAGAGTGACAATATACAGCCTTGATGTACTCATTTTTCTATTTGGAACCAGTCTGTTGTTCCATGTCCAGTTCTAACTGTTGCTTCCTGACCTGCATACAGATTTCTCAAGAGGCAGGTCAGGTGATCTGGTATTCCCATCTCTTTCAGAATTTTCCATTACCAAGCCTTCATATTTAAAAGAAAAATGGAAAGAGCAGCATTCAGTGATAAGGAATATAACTCAAGAAGTTGCTAGCTTGTCAGAGAAAGAGAAAAAGTTCTCAAGAGAATGTATAGCTATTAGTAAATTGGAGCTGTGCCTGGCATAGAGGCAATAACCTGACTCATCTCTAGAGCAGTAAGGGAGAGAGGTGATTTTGGCAACCCCCACTTTACACTTCTAAAATACCATGGACAGTCTCAATCCATGGGGCACCCAGGTGCTTGATAAAGGGTACTAGAGCTTCAATATACTTTGAGAACCTATCGCTTTCCCCATAAAATGCCAAGGATGAGAATCTGAAATATTTACTGAAGCCCTGGTAGCCAGAATCAATTATCTCCCCCACTCTCTCCATCTGTCTCTATCTCTTATATAATTAAGACAATTCCTTCTCTTTCACTACTGAATCTAATGGAGAAGAGTTACTATTGGTGTTAAATTAACCAGAGGCAATTAGCATGGGATTGAAAACTGGACAGATTTTAATTTACATCCTACCTCAGCCTCTTCATCGTTGTATAAGTTTGGTCGAGGTATTAAAATTCTACCAGCCTCAATTTTTTTGTCTATCAGCAAAATATGGATAAAGATTCTTTTGGGATGAATCATGAAGATTAAATTAACTAGTGTACATGGAGTGCCTAGTTTGGCACATGGTAATACCAAACAAATACTCAATAGAATAATGCAATTGGATTTGGCTTATTTCTGGATCGGGTTACAGCATCTGTTACTCTGTATACTCCATCTTTCTAGATTTGTGATCCTCTTTGGACATTTTCTTGCTTAGACATTGACTCCTATGAAAGTCATCCTTTCTTCCACAACTCAGACTTTTATGCTGAATATTTTCTGACATTGAGAAAAACTGCAAAATAAAACAATGACCATTTTTATACCATCTAGGGTCAACAATTAATATTTCACCATATTTGTTCTAATTCTCCATATTTATACCTTTTAAAAATATAAGCATCTAAACATTTAAGAGTTGCAGAAACATGAGATCTCTGCATAAATATTTTATTTGGCAAGCATTTTCTAAAAATAAGGATGCTTTCCTTTATCAGCCTAAGGACATTATCACTTCTGAGAATATTAACATTAATGCCACATCCTCACTTAAAATCCAATCCATAATCAACATTTCTCAACTGGCCTTTTTATAGCTGTTTCTTTAGTCTTTGAACCAGTCTTCCAATCAAGATATAAATGTTACATTCAGTTATGTCTTTTTAAAAAATTTTCTTTAACCTAAAACAGTTGTCCCAATTTTCCCAGGACACTGACTTTTTTAAAGAGCACAAACCACTTTTCTTATAGAATGATTTGACTCCTGAATCCACATCTTTTACTCACTGGCCTGGTAGTCATTGAAGTGGCCACCTTGCTGATGAATTGCCTACTAAGACCCTGAATCCTTCTTCCAGCCTGCAGGAAAATTATGAATGAGTGTTTAATGCTGGCATTTTGATGTCACATTGGAAGAATATCCAGAGAGAGGAAAGTTAACATTGGAAGTGATACCAAGGAGCTCTGTCCTCCTTCCGCCAAGAGTGCTGAAACCCAGGGGGGAGTCCCACTTGTCAAGCATAATGGAAATGTCATCCAGGAAAAGAAAGGTGGTCAAAGTGTCCCCTGCAGATTCCCTTGCAAATTAAAGAATTCATTGAAAAATGACTCCTTTGCCAATGGCTCCCCTTCTGGCAGCCCAGAGTCCTCCTTCGTGTTGTCTTGACTAAGGGCTGCAGAGTTTGTCACAAGTCAAGAGGATTTTACTTGCCAAGAATTCTGACTGAATCTTTTGTAGGTTTCTCATAGTTCCTAGACCACATGATAACCAAGATTCTTGCAGAAGAAGTCAAGAAGATTTGCTTGGCTAGATATATTTAATAGAGTCTCTTTTGGTCTCTTCCCTATAGGTCAGCAAAGACCAATAACATTTTATGCAATGATGAAAATGTTGCTTTTCTTTTGCTGTGGTATCCAGCATGGTAGCCAGTAGCTACATGTAGCCATTGAACATTTGAAATGGGCTAGTATAATTGAAGAATGGATTTTTAAATTACATTTAATATTAAGAAATTTAAATGCAGACATAAGTAGCCACATTGTCTAGTGTTGAACAGTACAGATACAGACTATGTTGTCACTTGAATCTAATTTCCAGATTTGGAGACCAGGGTCGATTCTCATGAATTCCATTCTCCCCTCCTCCTCTTCCCTTCAGTACAGTGGAGGAACATACATCACTTTCAGCTCTTCAGATTCTCATTTCCCCTTTCTTAGACCAGCCACAGAATGTCTAGGAGCCAGCAGAGGGGTCAGCCACACTGCAGCTGATCTGCTAAGAAAGGAAGCCTGCCATCCGGACTGGTACCCACCTGTGCTTTTCCATCTGAGCCTTTCATCTTCCCATGTGACAACTTGCTCTGAATCTTCACCCCCTAGGTAGGTGAGCTGACTCCTGGGAAGTCAGGTTATAGGAACTCTGCCCTAGGGCTGACAGAGACTTGATTTTCAGGATCAAAGGTCTTTCAGAGGAGTTTACCAACACTTTGGCTTTGTCCAAGAGGCTGTGCTTTGTGAGTCAGTTGCTGGATAGACAAGAAGAAAGTGGCAGTGACAATGGTGATTACATTTCATTGTATATGAAGAGCTTGGCACTTGTATTAAGTACTACACATGCATTTAATCTTTGTAATAACTCACATAATATACATTATGAGTTTTTATTTTACAATTGAGGAAATGATATTCAGAAAAGTATAAGATGTGCCCAAGTGCATATACCTAGGCAGGGAGGGGCTAGGAATGAAAATATATTCTGCTTATTTCTAGAGCTTCTGAGTATGACAGTGATTTTCTGCTTTGAATCTCATCTCTGTGTCTTTCTGTCTTTTTCTCTGTACACACACACACACACACACACACACACACACACACACACATTTGTGAATTTTCCAGGCATCTGAGTTATACACTTTCAATTTCCAGACTCTTAAATGAAAAATAATTTGACTTGATCAAATTACTAGTATATTGCACTTGTCCTGCCCTACTAAACTGTTAACCCTTTCTGAATACGCATACATTATAGAAACTGCACTGTGATATATCTAAGTTCTAGTGAGGCAAGTAGAACGATTTGCCTACATGAACCAGCTTCAAGGCACCAAGCTTCATTGTTGTTCTTGTTATAATCTACACAAAACACAGGGTTTGCCATTTTAACCATTTTTAAGTTTACAGTTTTGGGGCATTAAGTATATTCACATTGTTTTGTGTGGTTTGCTTTTTCACTTAGGATGGATAAATCTCTTTTTTTCAGTTTTATTGAGTTATAATTGACAAAATTTTAAGATATTTAAAGTACATTCACGTTGTTGTATAACCATCACCACTATGCGTCTCCAGAACGTTTTCATCATCCCAAGCTGAAATTCTGTACTCAGTAAATGACTCCCAGTCCCCACTTCTCCCCAGCACCTGGTAAACACTAGTCTACTTTCACTCTCTATTGTTGTTCATTGTTGTTCTCTATTGTTGCTCATTCATGTCTGACTCTTTGTGACCCCATGGACAGCAGCATGCCAGGCTTCCGTCCTTCACTATCTCCCGGAGCTTGCTCAAACTCATGTTCATTGAGTCAGAGATGCCAGCCAACCATCGCATTCCATTCTCCTGCCTTCAGTCTTTCCCAGCTGGATGTGGCTCCTCCAGGCACTAGAACCTGGAGCTTCATGGTCACTACTTTGCTGACATCACTCTTCAAGTCACTTACCTTTTCAGGCCAACACGCTTCTTGTCCACAAGCAGTGGAGGTGAGAGATTAGTGGAGGGGGGGGTGGTGTATGTGTGGGGAGCAAACAAGCATGCGAGATACAAGGTTGGGGCAGAGTGACATTCAAGAGCCTTCATGCATTTAGTTCCCATTTTTCCAAGAAGCAAGTAGGGAACAGTTGGCAGAAACATATTCATCACCTCTCCCTCTCTCCCTCCCTCAAAGAAAGACACATTTATTCCTAAACCTGGTAGCCTCATAGAAAAATACATTTATTTCTAGATTCTGAGAGCCCCAAGGAGTAGAAGCCCAGATAATTTAGGAGCCAGATGATTTTTATTAATGGGGAAATAAATATTTGATCATCAGATTCATGAAATTCATTTCTGCTTTAATGCCAGTGGGGAACTAGATTTTGGAGACATCTGAGCACACTCAAAACCAACTAGGAGAACCAATTGAGTTCTGTTTCAACCGGAGACTCACCGTCCACTTCAACATCGTCTGAATTCTGTTTCTTCCCTCTTCTCCTAAAAGGTATAGAAAGTTAAGAACAGGGTCTCCCCTCTGAAGTAAGAAGTCAAATTTATATATTTTTGACTTGGTATATTGTTGAATATTTTAAGATTTGATGTACTTTTAGTGAAAACAAGTCTTTTTTAAAGTAATTGAGAGATATGTGAAAGTCTCATTATCACAAGAGAAATGTTGATCCCTTTGAATTATGCAGGGAAGAATAAATATCTAATTATTTTCACCTAATCATCATTATTCCTTTTCATCTCCCAATACTCTAGTCATTTCTTATTGTTTTTATTCTCTCTACCCCATCAGCTCTTTTAAAAAGAGACCCTTTTGAGTTCAGCTGAGATAAAAGAGGCTTAAAGATAAGAAATAACAGAAGTCCCTGCACTTCATAGGGATTACAAGTGGAATTAATGTGGCTGTATGAAATGATGCCACAGCTTGGGGCTTGGAAATGACAAGGTTATTTATTCTCCGAAATCCTAGACACTGGTTAGGTTGTTATTAATCACAGGGACTCCAAGGCTGGGGTGGGAAACTCCATTTGCAGATGGAGCACTACTGGGTTGTGAGCCTATCACAGTCCTCTTTTTAAAAACAATGTCTGAATTTGGGGAAAAAAAGTCTAATTTTTGAAAACTGTCTAAAGTTAAGAATAAAAGAATTAATCTCTACTTGCTCCTTTCCCACCCCCACACTCTAATGGAAAATATCTTTTAACCATTATCCTTTTTAGTGCATTTGGAGGTTCCCATTAGAATTTTGGGTCTTCCCTTGTAGCTCAGCTGATAAAGAATCCACCTGCAATGCAGGAGACCCCAGTTCAATTCCTGGGTGTGGAAGATCCCCTGGAGAAGGGATAAGCTACCCACTCCAGTATTCTTGGGCTTCCCTGGTAACTCAGCTGGTAAAGGATTTGCCTGCAATGTGGAAAACCTGGGTTTGATCCCTGGGTTGGGAAAATCCCCCAGAGAAGGGCATGGCAACCCACTCCAGTATTCATGCTTGGAAAATCCCCGTGGACAGAGGAGCCTGGAGGGCTACAGTCTGTGGGATCACAAAGAGTGGGACACAACTAAGTAACTAAGCACATTAGAATTTTAAATGCTTTTTCTGCTTCTATTGCTTGAGATACCATCTTTAGATAGCACCCACCTACTGTGTACAATGAATTAAGAGTTTGGCAACATTTTTACTATTCTGTACCTCATCTTCTTGATCCATAACTAAATTTTGTCATTTTATAATTATTTGAGTTCTTCTAATAATTCCCTCTGTAACTGAAAGTGATAAATATTCACCTTTGCATTTGTTGATTTATCAACCTTAGATAACACTTTTTGGGGTGTGTATATTTTGGTGTTCTATATTGTGGCTGTGCTGGGTCCTAGTTGTGGGACACAGGGTCTTCATTGCTGCATGTGGGATCTTTGTTGCAGAATGTAGGATCCTCTTTTTTTTTTTTTTTTTTTAGCTGCATCATGTGGGATCTAGTTCCCTGACCAAGGGTCACCATCCTGAGCTCCCTGCATTGGAAGAGCAGAGTCTTAACCATGCGACCGCCATGAAGTTTCAAACATACTTTTGAAGGGAGAATAAGTTCATACATTTATAATTGCTTTGGTTTCTTCTTTTCCCTTCACTTACTTTCATTGTTGTTGGTGATGGAAATTTAACTTGTATACTGTCAAGATTCATAGCACTTATATTTTTCTTCAATATCTGTAAATTAGTTTCTGCTATTTGTCTATAAGTTAATTGTCACAGTTAAAATTCTCCCCAAATAGAAGATTAATGAGTAAAAGATGTAAATATAAGACCTGAATCCCTAAAATTTCTAGAAGAAAACATTGGCAGTACACTCTTCAACACTGGTCTTATATTTTGGGGGGCATATGTCTTCAGGCTAGGGAGAAAAAAGCAAAAATAAAGAAATAGGACTACATCATGCTTTTGCAAAGCAAAGAAAACTATCAACAAATTGAAAAGGCTACCTACTGAATGGCAGAAGATATTTGCAAATGACATATATGATAAGGGGTAAATACCCGATATAAACAAAGAACTCATACAACTCGACATAAAAAAAAAAAAAACCCAACCCAAACAACCTGATTGAAAAGTGGACAGAGCACCTGAATAGATACTTTTACAAAGAAGGTGTCAGATAACTGATGGGCACATGAAAAGATGCTCAGCATCACTATTCATCAGGGAAATGCAAATCAAAACCACAATGAGATTGTCTTATGCTTGTTAAAATGACTGTCATTAAAAAGGAAACAAATAACAAGCGTTGGCAAGGTTGTGGAGTAAAGGGAACCCTAGTGCATTGTTGGTGGGAATGTAAATTGGTGCAGACACTGTGGAAAATAGTATGAAAATTCCTCAAGGAATTAAAAATAGAATGACCATATGATCCAGCAATTCTACTCCTGGGTATTTATTCAAAGAAAATGAGGTACCATTTCATGCCAGTCAGAATGGCTTCGATCCAAAAGTCTACAAGCAATAAACGCTGGAGAGGGTGTGGAGAAAAGGGAACCCTCATACTGTTGGTGGCAATACAAACTAGTACAGCCGCTATGGAGAACAGTGTGGAGATTCCTTTAAAAACTGCAAATAGAACTGCCTTATGACCCAGCAATCCCACTGCTGGGCATACACACCGAGGAAACCAGAACTGAAAGAGACATGTGTACCCCAGTGTTCATCGCAACACTGTTTATAATAGCCAGGGCATGGAAGCAACCTAGATGCCCATCAGCAGATGAGTGGATAAGAAAGCTGTGATACCTATACACAATGGAGTATTACTCAGCCATTAAGAAGAATACATTTGAATCAGTTCTAATCAGGTGGATGAAACTGGAGCCGATTATACAGAGTGAAGTAAGGCAGAAAGAAAAACACCAATACAGTATACTAACGCATATATATGGAATTTAGAAAGATGGTAATGATAACCCTGTATGTGAGACAGCAAAGAGACACAGATGTATAGAACAGTCTTTTGGACTCAGAGGGAGAGGGAGAGGGTGGGATGATTTGGGAGAATAGCATTAAAACACGTATAATATCATATAAGAAATGAATAGCCAGTCTAGGTTTGATGCAGGATACAGGATACTTGGGGCTGGTGCACTGGGATGACCCAGAGGAATGGTATGGGGAGGGAGGTGGGAGGGGGATTCAGGATTGGGAACATGTGTACACCCGTAGCGGATTCATGTTGATGTATGGCAAAACCAATACAATATTGTAAAGTAAAAAATAATAATAATAAAATAAAATCTGAAAAAAAAAGAAAATGGAATACCAACTAGAAAAGATATAGGCGCCACTATGTAGGCTGCAGCATTATTTATGGTAGCCAAGATATGGATGCAACCTATGTGCCCATCAGTAGATGAAAGGATAAGGAAGATGTGGTGTATGTGTACAGTGGAGTCCTACTCAGCCATCCAAAGAAAGAAATTTTGTCATTGGTGAAAACATGGATGGACCTAGAGGGAATCGTGCTAAGTGAAATAAGTCAGATGAGAAAAGCAGACACTATATGCTTTTGCTTATATGTGGAATCTAAAAAGCAAACCAACAAGCATAACTAAACAGAAACAGGGTCATATATACAGAGAATAAAGAGGTGGTTGCTGGAGGGGAGGATGTGGGAGGAAAGAAATAAGTGAGGGAGATTAGGAAGTACAGACTTTAAGTTACAGAAGAAATACGTTGATGGTATGGAATGTGCAGCCGAGGGAACAGAGTCAGTAATTACATTATCTCTTAGTACGATGACAGAAACTAGGCTTATCATTACTACTTACCTTGTTAATCATTCTAGTGAAAAGATAAATAAGTTCTAGGGATGTAGTGTACAACATAAATTCAGTTCACACTTTCACACATTATATGTGAAAGTTACCGAGAATAAATCCTGAGTTCTCATCAAATGGGAAAAAAATGCCTTTTTTATATTTCTTTAATGTTTGTCTATATGAGTTGATGGATGGTCACTAAACTTATAGTGGTGATCATTTACGATGTGTATAAGTTAAATCATTGTGCTGTGCACCACAAACATTCCTAAAATGTCAAGATCTAATTTTTTGTTAGTTTTTATTCATGTTTTCTAGGTACTACACAGTGCTGCTATTTCTGTATCTCACATTCTCCTCTTCCTTTTACATTTTTCTCCTCCTTTACATTTTTCCCCTCCTAGAGTACCTCTTCGGAGAAGGCAATGGCAACCCACTCCAGTACTCTTGCCTGGAAAATCCCATGGAGGGAGGAGCCTGGTAGGCTGCAGTCCATGGGGTCGCAAACAGTCGGACACGACTTCAATTTCACTTTCACTTTCACTTTTATGCACTAGAGAAGGAAATGGCAACTCACTCCAGTGTTCTTGCCTGGACAATCCCAGGGATGGGGGAGCCTGGTGGGCTGCCGTCTATGGGGTCGCGCAAAGTCGGAGATGACTGACGTAATTTAGCAGCAGCAGCAGCAGAGTACCTCTTTGAGGACTTTCGATTTACTTATGTATATTTTGACTGCATTGGGTCTTTGCTGCAGTTTTCCGGTTTCTCTAGTTGCAAAGCATGGGCTTAGTTGCCCCACAACACGTTGGATCTTAGTTTCCTGATCAGAGGTCAAACACATATCTCTTGCGTTGAAAGGCAGATTCTCAACCACTGGACCACCAGGGAAGTCCCAATGATGAATTATCTGATATTTATGTTTTATGAGATCAGGAAGGTCTGAAAAGCATTTTCTTCAATACTTGTTTAGTGATTTGGTTGAGTATAGATGTCAGAGTTTAAAAATTAGAAATTCGGAAAAAGTAGTAATGTCTTTCTGCATCCATTGCTGATGAGAAATTTGATGTTAGCCCGATTTTTTTTTTCTTTGACTCTAGAAGTGTTGCAGGAAGGGGGACCCCTTCCAGGGCCCGAAACTGGGCTCTTGTCTAATACTCAGAAATGAACTGTCCAAGGAGACACATGTGCTGACAAAGCAAGAGATTTTATTGGGAAAGGGCACCCGGGTGGAGAGCAGTAGGGTAAGGACACCCTGGAGAACTGCTCTGCCACTGGCTCCCAGTCTCAGGTTTTATGGTGATAGGATTAGTTTCCGGGTTGTCTTTGGCCAATCACTCTAACTCAGAGTCCTTCCTGGTGGTGCACGCCTTGTTCAGCCAAGATGGATGCCAGAGAGGAGGATTATGGGAGGTGGTCAGACAGGTGGTATCTCCTTTTGACCTTTCCCGAAATCTTTTGGTTGTTAGAGGCTTATTAGCTCCCTGTTCCTCACCAGAACCTCCTGCAACTCATACAAATGCTTACTATGGTGCCTGGCCAGGGTGGGCATTTTCAATCAGTGTGCTTCCCCTGACAGAAGCTTTTATGATTCCTCTTTGTTCTAGGACACTTGAAGTTCCCTAAGTGGTTTCAGTGTGCAGATTTTCCCTCCACAGATTTTGATGGTCATTTGAATCAATTTGAAACTGCTTTTTTTTTTTTTTCAGTTCAAGAAAATGTTCTTCTAGCTTCATCTTGGCATCTAGTCCTAGCTAGTCTGTTATTCAGTCTAATGGCTGAATTTTTTTCCCACTAATATGTTTACTTTCATAAAGTTATTTTTTTCTTCACTTCCTTTCCCCAGATCAGATGCCTATTTTTGTTTTTGGAAGACACAATTTTTGTTCTGTCTGAAGATACTTATTAGAATAATTTCAAAGTGCTCTTCCTTGATCAGCTTTAATTTCTGCGGGGTCAAATACTGTTTTTATTTTCCATGGGGCTTTCTTTCTTAGTGCTATAACTTTTCTCAGGCTCCTTAGCTGTTGGTTCAATTTCATGAATGAACAGACACTTTTCTCTGCCGCCTACCATGTCCTTTGCCGCCTGTGCATTTTAGCTTCTGCCCCAGTGGGCAAGTCCTCCACCCTGCCAATGGCCTGACAATTTTTTTTTAAAGTTTTTATTGAATTTGTTACAGTATTGCTTCTGTTGTTTTCTGTTTTCTTTTTTTTTAATTTTAATTTTTACTTTATTTTACTTTACAATACTGTATTGCTTACGACATACATTGACCTGAATCCACCACGGGTGTACATGTGATCCCAACATGAACCCCCCTCCCACCTCCCTCCCCACAACATCCCTCTGGGTCATCCCCATGCACCAGCCCCAAGCATGCTGTATCCTGCATCAGACATAGACTGGTGATTCGATTCTTACATGATAGTATACATGTTTCAATGCCATTCTCCCAAATCATCCCACCCTCTCCCTCTCCCTCTGAGTCCCAAAGTCTGCTATACACATCTGTGTCTTTTTTGCTGTCTTGCATACAGGGTCATCATTGCCATCTTTCTAAATTCCATATATATGTGTTAGTATACTGTATTGATGTTTTTCTTTCTGGCTTACTTCACTCTGTATAATCGGCTCCAGTTTTATCCATCTCAACAGAACTGATTCAAATGTATTCTTTTTAACGGCTGGCCAAGAGGTGTGTGGGATCTTAGCTCTTTGACCAGGGATGGAACCCACACCCGCTGCATTGGAAGGCAAAGTCGTAATCACTGGATCACCAAGGAAGTCCTAAAGGTCTGCCACTTCTCTCCGTGGTTCTGCCTTGGGGATTTTGAAACCTGCTGGATAGCATGAAAATGGGGGTTGGTTATTGCCTCCAAGAGCATTCCTCATCAGTTGTTTCAGTGGAGGGGGCAGAGGATAAATGCTTTAGCTTCCTGTTCTTCAGGGGTGCAATTCTGTTCCCAAGAGGATCCTGGCAGGATGGATTCCTAATCACCTACAGTAGCAATCCTCAAATTATACACTCTTTTTCAGTCTTTGCATTCCTGACTAATTCTGTCTGTTCATGCCTGCTGCCCGAAATCATCTCCTGCATATGTACCAGCACCTATGTTCTTGTATCAAGTTCAACTTTGTGAGCATCTAAAGAAAGACAGTGGTTAGTACACCCAGGAGGCTAGACATTTCCCTGGAGCTGTGTAGAGCTCCCTCTCCCATACCCCCCTCTTCCTTGGATGAGAGTACTGCCTTTGAGTTCTGTTATACCATGGGATGTTTTGATATGCAGTGTCTTTGTAGGGTGCCTAGACAGAGAACAATTTGCTGGGGTACCACAGTAGCCTAATAGAAAGCTTTCTACTGGGGAGTAAGGGGCACATGTCCAGTGCTATAAAGAACAATACTGCATAGGAACCTGGAATGTTAGGTCCATGAATCAAGATAAATTAGGAGTGGTCAAACAGGAGATGACAGGAGTGAACATTGACATTTTAGGAATCAGTGAGATACAATGGACTGGAATGGGCGAATTTAATTCAGATGACCATTATATCTACTACTGTGGACAAGAATCCCTTAAAAGAAATGTAGTACCCCTCAGTCAACAAGAGAGTCCGAAATACAGTACTTGGATGCAATCTCGAAAATGACAGAATGACCTCTGTTTTCAAGGCAAACCATTCAGTATCACAGTAATCCAAGTCTGTGCCCCAAACGCTAATGCCAAAGAAGCTAAACAGTTCTATGAAGACCTAAAAGAGCTTCTAGAACTAACATCCCAAAAAGATGTCCTTTTCATCATGTGGGACTGAAATGCAAATGTTGGAAGTCAAGAGGTAACTGGAGTAACAGGCAAATTTGGCCTTGGAGTACAAAATGAAGCAGGGAAAAGGCTAAACAAGATTTGTCAAGAGAACGCACTGGTCATAGCAAACACTCTCTTCCAACAACAAAAGAGAAGACTCTACACATGGACATCACCAGATGTTCAATACCAAAATCAGATTGATTATACTCTTTGCAGCCAAAGATGGAGAAGCTCTATACAGTCACCAAAACAAGATCAGGCACTGTCTGTGGCTCAGATCATGAACTCCTTATTGCCAAATTTAGACTTAAATTAAAGAAAGTACAGAAAACCACTAGACCATTCAGGTGTGACTTAAAACAAATCCCTTACGATTATACAATGAAAGTGACAAACGGATTCTAGGGATTAGATCTGATAGACAGAGTTTCCGAAGAACTATGAATGGAGGTTCATGACACTGTACAGGAGGCAATGATGAAAACCATCCCCAAGAAATGCAAAAAGGCAAAATGTTTCTTGAGGAGGCCTTACAAATAGCTGAGAAAAGAAGAGAAGCAAAAGACAAAGGAGAAAAGGAAAGATACACCCATTTGAAGGTAGAGTTCCAAAGAATAGCAAGAAGAGAATTAAAATAAAGCCTTCCTTAGTGATCAATGCAAAGAAATAGAGGAAAGCAGTAGAATGGGAAAGACTAGAGATCTCATCAAGAAAAAAAGAGATACCAAGGGAACACTTCATGCTTGCTCCTTGGAAGAAAAGCTATGACCAACCTAGACAGCATATTAAAAAGCAGATACATTACATTACCAACAAAGGTCCATCTAGTCAAAAGCATGGTTTTTCCTGTAGTTGTGTATGGATGTGAGAGTTGGACTATAAAGAAAAGCTGAGTGCCAAAGAACTAATGCTTTTGAACTGTGGTGTTGGAGAAGACTCTTGAAAGGCCCTTGGACCACAAGGAGATCAAACCAGTCCATTCTAAAGGAAATCAGTCCTGAATATTCATTGGAAGGACTGATGCTGAAGCTGAAACTCCAATACTTCAGCTGCCTGATGTGAAGAACTGACTCATTTGAAAAGACCCTGATGCTGGGAAAGATTGAAGGCAGGAGGAGAAGGGGACGACAGAGCATGAGATGGTTGGATGGCATCACCAACTTGATGGACGTGAGCTTGATCAAGCTATGGGTGTTGGTGATGGACAGGGAAGCCTGGCATGCTGCAGTCCATAGGGTCACAAAGAGTCTGACAACTGACTAAACTGAACTGAACTAGTGGGCATGTCGGTGCTTTTGCCTTTAGGAGGAGTTATTTATTTATTCATTTATTTAGTTTTATCTTTGTTGTTTGAAGTGTAAGTCCAGAGTTATCTCTGTCTCACCCTGCTTCTTTCAGGCTCCAGGATCCATGCACATTGCCTTCTTTTTTAGAGAGAAATCCACCCTGACATTCTAAACTACTGCTTGCTATACATGCTCTTTAAACATGGAGAGGAGGTGGGACAGGAAGACAATTGTTTTTCTGACCAAGCACCTAATTAATTACCGTGCTGAATAGCCTAGGGCATAAGCAGTCCTCAGCATAAGTTGATAATGTTTGAAGCTTCTCTGAGACTCCATTTTGAAATAGATCTCTTGCTCCCAATGCTGTGATGATACTTTAAGTTGTGATTTTCTGTTTCATTTGTCCTGTCAATGTCTTGTATTTGTTTTCTCTCTTCTAGACCTTTCTCCAATTTTCTGGTCCATTGATGGCTCCCCTTCTTGTTTCCAGCATGAGTGTTTGTGCATCCTATTTAAATAGATCAGGTAGTGGGTATACATGTATTTATAAGTTAGATCCATCATTTGAAATAATTTCTATCATTTAGATGATGCCACAGACATAGAGCCTCAGAATCTAGACTTGAGCTCACTTCTTTTTCTTACATTGTACCCTTCTGTTTCATCATTTCACTCAGCTCTGAGTGCAGTTGAAGCAAATTTCATATGGAAAGGGGGTCATATGTGGAAAGAAACCACAGGGAATCAAAGGGAACTCAAAGAGGGGAAATTATAGGAAAAACAACACAAGATCTCTCATATCAGTGGTCTGATAGTAGCGGATAGCTTGCTTCCTATCCTTGCCACTTCTTTTAAAATGAAATCTCTGAGACGACCCAGAGGGATGGTATGGGGAGGGAGGAGGGAGGGGAGTTCAGGATGGGGAACACGTGTATACCTGTGGCGGATTCATGTTGAAGTATGACAAAACCAATACAATATTGTAAAGTAACCTCCAATTAAAATAAATAAATTTATATTAAAAAAATAAATAAAATGAAGTCTCTATTTAAAGGAAACACACTTAATATGTCTGGCCTCACTGGTAGTTGAAATTCAAGAACTTTGAGTTGTGACAATTGACTGAGATAACGTTGTGGTGCTGGAAGGGAATTAGGAAATCAGAAATACTTCACCTTCTCCTAGTCAAATTGACTCTGAAGATTTAGGCAATTCATTCTGTCCTTGAACTGGCTTGAATTTCCTTATATATAAAATGAGGATAAAACCGATGATTTTTAAAATTCTTTGGTTCAAAATTGAGCAAACAGAGGGAGGCAAGTGCAACTTAATTAACTGACAAGGTTACTGATAAATATGAGTATGGCCGTTATAAATGACGATGATGAGAGTGTATCTTGAAGGTCCAGTAATCGTTATGAGTTATCCTGAGTGCCAGACTGGATTCCAACTAAGGTTTGGTCTTCAATAGTGTTAACCTGGGAAGGGCACATGCACATAGGGACAGTTACTCTAAGAGAGACTCTCCCACTTGCAGGCCACCAGACATTGTTCCTGAGTATGGATCTGTCTATTGCAGCAGTAGCTGGTTTGTTGCTCATATGCTCATACGTCTACAGGGCTGTGTCTTTTGAGAGAAGCTGTTACTCTAAGGTACCTAACTAGAACAGATAGAGGCTCAAAGTTTCATTCTTTATTCTTATAATTTTCAAATATTTATTTGGCTGCATTGGGTCTTAGTTGTGGCAGGTGGGATCTTTACTTGTGGCATGCAACGTTTTAAGTTCTGGCATGCAAACTCTAAGTTGCAGCATGTGAGACCTAGTTCTCTAATCAGATATTGAACCCAGCCCCCCACATTGGGAGAGTGGAGTCTTTGCCACTGGACCACCAGGGATATCCCTATCCTTTATTATTTGCTGAAGACCCTGATCTAAGATTCTCAGGGCAGAGCGTGGTGTTTGGGTTTAAGTTATTAAATCCCATCCTGATGGTTGGCTTAGATCTGGCTTCTGTCTCAGTTTTCTTGCACAGAGATCTTGCTTTTTATTTATCTGAAGAGTCCTGAGAAATCCATTCGGGAGGGCCTAGTGTTGGTTGTATGTTCAAAAAGGGGAGCTGTGGGTCTTACTTTGAACCTGCATATGTATACTAAGTACCCTATTTCAATTTGCTAAAGCAGTTCAGCTACTTTGTCTTGCCCTTGTTGGCTTCATCTTCACGAGATTGGATATGCATCTTCTCTGTGTTGAGTTCTTCTGAGACGGTGAGCTTCCAGGCTTCCATCACAGCATCATGTACTCACTTATGTAGGGCCTGGTACATTTTATCTGGATACCTCTAAGCCATTTAATACCAATGTGTATCCCACTCACAGGCCACAACTGGCATGCCCAGCCTTTGTTCCACTCATTAATTGCTTCTGCTCAGTCCCCTTGACTTGGCTGCAGTGTCTTGTATAACACCTGCCCATGTTCACCAGAGGGATCCTTACCTTTGCAGACTATTTTAAGAGGTATCACTTTGCACCCAGATAATGAACATCTCATGGGTTCTAGAAACTGGCAGGGCCATGTTTCTCTCATATTCAGAAGAGCCTTATTGGTATCGATCTGCAGTTCCATTTGGTTCTCAAGCAGGAACTTCCATCAGAGAAAGAAGCTGTCCCTGCCTCTCCTGAATCATTGAGAGAAGGAAAGCAGAAGAGATGAAAGGTTGGTGTCACAACGACAGTAGGCTATTACAGACAGGTGAAGAGCCTTTTCTTAAGTTTTCTACCCCCAACTGCTGTTCAAGTAATCTAAAAGGGACCCTCCCTGAAACTGATTTAATTCTCAGGAGGAATGAAGAGACATTTAAAGGGCAAACCAACTTCATAAAATGACATTAAAAAGTTTTTAAATAGTGTTTTGTTCTAAAGGGTGTTTGCAAATGTCAGAGGTAATTTATTGATTACAGCCCTAGCTGTTCTTGCTCAGGGATGCCTACCTGCCTTTGGTTTAACTAATGCTGTTGAACCATGCTCTTCATATGAATTATCTCAACTACCTCACGTTGTTTGCCTAAACTTTCCTGGCCCACTGAAATTTACCCACAAATGAACAAAGTGAAGTAAAGTGAATGTCGCTCAGTCGTGTCTGACTCTTTGCGACCCCATGGACTATAGAAGTCCATGGAATTCTCCAGGTCAGAATATTGGAGTGAGTAGCCTTTCCGTTTTCCAGGGGGTCATCCCAACCCAGGGACTGAACTCAGGTCTCCCACTAGCAGGCAGATTCTTTACCAGCTTTTCCTGAGCCACAAGGGAAGCCTAAGTCTCCTGGAGTGGGTATCCTATCCCTTCTCCAGTGGCTCTTCCTGACCTAGGAACTGAACCAGGGTCTCTTGCATTGCAAGTGGATTCTTTACCAACTGAGCTATCAGGGAAAACCCGCAAATGAACAACAGATGGTATTAAATCTGTGATGTTTATACTTCTTGTGCTACTTAACTTCTCTTGTAAATTGCATAAAGTCTTGAAAGTGGCAATGGAAGTTAGTTGCCCTACACCTACCTGAGATGTATTACAGGCTCCTGGACAAAGTTGAAAGTTAGTTGCTTCTTCTGAGGATGTTGCTTCTTCTGAGGATGTGATTATGAGTACCTAATAAATGGAAAAGCCACTTTGAAAGGAGACACATATTCCCCTTTAAGTTGAGCTGAGGACCAAACCTCTCTCATATTTCTTGGGCTCTGGCCTCCATTGTAAAAATATCCCTGATACTCTTAATGATACTTATCAACCATTAGTGGGAGCCAAGAAATATTGTGGAGGAAGTTGATATCATCTTAACACTGTCTTGAATGAATTCTTGAATCTCTCTGAACTCATGTTCCCCATTTCCAAACAATGGAGACTGTAATAACTGCTTTGACTTCAGGGTCACACTAAAGCCCCAAGGAAATGAGAACAGTGCACGTGTAGCATAATTTACAGTTTAAAGGGCTTTGCAATACCTGGGGAGGCTGAAGCTGATCACTTCCCTTCTTATTTTTAGGACCATTCAGAATCTAGACATGAGATGTGTTCACAGCCTTTAATTTGGCCAGGCAGTGCGTATGAGCACTAAATTATGTGTGCTCACTTAGAGCAGCACATGCCAAATGTTCCCGGAACTGTGGGCTGAACTCCAGTGTGGCCACAGACCAAAGCCTGCCTAATTTATCAACAGAGCAAAACCACTAGCAAGTAAGAGAGAAGGTTTTGGTTGCTATTATAAAGATTTTATATAGTGTAATAAGATCTTGTTCATTTTAGGGGAGGGAGTAGCTACTTACTTTTGTTATAAAAGTGATAATATGCTCATGGTAAACAAATTTATAATACTGGTGAAGTGAGTAATGTGAAAATTAAAAATCCTTCCCCTGACCCCAATCTCACTCTCCAGGGAAGGTCGCTGTTAATGGGTTCATGTATATCCCACTAGATATTGTCTATTGTAATAGGGATGAACAGCTATTCACACTCTTCTGCATCTTTTCTTCCCCCCTTAAATATATATAAAATATATATTGTATATATATATGTGATTGTACATACATGCGCATACAGAATCTACTTTATATTTTAGTGGCTATATGTCTTATCACATGCATATCATGTATTGTGTTCAACTACTTTCCTTTTAAGGTACAGTAGGTTTTTTAAAAATTGCAATGATTGCTCAACATCACTCATTATTTGCAAAATTGGTACCACTTTCAGAATGGCTGCGATAATTCTGGGGCATAAGCTGTGGACCTCAGCAGAATTCATTTTGAATCAGTTCTGATTTTGAAACTTTTATACAGAGTGAAGTACCAATACAGTATACTAACACACCCTGTTAGAGACACATTGGACACATTTGCCATTCTAACATGTATCATAGTCTATGTCTATGCAGCATGCTTTGCATTGCTGTTATGATGTGTTTTATTGTAGAGATTTTTTCATTGATTTATTGGCCATACAGTGCAGCAAAGCTGATCAATCGAAAAAGCATGGAGATTTCAGCAGGATACTTCCTTTTACCTAAGTTGAGTAGCCATAAGGTTTTATTTTAGAGACAGCTTAGTAAAGCCATGATTTCCAGATTTCCTTTACCTAGAGTACCAAAGGTAAACACTTTGCCATTTTGCTTTCTCTCTTTCTCTCTAACTATGTGTTGGTATTTATACATCCTGCAGAACTGTTTGAATGTAAGTTTAACACATTATGTCATGTCACTGCTAAATACTTCACCATGGCCTAAGAACTAGGCCACTCTCCTATATAACCATAATGCCATAGACATAACCAAGGAATTCAACATGAAATTATCAATATGATAATATTGCCTAGTGTATGGCTCATATTCAGATTTTCTCATTATTTTAAAAAATGTTCTTTATAGCAGTTATTATTGCTCTTCACATCAGATCCAGGCGTTTGGCATGTTTCTTGGTGTGTGTATGTCTGTCATGCAGTCGTGTCTGACTCTCTGCAACCCCATGGACTGTAGCCCACCAGGCTTCTCTGTCCAGAATTCTCCAGGCAGGAATACTGGAGAGGGTAGTCTTTTCCTTTTCCAGCAGATCTTCCTGACCCAGAGATCCAACCCAGGCCTCCTGCACTGCAGGCAGATTCTTTACCATCTGAGCTACCAGGGAAGCCTCCTTCAATCTAGGACAGTTCTCTGGATATTTCATGTTGTTGCTATCGTGACCATAACTTGCTTGAAATGTTTAGGCCAGTTATTTATAGAACATCCCACCGTCTGGACTTTTTTCTTTTTGTCTCCTCAGGGTTAGATTCAAGTTAAAAGTTTCTTGCAAGAATATTGCATAGACGATGTTACTTCTCATTGCATCCCATCAGGAAGCAATGGGGTTTCAGGTTCTAGGATTATTGAGGATGACTCACTTAAGAGGGTTTTCCCAGCTCACTTCATCATAGTTTATATCCTTTATAATTGATGCGATATCTATGTGATCATTTTGAGATGTGTGATTCTCTTACTACTCCACAACCTTTATTCATTTGTTTTCTGGTGACGATTACTACCGGCATTAATCAACATGTTCTAGCCACAAAATGGTGATTTCAGTCTTCTGTCATAACTGTTTTGGTGCCACTCATGGATGCTTACGTTGTAATTCATTCACATGCTTAATTCTGCCAGTGGAAGCATTGTCTCTCTTTTTAAATTTATTTATTCATTTGTTTCTGGTTGCACTGGGTTTTTGTGTTTCTTTCTCTTCATGAGGGCTTTCTCTAGGTGCAGTGAGCAGGAGGTACTCTTCACTGTGGTTCATGGGCTTCTCTTGTTGCAGAGCAAGTCTCTAGGGCACTTAGGCTTCAGTAGTTGAAGCCCGTGGGCTCAGTAGTTGCAGCTCACAGGGTTTTAGTTGCTTGACAGCATGTGGAATTTTCCCAGACCAGGGATCGCAGCTGTGTCCCCACATTGGCAGGTGGATTCTTATCCACTGCACCCCATCTGATAAGTCCTGGAAGCACTGTCTCTTGTTTCCTATGTCCTGGCTATTTTCCTTGCTATCTAGCACAAGCTGTTCTGGGATTACATTGCCATTTCCTGGTTCTAAACCTGGAACCTCTGGCTGCTCCACAGGGTCCTGGATCTCTTTCCATGGGAATCATTTTTTGGAATCAATATCTGACAGCTTTTGGTATGCTCATTGCCACTGTAGTAGTCTTGTTTCTAGGCCCCTGATTCAGAGAACTATAGCCTGTAGGCTATATCCTGCCTATGGCCTATTTTTGTGCAGCCTGTGAGCTAAGAATGATTTTAACATTCTTAAAGGATTGCAAAAGCAAAACAAAATGTAACAAACACAAGCAAACATACAAAGAAATATTTTTTAAAAAGAAGAGTGTGCAACAGATATTGTATATTGCCCTTGAAGCCTAAAGAATTCATTAAGTGTCTCTTTATCAAAAAAAAATGTTTTCCAATCAATGTTTCTCAGCATATAGAGCTAAGGAAATATATTTTGAAATATTGAGCATACTATTACCACCAATTCAATTTCAGCACCATAGCTTTTCCCCCAGTCACATTCGTGACTTTCCCCCATTATGCATTTTTAACTCCCTTTTTGCAAAGAAAACCAGTTTTCCAAGAAAAATTATATATTTACTCATTTGTTCTTTCCTGTAATATATACCAAGTGATTTCAAAAATACATCAATACTGTAGACAGGGTACTGAGTTCAAATTATTCAATTAACTCCTTTTCCCCTGTAGTTATTTGATCAGTGTGACATATGCTAGATTCCTTTGTTTTTGTTTGTATTTGCTACTTTAATAAAGTGAGTCCCACAGATTTTTTTTGGTTTCCCAGTTTTTCATGCTGTACTTCAGTCTATTAATGTGAAATAACATTATGTCTAAAAAATGTATTTCATTTTAAAAAAATGCCTTATTGCTAAAAAATGCTATCCATCATCTGAGCCTTCAGTGAGTCATCATCTTTTTGCTGGTGGAGGGTCTTGCCTGAATGTGGATGGCTGCCGACTGAGCAGGGTGGTGGTTGCTGAAGTTTCGGGTGGCTGTCTTATTCTTAAAATAGGACAGCAACTAAGTTTGCTCCATTGATTGACTCTTTCTTTCATGAACAATTTCTCTAGAGCATGCAATGCTATTTGATAACATTTTACTCATAGCAGAACTTCTTTCAAATTGGAGTCAACTTTCTCAAACCCTAACTCAGCTTTATCAACTAAGTTTCAGTTCAGTTCAGTTCAGTCGCTCAGTCGTGTCTGACTCTTTGCGCACCCATGAATCGCAGCACACCAGGCCTCCCTGTCCATCACCAACTCCCAGAGTTCACTCAGACTCACATCCATCGAGTCAGTCATGCCATCCAGCCATCTCATCCTCTGTCCTCCCCTTCTCCTCCTGCTCCCAATCCCTTCCAGCATCAGAGTCTTTTCCAACGAGTCAACTCTTCACATGAGGTGGCCGAAGGACTGGAGTTTCAGCTTCAGCGTCATTCCCTCCAAAGAAATCCCAGGGTTGATCTCCTTCAGAATGGACTGGTTGGATCTCCTTGC
Organism: Ovis aries; assembly: GCF_016772045.2. Taxonomy (NCBI): domain Eukaryota; kingdom Metazoa; phylum Chordata; class Mammalia; order Artiodactyla; family Bovidae; genus Ovis; species Ovis aries. The sequence goes on from NC_056072.1 coordinate 8,760,026, forward strand.
AGCCCAAGGGACTCTCAAGAGTCTTCTCCAACACCACAGTTCAAAAGCATCAATTCTTTGGCTCTCAGCCTTCTTCACAGTCCAACTCTCACATCCATACATGACTACTGGAAAATCAACTAAGTTTACATGATATTCTAATCCTCTGTTGTCATTTCAACAGGCTTCACAGCAGCCTCGCCATCTTGAATTTGCATTTCAAGAAACCACTTGCATTTGTTCATCCCTATGAAGCCGCTCCTCATCTCTTGAGGTTGCACCAATTCAGTCACATCTTCAGGCTCTATTTCTAATTCTAGTTCTCTTGCTATTTCCACCACATCTGCAGTTACTTCCCCCACTGAAGTCTTGAAACCTCTCAAAGTCATCTATGAGAGTTCTCCTCAACTCCTGTTAATGATGATATTTTGACCTCTGCCTGTGAATCACAGATGTTCTTAATGCCGTCTAGAATGATGAATGCTTTCCAGAAGGTTTGTAGTTGACTTTGCTCAGACCCTTTAGAGGAATCACTATCTATGACAGCTGTAGCTTCATGAAATGTATTTCTTAAGTTACAACTCTTGAATGTCAAAATGACTCCTTGATTCATGGGCTGCAGAATGGATATTATATTAGCAATCTCTTTGTACATCTCCATCAGAAGTCGTGGGTGGCCAAATACATTATCAATAAGCAGTCATATTTTGAACAGCTAAAGGGGAAGAGTGAGATGGGGGAATGGCTTGGTCAGTAGAGCAGCTGGAACACATACAATTCATAGATTAAGTTCACTGTTTTACATAGGCATGGTTCACCTAGCCCTCAAACAATTATAATAGTATCATCAAAAATCACTGATCACAGGTCACCATAACCAACATAGAAATAATGAAAAACTTGAAATATGGCAAGAATTACCAAAATGTGACACAGAGATGCCATATTAAAAAAAAATGCTGTTAGAAAATGGTGCAAATAGACTTGCTGGACACAAGGTTGCCACAAACCTTCTTTTGTAAAAAATGCAATATCTGCATGGTATATTAAAGCAAAGTGTGATAACACAGGTGTGCCTGTATTATTTCTCAGTGTGGAGGTGAAACTTTAAGGTACATTTCCAGAAGTGGGATAGCTCAAAGACTAAGTAATGAATATGCACTTTGGGCAAACATTGCCAATTCTCACCCCTATGGGTTTTTTTTTTTTTTTTCCCATTTCTTACTGCATCAGCAATCTATGAATATGCCTTTCCCAACAGACTTATCAACAGAGTGAGTTGTGCTAATCAATCTCTTGAATTTTTGCCAATTTGGTAGGTGAAAAATGATATCTCAGTTTAGTTTTAATTTGAGTTCCTTTTAATTATAAGTTGCACGCATATTCGTATGTTAAAGGACAATTTATCTCCTTCTCATGTAATGACTATTTCTGTGTTTTACTCATTTTTTAAAGTCAGCTTTTAGGTAAAAGACCTTAGTTCTTAATTAATAGCACGTATAAGAGGAATCTTAATTGAATCTGGCTCCATGCACTAAAGTAAATAAAAGTTTTAATTTCTCTTGGGCACTGTGACTCAGATGAAGAACAAATATTTTTCTTAAAATAAACAAATAACTCCTCCAACAGATAGAGCTTTGACCTTGAGTCCTTCTTTTAAGGCTCTTCCACAAGCAAATAAAAGATAATGCAATTGACAATGATCATGAATTGAGTGCACAGGTGCTGACTGGAGGCTTTATGACAATCTAGAATGAGAAACTGTGGATCACCTCATGAAATGCACAAAGTGAAAGAATATAAATTACCTTTAAGGAACATCAAAGACTCAGCACAGGTCCCTTGTAGACTAGAGCCAAAGCTGCCAAGTCCCTCGATGTTTGGCAGTTTCCCAGTCCTATCAGAGATGCCAAAGGACCAGAGGCAAATGGCTGTAATTCATTCTAGAAAGGCCTTCCCTTCATTTCACAGTGCAGTGGAGGAAATACACTCATCAGGCAAAAAATTCAAATCTAGGTGATAATAAGAAGACCTACAAGCCATGGTGAAACAGACAAAAAATACAGTTAAAAAATAGAAAAAAAAAATCATAAGCTAACATTTCAACAGGATGGCTCTCAGGTTCCTGAGAGAGACATTTTGTTTTGGGGGGTTGTAAAATGAGAAGAGGCTGGGAGAAGAAATTCCACCTCAAAGGAGTAGAAATTCTCTCAGAAAATGGAGGTAACAACCCTACAGTCAGGAAGAAACCTATGAAGATTAGTCAAATTGAGATGAAGTTAAAGTCAACTTGGTCAGACATCAGAAAAATGAAGAACTAAAACCATAGTGAGATTTAACCACCATGCCACTAGAAGGGTTAGCATTTTTATTTTTAAATAAAAGTAAAGTACAGGAAATGTCATTTTGTTGGGAACATGAAGCAACTGGAATGTCCCTAAACTGTTGGTCAGAGTGTAGCACTTCAGGAAAGTGCTTGGATGTATCTGCTAAAGCTGAATATTCACATGTACCAAGCCCAGCAATTCCGCTCCTAGGTATGTATTCAAGAAACACATCATGTATGTGTGTACATGGAACATCATGGAATATGTTCATAGTGAGTTTATTCATAGTAGTTGTTTACTTGAAAAACAACCCACATATTAGTAGGAAAATGGAAAACCTGATGGTGTTATAGTCCTATAATATAGTAATATAAGTGAATGAACACAAACACAATATCAAATGAAACAGAGCAAAACATGGATGAGTGTATACCATATGGTTGCATCCATATGAAATTCATAAATGGTCAGAACTAATATATAGGCATAGAAGTTGGGATTGTGGTTTGCTTTAATGAAGATAAAGCAAGCAGAAACATTACCAACAAAAGTCCATCTAGTCAAAGCTATGGTTTTTCCAGTAGTCATGTATGGATGTGAGAGTTGGACCATAAAGCTGAGCACTGAAGAACTGAAGCTTTTGGACTGTGCTGTTGAAGAAGACTCTAGAGAGTCCCTTGGACAGCAAGGAGAACAAACCTGTCTATCCTAAAGGAAACCAGTCCTGAATATTCATTGGAAGAACTGATGCTGAAGCTGAAGCCCCAGTACTTTGGCCACCAGATGTGAAGAACTGACTCATTTGAAAAGACCTTGATGCTGGGAAGGACTGAAGGCAGGAGGAGAAGGGGATGACGGGATGAGATGGCTGGATGGCATCACTGACTCGATGCACATGAGTTTGATCAAGCTGTGGGAGCTGGTGATGGACAGGGAAGCCTGGCGTGCTGCAGTCCATGGAGTCGCAAAGAGTCGGATACGACTGAGCGACTGAACTCAGCTGAACTTAATGAACATGGTGGGTCTGATGGGAGTGAGCCTGAGGGAGAGCTTCAGGTGTTTTCCAATATTCTCTCCTTGATCTGACTGGTATTTATAATTGATATAAGTGGTTACCATTTGTGAAAATGTACCCTTAGGACTTGTCCATTTTTCTGTATGTATGTGATAGCACAAAAATGAACTTGCTGAGTCTAAGAATTCTTATTCCTACATTGGAAAAAAAAAAAATTCGCATGGCCTAAAAGTTGACTGTTGTTAACTCAGGACAATCTAGACCCAGATTTTAAGTGAAAAACAGCCAAAGACTGTCAGCTCATTTTGATCACAAGCAGGCAGGCTACTTGTGCATAAAAAAAGTCCAGTTCTTGAGTAATCATCCCCTTAACTTGTTTTATAAACGTGGAGCCGTCACTCCACCAGGGAAGGTGATGATAACTGTCACTTTTGTTGTTACTGTTGTTTTATTGTAGGCATTCTAAAATTAGAGGCAAATAACTTCTGGAGCTTGGAGTTTATTGCATTTTCTCACTTTGCTTATCTTAAGCTATAACATCTCAGTGGAAATAGAGCACTTCCTAGTTTTCCTTTCAGATGCTCCCAGTAAAACAACACTGGAATCCTCCCCATCCCCCCCCCCCCCCCCCGCCTTTTTTTTCTTTTACTATCTTTAGAGCAAGAACATTGGCTCATATAAGAAAAGTGTGGTTCAAATTCCACATCTTTAACTTTGTTACACGTGCTTTGTGAGTAATAATAACCTTTTGACTAATAGTTTCCTTACTAATATGTAGATAAAACAATCTCTTTTCAAGATGAATGTGAATTTTAAAATAATATTGTTTTAACCTTCCTGGCTATGACTCCATCTATACCTTAGAAGTAACGGTGTGGTTTGGGATGGTGAGAAGGGATGGGGATTAAATATTTGTCTTTTAAAGGCAAGCTGTCAATTCTTGGCTGTCTTTTGCATGTGTGCCTCTCCAATACCCCAGTTAATATTTACAATCCAAATGAAAATGCATTCCTTGGCTTGAAGGAGGCAGTCCCAACTAGACCATCGTCTTCCTCCAGTTTTCTGCACTTCGATTAAATTTTATGTGACGGAGGACATTATTTCACATTTGATGAACATTTAGGAGGTTAACTAACATGTGTTTATGGTACCTTATTCCCCCAAGTTACATTCTGCTAATAAAGTGTGTGTACAAACTTACCAGTAACCCAATTATAATCCAATCATTCATTCATTTCATTCAACACACATGCCTAAAGCTAGATACTGTGGTGGGCACTCAGATTTCTACCACTAACTCCAGAATTTCAGCAGCAGCTTTGAGGTAAAAAAAGACACGTTAAAAAAAAAAAAAAAGTAAATAAGCCAAAGATTACTTATCAACGTGGCCTTCAAGTTCCCTTCAGTTTGGCTAAACTTTACTGAGGTTTCTTCTTCACCATAACCCCTTTCCCTATGTTTTAGGTCCTTTAAGATGTAAACCTTCTTCCAGTCTCCTCCAGTTTTACAGCCAGGACTGTCTCAATGACCTTTGAAATGTAATTAGGAAGATAGGGTCCCTGTTTCCTGGAATCCATGGGAAGGTACAAGCCTAAATGGATAAGAAACAAATGCTTATCTCTCATACGGAGCAAAATGCAATCTAAAAAGATACATGCACCCCAGTGTTCACTGCAGCACTATTTACAATAGCCAGGACATGCAAGAAACCTAAATGTCCCTCGGTGGAGAAATGGATAAAGAAGATATGAAACATACAGTGGAATGTTACTCAGCCATAAAATGAAATAATGTCATTTGCAGTGACATGGATGGACCTCAAGATTGTCATACTGAATGAAATAAGTAAGACAGTGAAAGGCAAATATCATTTCATATTGCTTATATGTAGAATCTGTAAAAATGATACAAATGAACCTATTTACAAAACAGAATTAGAGTCACAGATGTAGAAAACAAACATTGTTACCAACAGGGAAAGGGAGAGGGGGTAAATTGTGAGATTGAGAGTGATATATAAAGTAGGTAACCAGCAAGGACCTATTGTATAGCACAGGGGATACTACTCAGCACTTGGTAATGATGTATGCAGGGATAGAGTCTAAAAGTGGATATATGTATATGAGTACTAATTCACTTTGCTGTACCGCAGAAAGTAACACATTGTAAAGCAACTATAATAAAATTTAATAATAATTGAAAAAACAAAAGCAGATGGCCTAATCCCCTTGACCTCCGTCCTCAAGTCCGCCAGCATTTTTCCATCTCTGGCCCCAATTGCTTAGAAACTCCCCTCCCTTCTGTTTCAGCAGAGTTGAGTCCAGTCTCTCTCCCCTATTGCAATATTGTCTTGGCCTCTGTTACAGTAGTCTTGCATGAAACCTTCCTTGCCCGTTTCACTCACATTGTGCAGGTTTTCTTTGACATGGCTAAAGAGGGTGAGCACTTTTACATGAACACTTAGGTACTCATATTTTGGTGAAATATCTGCTTAAGACTTTCCCATATTTTTTAATTGTAGCTTTTGCCTTTTTTTAAATGACCCATAGGTATATTATCACCTGGGTCTGCATGCTTTTTTGATATGTGTATTTCAATGCATTGCAGAGTCACTTTCACATAAATCAAGAGACTGTATGTATATGGCCTGGGTCTGCACACTGTTTTGTTCTCTTCAACTTATTGCTTAACCATATGCCAAAGCCATTCAATCTTTTATTTTTAACTGAAGTCTATTTATTTACAATGTTGTATTAGTATTTATTCTTAATTATTGGAACTGTTGGAGTGGAAGCAATTTTCCTCAGCCCTTCTTCTGGCTGGTCTAAGAACTAAACTGACATGATACAGATTATCAGGAGAAAATCAAGTGAAGTTTAATAACATATATACCATGGGAGGCACAGTGGTAATCTGCCTGCCTTTTCAGAAGATGCAGGTTTGATCCCTGGGTTGGGAAGATGCCCTGGAGATGGAAATGGCAACCCGCTCCAGTATTTTGAATGTACGCGTGTGCGCGCGTGCGCGTGCGCGCACACACACACACACACACACACACACACACACACACAGAGGGAGAGACCCAGGAGAACTGAATAACTCACCAAAAAAGAGGATATTGAGATGTTGAGGGTGGGGAAGAGTCTGTTATGGGAGGTGAGCAGGAAAGCACAGAAAATAAAGGCGTGGTGGTTGTGCGGATTTAATCATCACCTTCCCACTTGAGAGAGTTTCTAGAGGTCTGGTCCTCCTCCTCTTCCCTTGGAGGGAGACCACCTTACAAATGGATTTCCCTTATAAGTGTAAATGTTTCTTACAAAAGAATAGGGATAACCTACTTGGTTTTCAGAGTTTTCCCCATGTCTACTCTTTCACAGAAAATAACCGGCTTGAAATATGTTAGTATGCCAGAAAGACACATTTTGAGTTGGTGAATTTCACTTCCCTGCAGAACTTTATAATAAGACACGATGTTTGGTAGTGTGAGTGTTCTCCATTTGTTCCTCCACTCCAAGATTGTCTTGGCTGCTCTTGGTCCTTCGCATTTCCATACACATTTTAGAATCAACTTGTAAATTTATGCAAACACATCCATATGCTGGAATATTGATTGGGATTGCATCGAATCTATTGGCTAACTCGGTGAGTTTCACATTTTTAGATATTCTTGTTTATGAACATAGCATAGCTCTCCTTTTATTTAAGAGTTTTGATTTATCCTAAAGGTGTTTTATTTTCTATGTAGAGATACTGCATGCATTTTGGTAGATTGAGTCCTAAGGTAGTTGATGTTTTTGATGTCTTTGAAAATCATATTTTAAGATTTTCATTTTTTAAATATATTTACTGCTTTCAATTGAACTGTAGTGGATTTACAATTTTGTTTTAGTATCAGGCGTACAACATAGTCATTCAGCTATGTGTACACGTATGTGTGCACACACACAAACACACATAATTTATCCCTTCCCCCCCGTTTCCCTCTTGGTAACCATAGATTTGTTCTCTCTGTCTATGGGTCCACTTATATTTTTAAAAAAATATCATTTGTATCATATTTTTTTAAGATTCCACATATAAGCAATATCATGTTTGATATTTATCTTTGGTTTTAGATAATTACCTCTGGCTTACTTCATTTACGATTTTCATTTTTCTATTGTCTCTTACTGGTAGATAAAAACATACATTTTATATTGACTTTGAAAACAATGACCTTGTAAAAGCAGTTCGAGATTTCTAAATTTATCTATATATATTTAAACATGTCCTATGTTTATAACCATGTTGGTGAAAGTGAAAGTTTTATTTCTTCCTTTTCAATTCATTTCCAAGCATGTGTATATATGTAATTATTACATACATGTATATACAACGTGTGTGTGTTTTGCCTTTAGTATTGGCTAGGACCTTCAGTACAATATTGAATAGGAGTAGTTGGAGGGGGCATTTTTGTTTCATTCTGGATCAGAAAGAAATTTCTAGATACTTGACCATTAAGCGTGTTTACTATATGTGTTGTTGTTTTTCCAGTATATGACTTTTATCATATTAATGAAGTCCCTTCCCTTGCAGTAATAGTTTGCTAAGAGGTTTTTATAAGAACTAATCTAAGGCTTCATTCTTGCTAAGTGCTGGTCCCTTTTCAGTTTGTTTTGCTCTGGTAGCATAGAACATTAAATACTTGGACTAAAATTTTGGGTGTACAGAAAGACTGGTCCTCTTCACCAAGCCTTGAACTCTATTTTTTAATGACATTCTCACTGTTTTGAGACTACTGAAAACTGTACAGACAATTTCATTTAGCTGCAACTATCTTCTGGACGTCTTAGAATCATATTCCGTCACCAAGTAGAAATCACTGAAGGACATTTCTAGGGGAAATGCTGAAAAGAATTTTAGGTTTTTACCAACCTGGCATTTTGACTCCCTCAAATCTTAGATGCCTTGAGTGTGTGTGTGTGTGTGTGTGTGTGTGTGTGTGTGTGTGCGTGTACACGCACGCACATGTGCGTGCTCAGTCTTGTCCAACTCTGTGGCCCGCCAAGCTCCTCTATCCATGGGATTTCCCAAGTTAAGAAAACTGGAGTGGGTTGCCTTTTCCTGCTCTGGGGATCTTCTCAACCTACGGATAGAACCTGTGTCTCTTGTGTCTCCTTCATTGGCAGATGGATTCTTTACTACTAGTGCTACCAAGGAAGCCATCTTAGATGCCTTGGTTATTCTTGAATCCCTTCCAGAGTCTTCAAAATTCAGCTCCCCTGTTGCCTGGAGGTTTAGAAGTAAAGGCTACTGTTTTATTTGACTGCTAATTGTGTGCTTCTACTATAAATATACCATTGTCTTATATACTGTGAATGGGATGATGAACTGTCCCATTCTCTAGAAAGAGAGTCCGTCTGATGGGGTGTTAGAGAAATAATAATATACATTATTACATGCAGATAGTGTTCCAATCAGACATTAGAAGAGTCAGTCACTCCACTGAGAACCCATGTTGGGACACTTTATCAAAACATTTATATTTGTTTGCATGCTGGACAGGAATGGCTGCCTAACTTGATGGATGCCAGGGGTTAGCAACACAAATACCCCGAGTTCTAATCTGAATTCTGACATAGCATATTTGCATTCATGAACAAACTGGCCTAGTAGAAGCACCTGTTGAGAGCTGGAAGGGACTGTTAGATCACACTGTTTAGTATTCTCCCTGAAGTCCAGAGAGGGTGCCCAACTCATACAGCTGGCCGGATGGAACAAGTCTAGGATCCAAGGTTCAGCCTTCCTAGGTCATATTGTCTTAATATTTTAGATGTGGAGCACAGTGCTTTCACAAGCATCAAAGGGGAAAAGCACGTTCATGTATGGATAAAGTTCCTTTTCTTAGGAATATTGATTGGTTCAGAATAGAATTGCAAATTTCACTACTTTAAAGCTGGTGCTGGACTGCAAAAGAAACCAAAGTAAAACGTTTCCTCTTATTTAATTAAAAAGCCCAAGATCTAACCGCTTTTTCAGATTCTGATATGGTAAGCACTGTCTCTCTCCAGTCCATTCTCTTTTCCAGTCACTATGATTGATCTGTATTAATAGATACATTTTACATTTCAATGAACCACCAACTGGTATACACACATACTTTTAATTTATATGCAGAAGAAATATAGTCATATTCCTTTCCTTTTATTCTATTTTATTCAAGAATATGTCAATCAGGATCTGCTACATTGGTCCAGGTTCAGAGCTACCACTTTGAAAGAACATTGATCTACAAACTGGTCAGTTATCCTTCCAAATCATCTTACTCAATGTACAGTCAGAATCTTCGAGTACATAAAGCTTTCTATGACCTGCCGCCATCTCCCAGCAGTACTTGGGTACACATTCCTCCACTCTGAGTGAACTCTTTCATACAGTTTCCCATACAGCCTCTTCCTGTCATCCGTTTCCAGATAGTTTTCAGTATTTGCCTTATGCACCTTCCATACCTTCTTTGAGACACCTTCCATACCTTCCAATCTGATTTTAATTTCTCTCCATGGTTTGCTTATTCTGTCATCAGGGAATATTACTGATGGTCATTCACTGAGCACATAGTGATGCCAGGAACTGTGTTACTGCAGAACTCTATGTTATAAATATTAATATAACCTCTCTGGATTAGATGGTAACTGTAGTTTGGAAAAGTGGTATAACTTACATAGGTAATGCTGCTGGTGAACCGTAGATCAGTGGCTTGAACTCAAGCAAACTGATGCCAGAGTTTTTTTGTTTTTGTTTTTGTTTTTTTAGTTTTTTATTTTTTTAATTTTAAAATCTTTAATTCTTCCAGGCGTTCCCAAACATGAACCCCCCTCCCACCTCCCTCCCCATAACATGTCTGTGGGTCTTCCCCATGCACCAGCCGCAAGCATGCTGCATCCTGCGTCAGACATAGACTGGCGATTCAATTCTTACATGATAGTATACATGTTAGAATGTCGTTCTCCCAAATCATCCCACCCTCTCCCTCTCCCTCTGAGTCCAAAAGTCCGTTATAAACATCTGTGTCTTTTTTGCTGTCTTGCATACAGGGTCGTCATTGCCATCTTTCTAAATTCCATATATATGTGTTAGTATACTGTATTGGTGTTTTTCTTTCTGGCTTACTTCACTCTGTATAATTGGCTCCAGTTTCATCCATCTCATCAGAACTGATTCAAATGAAATCTTTTTAACAGCTGAGTAATACTCCATTGTGTATATGTACCAAAGCTTTCTTATCCATTCATCTGCTGATGGACATCTAGGTTGTTTCCATGTCCTGGCTATTATAAACAGTGCTGCGATGAACATTGGGGTACATGTGTCTCTTTCAATTCTGGTTTCCTCAGTGTGTATGCCCAGCGGTGGGATTGCTGGGTCATAAGGTAGTTCTATTTGCAATTTTTTAAGGAATCTCCGCACTGTTCTCCATAGTGGCTGTACTAGTTTGCATTCCCACCAACAGTGTAGGAGGGTTCCCTTTTCTCCACACCCTCTCCAGCATTTATTGCTTGCAGATTTTTGGATCGCAACCATTCTGAATGATGTGAAGTGGTACCTCATTGTGGTTTTGATTTGCATTTCTCTAATAATGAGTGATGTTGAGCATCTTTTCATGTGTTTGTTAGCCATCTGTATGTCTTCTTTGGAGAAATGTCTATTTAGTTCTTTGGCCCATTTTTGATTGGGTCGTTTATTTTTCTGGAATTGAGCTGCATAAGTTGCTTGTATATTTTTGAGATGAGTTGTTTGTCAGTTGCTTCATTTGCTATTATTTTCTCCCATTCAGAAGGCTGTCTTTTCACCTTGCTTATATTTTCCTTTGTTGTGCAGAAGCTTTTAATTTTAATTAGATCCCATTTGTTTATTTTTGCTTTTATTTCCAGTATTCTGGGAGGTGGATCATAGAGGATCCTGCTGTGATTTATGTCTGATAGTGTTTTGCCTATGTTCTCCTCTAGGAATTTTATAGTTTCTGGTCTTACATTTAGATCTTTAATCCATTTTGAGTTTATTTTTGTGTGCGGTGTTAGAAAGTGATCTAGTTTCATTCTTTTACAAGTGGTTGACCAGTTTTCCCAGCACCACTTGTTAAAGAGATTGTCTTTACTCCATTGTATATTCTTGCCTCCTTTGTCAAAGATAAGGTGTCCATATGTGTGTGGATTTATCTCTGGGCTTTCTATTTTGTTCCATTGATCTATATGTCTGTCTTTATGCCAGTCCCATACTGTTTTGATGAGTGTGGCTTTGTAGTAGAGCCTGAAGTCAGGCAAGTTGATTCCTCCAGTTCCATTGTTATTTCTCAAGATTGCTTTGGCAATTCGAGGTTTTTGTATTTCCATACAAATCTTGAAATTATTTGTTCTAGTTCTGTGAAAAATATGGCTGGTAGCTTGTTAGGGATTGCTTTGAATTTGTAAATTGCTTTGGGTAGTATACTCATTTTCACTATATTGATTCTTCCGATCCATGAACATGGTATATTTCTCCATCTATTAGTGTCCTCTTTGATTTCTTTCATCAGTGTTTTATAGTTCTCTATATATAGGTCTTTAGTTTCTTTAGGTAGATTTATTCCTAAGTATTTTATTCTTTTCGTTGCAATGGTGAATGGAATTGTTTCCTTAATTTCTTTTTCTACTTTCTCATTATTCGTGTATAGGAATGCATCTGCAAACAGTGACAGTTTTACTTCTTCTTTTCCAATTTGGATTCCTTTTATTTCTTTTTCTGCTCTGATAGCTGTGGCCAAAACTTACAGAACTATGTTGAATAGTAGCGGTGAAAGTGGGCACCCTTGTCTTGTTTCTGACTTTAGGGGAAATGCTTTCAATTTTTCACCATTGAGGATAATGTTTGCTGTGGGTTTGTCATAGATAGCTTTTATTATGTTGAGGTATGTTCCTTCTATTCCTGCTTTCTGGAGAGTTTTTATCATAAATGGATGTTGAATTTTGTCAAAGGCCTTCTCTGCATCTATTGAGATAATCATATGGTTTTTATTTTTCAGTTTGTTAATGTGGTGAATTACATTGATTGATTTGCGGATATTGAAGAATCCTTGCATCCCTGGGATAAAGCCCACTTTGTCATGGTGTATGATCTTTTTAATGTGTTGTTGGATTCTGATTGCTTGAATTTTGTTGAGGATTTTTGCATCTATGTTCATCAGTGATATTGGCCTGTAGTTTTCTTTTTTTGAGACATCTTTGTCAGGTTTTGGTATTAGGGTGATGGTGGCCTCATAGAATGAGTTTGGAAGTTTACCTTCCTCTGCAATTCTGGAAGAGTTTGAGTAGGATAGGTGTTAGCTCTTCTCGAAATTTTTGGTAGAATTCAGCTGTGAAGCTGTCTGGACCTGGGCTTTTTTTTTGCTGGAAGATTTCTGATTTATAGTTTCAATTTCCGTGCTTGTGATGGGTCTGTTAAGATTTTCGATTTCTTCCTGGTTCAGTTTTGGAAAACTGTACTTTTCTAAGAATTTGTCCATTTCTTCCACGTTGTCCATTTTATTGGCATACAACTGCTGATAGTAGTCTCTTATGATCCTTTGTATTTCTGTGTTGTCTGTTGCGATCTCTCCATTTTCATTTCTAATTTTATTGATTTGATTTTTCTCTCTATGCTTCTTGATGAGTCTGGCTAATGGTTTGTCAATTTTATTTATCCTTCCAAAGAACCAGCTTTTGGCTTTGTTGATTTTTGCTATGGTCTCTTTTGTTTCTTTTGCATTTATTTCTGCCCTAATTTTTAAGATTTCTTTCCTTCTACTAACTCTGGGGTTCTCCAATTCTTCCTTTTCTAGTTGCTTTAGTTGTAGAGTTAGGTTATTTATTTGACTTTTTTCTTGTTTCTTGAGGTATGCCTGTATTGCTATGAACTTTCCTCTTAGCACTGCTTTTATAGTGTCCCACAGGTTTTGGGTTGTTGTGTTTTCATTTTCATTCGTTTCTATGCATATTTTGATTTCTTTTTGATTTCTTCTGTGATTTATTGGTTATTCAGAAGTGTGTTGTTCAACCTCCATATGTTGGAATTTTTACTAGTTTTTCTCCTGTAATTGAGATCTAATCTTAATGCATTATGGTCAGAAAAGATGCTTGGAATGATTTCGATTTTTTTGAATTTATCAAGTTTAGATTTATGGCCCTGGGTGTGATCTATCCTGGAGAAGGTTCCATGAGCACTTGAAAAAAGGTGAAATTCATTGTTTTGGGGTGAAATGTCCTATAGATATCAATTAGGTCTAACTGATCTAATGTATCATTTAAAGTTTGCGTTTCTTTGTTAATTTTCTGTTTAGTTGATCTGTCCATAGGTGTGAGTGGGGTATTAAAGTCTCCCACTGTTATTGTGTTATTGTTGATTTCCCCTTTCATACTTGTTAGCATTTGTCTTACATATTGCAGTGCTCCTATATTGGGTGCATATATATTTATAATTGTTATATCTTCTTCTTGGATTGTTCCTTTGATCATTTTGTAGTGGCCTTCTTTGTCTCTTTTCACAGCCTTTGTTTTAAAGTCTATTTTATCGGATATGAGTATTGCCACTCCTGCTTTCTTTTGGTCTCTATTTGCGTGGTATATCTTTTTCCAGCCCTTCACTTTCAGTCTGTATGTGTCCCTTGTTTTGAGGTGGGTCTCTTGTAAGCAGCATATAGAGGGGTCTTGTTTTTGTATCCATTCGGCCAGTCTTTGCCTTTTGGTTGGGGCGTTCAACCCATTTACGTTTAAGGTAATTATTGATAAGTATGATCCCGTTACCATTTACTTTATTGTTTTGGGTTTGGGTTTATACACCCTTTTGTGTTTCCTGTCTAGAGAATATCCTTTAGAATTTGTTGGAGAGCTGGTTTGGTGGTGCTGAATTCTCTCAGCTTTTGCTTGTCTGTAAAGCTTTTGATTTCTCCTTCGTATTTGAATGAGATCCTTGCTGGTACAGTAATCTGGGCTGTAGGTTATTTTCTTTCATCACTTTAAGTATGTCTTGCCATTCCCCCCTGGCCTGAAGAGTTTCTATTGAAAGACCAGCTGTTATCCTTATGGGAATCCCCTTGTGTGTTATTTGTTGTTTTCCCTTGCTGCTTTTAATATTTTTTCTTTGTGTTTGATCTTTGTTAATTTGATTAATATGTGTCTTGGAGTGTTTCGCCTTGGGTTTATCCTATTTGGAACTCTCTGTGTTTCTTGGACTTGGGTGATTATTTCCTTCCCCATTTTAGGGAAGTTTTCAACTATTATCTCCTCAAGGATTTTCTCATGATCTTTCTTTCTGTCTTCTTCTTCTGGGACTCCTATAATTCGAATATTGGAGTGTTTCATATTGTCCTGGAGGTCTCTGAGATTGTCCTCATTTCTTTTAATTTGTTTTTCTTGTTTCCTCTCTGATTCATTTATTTCTACCATTCTATCTTCTATTTCACTAATCCTGTATTCTGCCTCCGTTATTCTACAATTTGTTGCCTCCAGAGTGTTTCTGATCTCATTTATTGCGTTATTCATTATATATTGGCTCTTTTTAAATTTCTTCTAGGTCCTTGTTAAACCTTTCTTGCATCTTCTCAATCCTTGTCTCTAGGCTATTTATCTGTGATTCTATTTTGATTTCAAGATTTTGGATCATCTTCACTATCAATATTCAGAATTCCTTCTCAGGTAGATTCCCTACTTCTTCCTCTTTTGTTTGGTTTGGTGGGCAACTCTCCTGTTCCTTTACCTGCTGAGTATTCCTCTGTCTCTTCATCTTGGTTATATTGCTGCGTTTGGGGTGGCCTTTTTATATTCTGGTAATTTGTGGAGTTCTCTTTATTATGGAGCTTCCTCACTGTGGGTGGGGTTCTATCAGTGGCTTGTCAAGGTTTCCTGGTTAGGGAGGCTTGTGTTGGAGTTCTGGTGGGTGGAGCTGGGTTTCTTCTCTCTGGAGTGCAGTGGAGTGACCCATAATGGGTTATGAGACATCAAAGGTTTTGGAATAATTTTGAGCTGCCTGTATATTGAAGCTCAGGGGAGAGTTCCTGTGTTGCTGGAGAATTTGAGTGGTATGTCTTGTTTTGGAATTTGTTGGCCCTTGGGTGGAGCTTGGTTTCGGTGTAGGTATGAAGGCATTTGATGAGCTCCTATTGCTTACTGTTCCCTGAATTCAAGAGTTCTCTAATGTTTTCAGGCTTTGGATTTAAGCCTTCTGCTTCTGGTTTTCAGTTTTATTTTTACAGTAGCCTCTAGACTTCTCCATCTATACATCACTGATGATAAAACATCTAGGTTAAAGATGAAAAGTTTCTCCACATTGAAGGACACTCAGAGAGGTTCACTGAGTTACAAGGAGAAGAGAAGATGGAGGAGGTAGTTAGAGGTAACTGGAATGAGATGCGATGAGATCAAAAGAGAGAGCAAGCTAGCCAGTAGTCACTTCCTTATGTGCGCTCTATAGTCTGGACTGCTCAGAGGTATTTACGGAGTTATATGGGGAAGAGGAGAGGGAGGAAGTAGACAGAGGTGGCCAGGAGGATAAGAGAGAGGAATGAGAAGGAGAGAGACAAATCCTGCCAGTAACCAGTTCCTTAGGTGTTCTCCACCGTCTGGAACACACAGAGATTCACAGAGTTGGATAGAGAAGAGATGAGGGAGAAAAGAGACAGAGGCCACCTGGTGGAGAAAAAGGAGAGTCCCAAGGAGGAGAGAGTGGTCAAGCCAGTAATCTCGCTCTCAGGTAAACTTGGGTAGTGAAGTTTGGGTTTTTAAATGTACAAAATTGACAACAAAAACCTAAGAGCAAAGATTAAAAATCTGTTTTTTAAGACAATGGTCTGCTTTTCTGGTTGCCTGATGTCCTCTGCCAGCCTATAGAAGTTGTTTTGTGGAGTTTGCTCGGCGTTGAAATGTTCTTTTGAGGAATTTGTGAGGGAGAAAGTGGTCTTCCCGTCCTATTCCTCCGCCATCTTTACACTTCCTCACCCAGAGTTCTTTTTTTAATAATTGATTTTTTAATTGGAGGAAAATTGCTTTTCAATGATGTGTTGGTTTCTGCCATACAACAATGTGAATGGGCCATAATTATACATATATAATTTAGCCTTGAGCCTCCCTTCCCTCCCCCCAGTCCTAGAGTTCTTGATTTTATTTTTTTTTTTAATATAAGTTGAGCACCTAAGAATTGATGCTTTTGAACTGTGGTATTGGAGGAGACTCTTGAGAGTCCCTTGGACTGCAAGGAGATCCAACCAGTCCATCCTAAAGGAAGTCAGTCTTAAATAGTCATTGGAAGGACTGATGCTGAAGCTGAAACTCCAATACTTTGGCCACCTTATGCAAAGGACTGACTCAGTGGAAAAGACCCTGATGCTGGGAAAGATTGAGGGCAGGAGGAGAAGGGGACAACAGAGGATGAGGTGGTTGGATGGCATCACCTACTCCATGGACATGAGTTTGAGCAAGCTCCAGGGGTTTGTGATGGACAGGGAAGCCTGGTGTGCTGCAGTCCATGGAGTTGCAAAGAGTCAGATACAACTGAGTGACTGAACTGAGCTGAACTGAATGTTTATTTCACTCATTGCTCATTTATTTGGCTGCATCGGGTCTTAGTTGCGGCACCTGGGATCTCTGGTCTTGGTTGGGGTGTGGGGAATCTCTCAGTTGCATCATGCAGACTCTTAGTTGCAGCGTGTGGGACCTAGTTCCCTAACCAAGGGTTGAACCAGACCCCTTACACTGAGAGCAGGGAATCTTAGCCATTGGACCACCAGAGAAATCCCTAGGGTTCTTGCTTTTAAACTTAAACCTTGCTTGAGGAATCAAAGGGACAAAAACAACATTTATTTCACTCAGTTATCCTACTCCAATCCCACAATTTAAATTGATCTCTATGTGTGTCTTAGTCCCTGGTTAGATGACTCAGGATTTGTTTTTTAATTGTATGAATTCCACACCCTTTCTGTACACTCCTTTAATATGCTATTTACATGGATGTGGGATACATGTCCCAGGTGACATTAGAACCACATGGTGTTGCCTTTTCCTCCTGACTTGCGCCTTGGAGACCTAGTGTAGGCTGCTCACTGGACCTGTGGCTTATAAAGCTGGGCTGGTTCCATCCCTGGGTGTTCTCTTGGTATTTGTCACGGAAGCCTTTGAGTGCTGTAACTCAGCTTAGTCAAGGATTGGTAATTCTTCTAATGAGCTCATCACCGCAGCAATCTCAAGGGCTGCAGAGTCCTAGGATCTTGACTATATCCTCCACTGTGCTGCAGGCTCACCTCTGTTGTCTGGTCAGCTCACCCTCATCACAGAGGGGGTGACTTGCTGCCACAATACTGTCCACTCTGTCAGGGTCACACAGGAAATTCTTAGGCTCCCAAACCACATGGAAGTTAAAGGAGGCTCGGAGACCTAACGGAGGTCCTTTGTGCATGACTGCTTCATCAATTTCTCAATTTCTCTGTTTTACTTAGCACCTTATGAATTCTATCTTAGAAATCTTTGCCTACCCCAGGATTGAGAAGATAGTCTCTTTTCCTTTGTTGAAAAATCTATACTTTGTATCGAAATCTATGATCCATTCCTTTCTGCCTGCACCCCACCCAATCCACCAAATAATTTTTCAAGCTAGAAAGGCCAGGTTTCCTCCACCTCACACCCTTATCCTCCCTACCCCAGGCATAGAGTAAACACTATGATCTTATCCGCCAAGACACTCTCTAGATATGTTTACAAGAAAGAAACTTAGAAATTCCTTCTTTCTTGCCATAAAACCTAGTTCTCATCTACTCTTTTGCAGGCAACCCTTATGTCTGTTTTAGATAACCAAAACTATTTTTTTAAACTCTATGTTTTTGTCTCTACCTCTTGCAGTCTGCCTCTTGCTTAGGGAAAAGACAATGTACACAAACATTTAAAAGAAAAAAAAAGTCATTCATATATTTGAAAAAGAACCATCTCCATTACGCAAAGCTTCGAGCGATTGTGTAATGAATGGATTCTTCAGAAATGAAGGTACATGAAGGAATACATGAAAACCTACTGCACAGACCAGAGGCTTTGGTGGAAAATAAAAATATCAGAGTGGACAAAAACACAAGGGGGATGTGCAGGCTATAGCTGCACTGAAAGGAGAAAAGGGAATCAGTGCCTGGGCAGATTGGGGTTAAAAAAAGCAAAACAATTGTTTGATACTGGAATGGAGAGATGACTGTGATTATCAGCTAGAGAAACATAGGGACAGGTTATTAGAGGCCAGAAAACTTATTTCTTCTCTGAAATCAGTCTAAATGAAGTTCTCATAGTCTTCCAGCATTTCAAATGTTGATCATGTTAAAGTTATACTTGTTTATATCTCTAGAAGCTACTGTAGTGGTATAATATAGTGCCATTTATATGGAAACAAACTAGAATTAGTAATATATTGTCACGAATTATAGTTTATTATTCTTACCATGTGTAAATTCAGTTTCCTTAATTTATTACAGAATTAATTCTGTTTATATGTGCTACACTTGTGAGATACAAAGATTCAAGAAGTTTACAGTTTAGTGAGTAGCCCTGTAACATAACTGGACATAAGAATACAATACTCTGGGTGGAAACCTCCACAGGCTATTATAACAGATTTCTAAATGAGGGTGTGGCTGAGTTCAGGATTAAATAACAAATGTGAGCTCATGGACCTTCTCCATCCACTGAGGATGTGGGGCCCTGCTTTTCTTAGTATCAGTCTGCCCTTTGAATTCAGAAGAAGCTATTTGTATGGGGTTCATCATTGGTCAGAGGTAGGCTCCTTACATCAGGGGTGACGGTGAAGTGGCTCAGTCGTGTCCGACTCTTTGCGACCCTGTGGATTGTAGCCTACCAGGCCTCTCCGTCCAGGGGATTCTCTAGGTAAGAATACTGGAGTGGGTTGCCATTTCCTTCTCCAGAGGGTCTTCCCGACCCAGGGATCCAACCCAGGTCTCCCGCATTGGAGGCAGACGCTTTAACATCTGAGCCTCCAGGGAAGCTAGGGAAAAGGCTGATGAGAGAGGAACTTGTTTTGTTGGGGAAGCAAAGAGAAAATACTGTGTTTGAAAGTGGATATTAGGTAACTAAAGTTTTTTCACCAAAATGGGTCAAGACAGTTGCTGGCAAGTATAATCATATGATAACTCTTTGGGACAGGAAATGTCATGTAGTCTATCTATCAACTATCTCTCCTTCTATCTGTCATCTATCTGTCCATCTATATGTCTGTCCATACATAACAAGTGTCCCAAGTCTTTGGAAGATTTTGAATCAGTGAGAGAGTGGTGACTATAATACAAGATGTTTTCCTCTGCCTGTCAATTACAATCAGATTGAGAATGGAATTTATTTCTGCTCTTCTAGAATCAAGACAACAGAATTTCCCCATGGTTCAGAAATATTAAAAAAAAAGAGAGAGAGAAAAGAATGTAATTCTCAAATGCTTGCCTAGCAAGCACCATGCCAGTTAAGCAGTGCTCTAGGGTCGGCATGCAGCTCCCCAGTGGGCCAGATGGGAAACTTCTTAATTAGATTTCAATAATCCTTGTTTGCCAAGGTGCATTGTTCAGGGATATCTGGTGACTGGTTGGCTAAGCATTTGTTCCAATTTTTGCCTCTTCTCTGTAGTATTCTGCTGAGATGTGACTCTCTCTTGTAACTTTGCAGTTTCCTCTGACAATAGGTGAAATCTGTCTGCCCCTGTCATATGTGGAACCTGATGGATGTCGAGGGATGAGATCAAATTAATTCAACAGGTGGCAGAGACCCCTGGGGGAGAAGCAGCCTGCTCCACCTGGTTATGCTGATATAGATTTCAGTGCATGGTTACCATTTTGCAGTTCAGGACTAATTGAATTTGCATATCCCCAGTGTCTAAGAATTGATTTCCTAAATGAGGAAATCTGGGGCATAATGACCACGTGTCTATGCATCACTGTGCATTATTTCCAGATCCAGAGGAATCTGCAGAGAGTAAATTACTTAGTCCCCTTGGATAGATGGAATTTTCATGTTATCCTAGGATATCTTAGGGTATTTTTTCTCCTAATTGAATGGGATCATTCTGTGTTCCAAACATAGGATTGGAAGTGCCTTGAAGGCTGCTGGGAGGATAAATAATTAGCCACCCTACTGCCTGGAGAAATAGCTTAGAGGTTTTTAGAGATAAAAATGGACTGAGATATTATGCAAAATTAGTTTTGGTTAGACTCTAATTTATCTAATTTAATATAATTATTGAGAAAAGCAAAACGTGGACAGTTAGGAGCACGTAATCAGGAGCCTGGGCAAAGAGGTTCAACTTGAAAGTTCTTCTAAAGAGATAATGACAATTAAGCCTAGGTTTATTGCTTCCTCTTAACACTGCACTTACAGAGTTTGCTGCATAATCTAACCCTTTAAAACTTCAGTTGTGTCTTTAATATTCATAAAACTTTACATTTATCAGAATCAAAGCCCTGTGAATAAAGGTAAGTAATTGTGTAATATCATCATATTGATCTAACTTTTCCAAATATGACTAGATCTGATTCTGAATCTATTTTTTTTTTTGAATCCTTGCACACAAGCAGAAAATAACCAGAACTCTGAAGCCAGATAATTTTATGCTGTAGGAGACATACTAGAGGGGGATGGAAGTTTTTGAGGAATAGCCATCACCAGCCTAGTTTTCCCTCATGTCTGGGTCAGTGTACTCAAATAGTGATGTAAGGAAATGTTAGCAAGCATATCATGGGCTGCTGCAGGACCTTAGATTTATCCCATATCTCTCGTGACTTTCATACTTGTTAGGGAAGTTGAGTTGTAAGCCTCTGTCACAGGAGCCATGAGCAGTAGGTTTTGAATGGGATTGGAGATGATAAGGGTTAAAGGAGAAGCAACATTTGATTAAGTCATAAGTTAACAGAAAGTGGCTCTGGAGACTCACTCACTAGAAAGTAGCTTAGGTTGGGTGGAGATCTAATGGAGTTCGGTAATTAATATTTCCATGGGGCTTCAGTCATATCAGCACTAATACCAATCTTCTTGCTTATGAACCACACCAAAAAGATGTGTCAGAAGGGCCACACAGCTATGTCATTTGGCTGAGAGATAGAGATATTCAGTAGGTCTTTGTGGCACCTATTAGGAAAGGTGGGAAGTGTAGAAACCCTGAATAAACACCCAGGGTCCCAGAACTCATTTTTCAAATGAGGAAATGATAGATCTGGGAGGTTTTTTTTAGCATCTTACAGAAATCACATAAAACTAAGTTATATTTAGAGGTTGAATCCAACTCCACGAGACGTTAAAGCCTGACTATTTTCTTTGACTACCTTTACTGAAATCATGAGGGTACTCCAGACCAGAGCTCTACCATTGTCACTGAGGGCTTTTAGAACTTGTGAGCCTCTTAAACTGACAGCAACCCACTTCCCAGCAAGCATGGAGTAGGCTATGTTCCTTTGAACAATCTTCCTTAGACCTAGATTTATCTAAAGGAGCATGTTTGTATCATTCAGCATCTATAACTACCATGTGTTAATTACTTCTTACTATATATCTGCAAGTAGCGAAGTTGAGGCTTTCCTATTTAATACATGAAAAAATAGTGACTTGCCTAAAGTCTTCATAATGTTCTTTGTTAACAAGAGAGGTATGTCAAGTTTTACACCAAGTCTTAACATTCTTTGTCCTCAAATTCTAGCAGAGTGCCTCACTGACTATTCTAACAGTAAAAATTACAATACTTATCACTTAAAGATGAGTAAACTAAGTCCCAGAGAGTATAGTAACTCACCTAATGGAATATTACTCAGCCAAAAAAGAATAAAATAATATCATTTGCAGCACCATGGATGGCCCTAAAGATTGTCATCCTGAGTGAAGTCAAAGACATATCATATGATACCGCTTACCTGTGGAATATAGAAAAAGGGTACAAATGAACTTACCTACAAAACAGAAATAGAGTTACAGATGTAAAAAACAAATTTATGGTTACCAGGGGGTAAGTCGGGGGGAGGGATAAGTTGGAAAGTTGGGATTGACATATACATGCTACTATATATAAAATAGATAGCTAATAAGGACCTACTGTATAGCACAGAACTCTATTCAGTACTCTGTAATGACCTATATGGGAAAAGAATCTTAAAAAGAGTGGATATTCGTATACGTTTAACTGATTCACTTTGCTGTATACTTGAAACTAACACAACATTGTAGATCAACTACACTGTAATAAAAATTAAAAAAAAAGAAAGAACTTGCCTAATGGTAAGAAGTCAATCAGCAATTGACATAACATTCCAACCTAGACAGTTTGACTCCAAGGTCAGTGCTCTTAACTCTCACACTTCACTGCTTATGCTAATATTTGACTTGATGTTTAACAGATTTCGACTCCTTTCTCATTAGTTAGCACAATTTATCTTCCTAGTAATCATGGGAGTTAAATAGTATCATTATCCCCACTTAACTATGAGAATATAGAAGCTCTGAGAGGTTAAGTAACTCCAAGGTCAATCATCTGGTCTCAGCAGAGTCTTCTTACTCTAAACTCCAGATTCTACCCATTAATTCATTAAGATGAGACTCTGTATGTCACTTGTTACCAATGGACCATGGTGCTCTATAAATCAGTCAGCTTTCTCTCAGAATTCTGGGACAGTAGATTGCGAAAATATGCAGTTTATGTCATGACTTTGCAGCTCCTCCCATCAAAGCCTGAAATGTATTTTTTCCTCCTCTTTAGCCTGAACTACATGACTTGCTTTGACCAACAGAATGCAGCAAAATGATGTTGTAACCTAGGTCTCAAGAGGCTTTGCATTCTTGTGATGGCTCTCAGAACTGATTCAAGTTGCCGTGTGAGCAAGTCTGAGATAGTCTTCTGTAAGACTCCCAAGTCTTCCTGCAGAAGGCATCCTAGGGTCGTTGGGAAGCTCCTGTTCTGACAGCAGGTTGCAGGTGCATGACAGCTCAGCCAAGACCAGAGGAACCATCGGGATAGACCCAACCCAAATTGCTGATCTGCAGAAGTATGAGCTAAGGAAAGCTTCCATTTTTAAACCGCTAAATTTGGGGATGGTTTATTGCACATCAAAAGCTAAGTGACTCACCAGGGTGCTGAATATTTTCGCTTGACTGTTTAGGCACCCATGTGTCTGATCACTCTCTCATCCTTCACTGTGATTACTGAAGAACTTCCGTTCTTTCAGAGGTATCCAGTAAAACTGGATTCTACTTCAAATGTGTTCAAAGTGTCTCGTTGAAAATCATTCTGAAGCAGGGGACTATCCAAGTTTGGAGTCTCTCTCTGCTTTAAATTGAAAATTCTGCTCTGCCAAAGTTTAGGTAGCGTCCACTTTCCCTATTTTGATTTGCCAATCATGTCACATTGCAGTAACAAAGGGCTTCTTTGAAGGCAGAAGGGTCGTGGAGGAAGGGAGGAGTGCACTGAGTGTCGCAGAAGAATGTGACTGGGAGTGATATTATGCGATTATTGCCTGCTCACTTCCGTGCTGTTTGCTAACCAAAATGGACAGAAAGGTGACAGATGAACAGTATAACTCCAGGTCTGATAAATTATATTCTAGTTGTATTATGTCATGTAGTTGTACAATCATTGGCATTCTAAGTGTACTAAAATAATTCAGATTGAAGGGCTTCCCTGGTGGTACAATGGCTAAGACTGCACACTTCCAATGCAGGGGACGTGAATTCACTCCCTGGTCTGAGAAGTAAGACTCCACATGCTAAATGGCCAAAAAAATGGAAAATTTAGATTTATATGCAACCAAATCATAGTGAGGTAATGTTATAAAAGCCTTCACACTGCATTTTTGCTTTTCATTTTGTTTCTCTAAAAGTGAAGAGTAAGATCAATGAACACAAGTGATTATATCCTTGACTTAATAATTCTTCTGGCTTGGGTAAGAACATTCACAAATGAAGGCAAATTTCCTCTGAGGTTATTTGAAAAATATGGGAATATCTGATTTGGCTTTATTTATTATGTAGAGACTCAGATTTTTTTTATTCATGCATTTATTAAATAAATATTTACTGAGTACTTCCACTCTCCACTAAGTACTGTGAAAACAGGTAAGATATAGTACCTATAGAAAATTACTTATAGAACATTTTAGGGTACATTCATTATTAAATATGGTAGTTACAACAAGAAAGAACCAAATAGAATATTGTTTGAGCAAGAGATTAATTTGGCTTGCAGAAAACAGAAATAAATACAAAGATAAAATAATACTAGATATAACATTTTGAATTGACATTTCTTTTATTTTTTTACTGAGATTTTACATCTTTTCTGGGTCATCCCATGCACCAGCTGATAGTATACATGTTAGAATGTCATTCTCCCAAATCAAAGTTATATATGTGTTAGTATACTGTATTGTTTTCTTACTTCACTCTGTATAATCGGCTCCAGTTTCATCCATCTCATCAGAACTGATTCAAATTCACTGCTGAGTAATACTCCATTGTGTATATGTACCACAGCTTTCTTATCCATTCATCTGCTGATGGACATCTAGGTTGTTTCCATGTCCTGGCTATTATAAACAGTGCTGCGATGAACATTGGGGTACATGTGTATGCCCAGAGTGGGATTGCTGGGTCATAAGGTAGTTCTATTTGCAATTTTTAAGGAATCACACTGTTCTCCATTTATTGCTTGCAGATTTTTGGATCGCAGCCATTCTGACTGGTGTGAAGTGGTACCTCATTGTGGTTTTGATTTGCATTTCTCTAATGAGTGATGTTGAGCATCTTTTCATGTGTTTGTTAACACGATAGATCCCATTTGTTTATTTTTGCTTTTATTTCCAGCAATCTGGGAGGTGGATCATAGAGGATCCTGCTGTGATTTATGTCTGAGTGTTTTGCCTATGTTCTCCTCTAGGAGTTTATAGTTTCTGATCTTACATTTAGATCTTTAATCCATTTTGAGTTTTTGATCTAGCAAGTGGTTGACCTTCTTGTTATCTTTGTGCCAGTACCATACTGTCTTGATGACTGTGGCTTTGTAGTAGAGCCTGAAGTCTTGATTCCTCCAGTTCCATTTTTCTCAAGATTGCTTTGGCTATTCGAGGTTTTTGTATTTCCATACAAATCTTGAAATTATTTGTTCTAGTTCTGTGAAAATGTGGCTGGTAGCTTGATAGGATTGCATTGAATTTGTAAATTGCTTTGGGTAGTATACTCATTTTTCACTATATTGATTCTTTTCATCAGTGTTTTTATAGTTTTTCTACTTTTCTCATTATTCGTGTATAGGAATGCAAGGGATTTCTGTGTGTTGATTTTTATATCCTGCAACTTTACTATATTCATTGATTAGTTCTAGTAATTTTCTGGTGGAGTCTTTAGGGTTTTTCGAATTTGGATTCCTTTTATTTCTTTTCTGCTCTGATTGCTGTGGCAGAACTATGTTGAATAGTAGTGGTGAAAGTGGACACTGACTTTGAAATGTAATTTTCACCATTGAGGATAATGTTTGCTGTGGGTTTGTCATAGATAGCTTTTATTATGTTGAGATATGTTCCTTCTATTCCTGCTTTCATGGATGTTGAATTTTGTCAAAGGCCTTCTCTGCATCTATTGAGATAATCATATGCCAATTTGTTAATGTGGTGTATTACATAAAAATCTCTGATTCATAGACTTGTTTATTCTGGCTTTGTGGAAAAAAAAATCACCATATATTTATCTTCAGCACAGAATGTATACCATTTCCTCTGGAGCACTGCCCTGAAATTGCAAGGGGTCATTTTCCAGCTGGTGTTGCAACTGACTTTTCAGTAGGCTGTATCCTCTGAGACAAGCTTTTTCTGGATGATAGGGTGCATGCAATTAAATCCAATCCCGCAGGCATCAGGTGGTTTTCCATTTGCTTTGTTATATTTTGGATTGGAAGCATCATTGTGTTTGTGATTGGAAGCACATCATATTAATGTTCTAACACTTTTAAATGATGCTGACAGAAGCGTGTTTAGCAGGTAAAGAAAGCTTGAGTCCAGTGTAAGTGTTGTTGAGAATGAGGATAAATCACTGGCTCTTCTATAATTGATGGGATCCAATGTAATCACCTTGCCACCAGGAGACTGGTTGATCTGAGTGTGGTACCATGCTTGGAACTCCTAGTAGTCACCGCTGTGGATGAATTGAGAGTGAATCAGACCCTCTACCAAAAGTAGTATACAGATAAGCACCCCCTTGTTTTAAAAAAAGCTTATGTATAATCATCATCTCTGTTACTATGGTCACATTTTTAGACCCACACTGGGTACCTTGGGCCAATTGACAGAAATTGGTCAGTTGATAGAGAAAGGACTTGTGCACACAGTGAGGGAAGGAGAAGGTGGGATGAAGTGAGAGGGAAGCATGACATATACACACTGCCATGTATAAACACCTAGCTAGCAGGAAGCTGCTGTATAGTGCAGGGAGCTCAGCCGGATGCTCTCTGATGACCTGAAGGTGTGAGCTGGGGGGCGGGAGGGAGGCCCCAGAGGGAGGTGACGTGTGTATACATATGGTTGATTCACGTTGTTGTAGCAGACAGCAGAAACTAACACAACACTGTGAAGCAATTGTATTCCAATAAAATAGATATTTGAAAAATAAATGATTTTAAATACACACACATACATGACTCAGAATAGGTGTTCCTGTTAATTAAGGGCCTCTTCTGCAGTAAGGTCTTGAGGCCCATTTACAAGTGGTACATTAATCTATCAGTTCAGTTCAGTTCAGTTCAGTCGCTCAGTCGTGTCCGACTCTTTGCGACCCCATGAATCGCAGCACACCAGGCCTCCCTGTCCATCACCATCTCCTGGAGTTCACTCAGACTCACATCCATAGAGTCCGTGATGGCATCCAGCCATCTCATCCTTGGTCATCCCCTTCTCCTCCTACCCCCAATCCCTCCCAGCATCAGAGTCTTTTCCAATGAGTCGACTCTTCCCATGAGGTGGCTAAATTACTGGAGCTTCAGCTTTAGCATCATTCCTTCCAAAGGAATCTCAGGTTGACCTCCTTCAGAATGGACTGGTTGGATCTCCTTGCAGTCCAAGAGCCTTTCGAGAGTCTACTCCAACACCACAGTTCAAAAGCATCAATTCTTCAGCGCTCAGCTTTCTTCGCAGTCCAACTCTCACATCCATACATGACCACAGGAAAAACCATAGCCTTGGCTAGACGGACCTTAGTCAGCAAAGTAATGTCTCTGCTGTTGAATATACTATCTAGGTTGGTCATAACCTTTCTTCCAAGGAGTAAGTGTCTTAATTTCATGGCTGCAGTCACCATCTGTAGTGATTTTGGAGCCCCCGAAAAAATAAAGTCTGACACTGTTTCCACTGTTTCCCATCTATTTCCCATGAAGTGATGGGACCGGATGCCATGATCTTTGTTTTCTGAATGTTGAGCTTTAAGCCAACTTTTTCACTCTCCTCTTTCACTTTCATCAAGAGGCTTTTGAGTTCCTCTTCACTTTCTGCCATAAG